>NC_048305.1:53629685-53775060 GCF_013100865.1 Trachemys scripta elegans
CCGAGCCGGAGTGAGGGACCGTCCGCCGAATTGCCGCCGAATACCTGGACCTGCCGCCCCTCTCCCAAGCGGCCGCCCCAAGCACCTGCTTGAGAAGCTGGTGCCTGGAGCCGGCCCTGGTCCTTGTGAATCCATGTTTAGGCTGGTAGAGGAGCCTTTAACATTTTTGCTCTTAAATGGCCAGCTGTTGTCCCAAAGAATGTGTGTAATCAGTGGATCAGATCCATCCCTGCTTTTTTTCTGCTGAAGTCAATACAGTTAGAAAAGAAATGAGTTTGGCTCAGTGTGGCTCAACTGGCCATCCCCAGCAGTTCTGCAGGGCAACAGGAGAGGGAGAAAGTGTGTGGCTACCTAGCAAGAACAAGGAAAAATATGTTTTTTTTTTCTTCTTGGCTTATTTCTGGTACTTAGCACTCAGTGCAGTCAGAGCCCTGTGTTGGGCACCAAATGCTCCAGCTTTTTCCTGAAATGACACAGCAAGAAACACACGGTCTGTTGCATCCATATATTTAAAGATCTGTTCTGTCAAAAACTCCCTGCCATTCCCCTTTTATAATGCTCTTCCCTTAGGGAAGGCACTCTCTTGGAAAGTCTGAGTAAGAGTTGGTATTTTAACGGGGAGAAATGGACAAGGAACTTTGGGTTGGCACAGCAGCTCCTTTGGGAGCAGAATTAGGGGGTCTCGGATCAGTCTGTAGCCCAGCAGCTACACTTCATTATCTAGTTCAGTGTTGCGGTTGGAACATATCTCTGAGGATTCACAAAGTTGCTCTATAAATCTCCCTATAATAATTACTATCATGTGTATGTATTACAGAGGGTCTAGAGGTCTCAATCAAGATCCCCTGTTGTGCTAGGCACACAGAGTAAGAGGCAGTCCCTGCACCTAAGAAATTACAATCTGCATAGGCAAGACAAAGGTGTAAGAGATGAATTATTACCTCAGTTTTATAGATGAGGAACTGAAAGATTAAAGCCACGATTCAGGAAAGCATCTCCACTTGAGGACCGCACGTAAGTGCTTTCCTGAATCAGGGCCTAAGTGGCTTGCCCAGGATTGTACAAGACCACCTTTTCCTCCCTAGATACACAGTTGATTGACTAATATGAACGAATCATTCCCAGACCTTAATTTTAAAGCAAAGCCATCAGGGAGGCCTCTGAATGTACCAAACTTACCAGTCAACACCATTTTAAAGAGATAGGCCTGAGCCAACACCTCTGGATGTTCAGAACATTAACATTCCAAATGTTCTGACTGAATGGACCAAGCCCCAGCTACGTCAGAGACTGAATTCCGACCTAGAAACCCCCATGACAGCTGCAATTCCCTGGGACAATGCAGAACATGAAGCAAGTGAGAACTGGGGACAAAGCATTTTCTGTCTAGGGGATCTGGCTGTGAAACAATCTTCCAGGGGAGACCAGGCAAATCCAGAATCTGACTCTCTTCAGAAAACATTTCAAAGCCCTCCTCTTTGAGAAAGCTTTTCCACCATAAGTAATGCTCACAGTTCAAACGCCCCATTTAATCCCAAACTCCCCACAAAAACCCTGCTCTAAGCAGATTTCTGACCCTATAAAGGGAGAAATGCCAGGGATTCCATGAAATCTGATAGGGACTTTGCTATTGATTTTATGCAGAAGATGCTCAGATTTGATGGTGATGGGAAGCAGTATGAAGCCTTGCAGTTTGGGTCCATCTCTCCTTATAACTGGAAAATGGCCTGAACTTATTTTACCTTTTGGAAACTTATGGAATCCATCCTGCTGGAAAAGCAAAGTATGTGCTTCAGTCTGAATCCTGACATTCAAGTTTCAAGCACCCAATGACAGAGCTTTAGAATGGAAACAGACACACCACCCCAAGCTGTCAAGTTTAATAGATGATGAGAGCAAAGGACTTCACAAATATTGCATAATGAAAACCTCGTCAGCCCTGTAAGTATGTAAATATTAACTGCATGGGAATAGTCAGTCTGAGTTGGTAAGGCTTCAGGAGGAGTCAACTTTAGAGCAAGGATTAGAACTCGGGAGTTCCTGGCTCCTGGGTTTGTGTTCAGACCACTAGGTGGCACCTCTTTCAAACTTCCTCTGCACAATAAAAAGGCTCTGGAGAGCCAAGGAGTTGTGCATGGGGAAGGTGTTAGTAATGGCTGTCAATGGAGTCCCGAGTTAGAGCAGAAGGGCCACCTAGTGCAGAGGAGTTGTGTTCGCTCTTTTTAGAGTTCTGAGAATTAGGGCAGGGTGGGAGTCTGAACTCGCCAAACCCCGACTGCCAGCTCATTGAAATGTCTGAGTCTGAGCTGCCAGGTTCTAGGGTGATCACAGCAGCTTTGACGCGTGGGAATCCAGTCCCCAGTGAGTGGGCAGGAGGAGAGGCCTGGCCTAGAGGGGAGCAACCTGCACAGACTACCCCATTTGGGGAGCTGGAGGGGAGGCAGGGGCCCAGCTGCGAGTGGAAGCAGCTAGCTATGGGGACTCAAACCCAAACTGTGCAGAAGGATTTGGGTTAGAATCGGCCAAATTTTAGATGAACAGCAGAGCCTGAGTCTGACCCGCGTGAAGATTCCTAGAAACATCCCCCTGCAATTCCCCTGCTTTAGCCCCCACGTTGCGCCAACCAGAGCCAGCCACCGCCCCTAAAGAATCAGCCAGAAGGATCACAAGTAAGCCATGAAAGGGTTTTCCTCCAGTGCCAGAGCTGGGATGGCTGCCTCCACAGGGCTTCCAAGTCCTGCCAGAGTGGAACCGAGGGAGTAAACTTATGTCCTAAATTCAGATCCCCTTGAAAGTAGGAGGAACCTGCATTTTGCCTACAGTGGCCAACTGTCAGCTCAAAGGAGAAAGTAGAAACTCAGCAGCTGAGCACAGCATCGCTGGCTCTGGCTGGACCCTGACTCTCGAATCCTCAGGGTAGCGTGTGTATTCTTAGTCATATGACACCCATAATTGACCCTCATGCCACAGCTATGTACTCATGCCTCAGTAGAGCAGCAGTCCAGCTCCTAAGAGCCAGCAGCCCTTGTTCTGCAAAGGAAATTTACCAATTTCCTTGTTAAGCTAATTTAGAAAAGCAAAGCATTTTCATTCAAACCATGTACAGTAACTGGGGAGCCGATGGATGCCAGGCACCAGCGCCAGGAATAAAGCACGGCCATGCATACAGGAGATCAGATTACAGCTATTAAAATGAAGAAGTAAATCTGCTTTCTTATGGACAGCTCTGCAGCGTGTGGCAGGGTCTTTGGGGCTGGGACGGGGGGAACGTCGTGACTTTTGCTTGTAATATACCAGTCATGATGGTTTTTCCTACTTGGTCTCATTTTTGTGTGCTCGCCCATCCATGTGTCTATCCCCCTAAATGGGATCCATCTTCCTTGGGGATGTGTTACGTGTCAGGACAGGCCAGAGAGGAAGAGGTTTGAAGATGAGGTGGTAGGCAGCACTCCAAGTGAAGATTGTAGAGATGGGTCTGAGCCATAGAATTCAGACCTGGATCCCAACATCTCCAAAGTTTGCGAGTGTTTTGCCCAATTTTGAGAGAAGACGGAGTTGCAAAGTTTGGGACTGGATCTTACTCTTGAGGTGCTGGTGGTTTCATACCCAGTGTTCCTGTTTGGGCTGATTGCTAGAAAATACCCTTCCTCTCAATGAGATGTCGTTATAAAACCAGCTGGGAACTTTAAGGCAGACAGAGTTACGCAGGTGTTGGACAAGAGACTACTGGAAACATCTGCTTTTCTCTCGTCCCCCAAATCCTCTTGTTCACATGTACAAATGGGAAGGGTGAAAGGCTGTGGATCTCTTCAGTGGTGATTTTGACCTTAGCGAATATTCTTAGTTTAAAACTTTCTTTTGTTACTTTTGCTTTATATGAAACTAATATCCCTCCTGTTGTGATGAGATTATACAAGAAATTCTCCCTCGTCAGCCACTTCCACCTCACTTTGCCCTCAAGCCAGGCAAGTATTTGGCATGTCAACCTGCTGCTGAGTTTATTTCTGACCTGGAATGAGATTGTCTCATGTCTGAGTGATGCCATAGTGTCCTGGAGAAATCCCCCTCCTCATTTCTAAGCAAGACTTTGAAATGCCCCAACTAGAGACAATCCCTGTGGAATCCTTCTCCGGTCTCTCACCAGGCATACTGGAATGAGATACTCTGGGCAGATCTCCAGCCAAACTGGATGTAGTAATTAAAGATGTTAGTTAGTTATTGTAATACTGAGCCTTAGAATATTACTTAAAGACTCCCCGCATCCTGGGACATCACAGATGCTACTTATTCATGGCAGCAACTGTGTCTCTTGCTGGAGTTATCCTTGTGGACAGGTGGTAGCATTATTGCCAGTAGCATGGCAGTATTAATGGGTCTCTGTGTGGGTGAACTTGAGACTGGGTGGAAAATTCCTAGAGGTCTTGCCAGAGGCATGAAATGAATACAAGCTCTCCAGCGGCCCATGGCAGACATGACTAACCATGAGGTTTTCTTTGCAGAAAGGTACAGATTGGCACAATTATAGGCCAAGTTTGTGTACACATCATTTTTTTTCCACCACAGCACAATCTATTCCATGAATAGGTCATGGGAAGCTGGTGATGGTAATGATTGTATGTTATACCAATCAAACTCTGGGCATCTTTGGCCTGGATTCCAGCACCAGTGAGTGACTATCTGCTAATGTAGATGAGTTTGTGCAGGAGGGTCCATTGCATACAGGCTGCAGAGACTTTTGCTTGTGTTTTGGGGGGATAGGTGAATTTGGCTACTTTTCTTGTCAGGAAGTTTAGGTTATAGAAATTTTGAGGCAGGGACTGTCTGTCTGTGAGGCCCAGTGGAGTCTTGATCCCTGCCTGGGGCCTCTAGGTGCTACCGCAGTACAAAAAGTAACTCAGAAAAGGAACAGAGACTAGCTGTTAAAATGGCACGTTTGTATTTATTTTTAGGTAGGAGAAGGTCCCTCCACCCATGGCAGGTGCATCCCATATGAACACAGACCGAGGAAGGATACATGTAGGTTGCAAAATTGCTCTTGAATTCCACTTAATATATTGATTTCTTTGGATTTTTAAAAGCCCAAATGAGGCCTTATTTTATATTCTGCATGTCCCTTACAGTTAGTTACAAATGCAATCTCAAGAGAAGGGTTCCAGCAGCAACACCACCAATTATGGAAGTAGGCATAACTAATAGAACTGTACAGGGTTCATATAAATAAATCCCCATCCTCTGGACATCCACTCCTCCAACAGCGATTTCCTCCCCTGGAAACTGAATTAAAGAGACTAGACTTGCAGTGAGCTCTGAAAGGCAACAGGATTGGGCTCTTTCTGATCAGAGGGTGAGCACATGCCAAAGGCCCATGTGAAGACCACCCTGCAAGGAGCCCCCTTTCCATTGCACTGGAGGGGATTCTGCTCAAGCACTGTTGCGCAGCTCAGCAGTGTTAGCATGACACAGGGAGAGGGTCAGTCAGGCCATTTATAGGTCCATGGCCAACACCCAGAGAGCCAGTGCAGATCCACAAGCTAAGTATCTGAATCCAAAAATCCAGTGCTAAAGACAGAGTAAAATTTGGAGCTGGTGGGGTGAGGGAGTGGGAGAGAAATGCTAACAAAAATGAAATACTATGGTGAAGGCTGGTCCTGATTGATGCTGAGCACTCCCTGCTGGCCATGAGAATTGCAGGGGATCAACCCCAGTCAGGATCAAGCCCATCTCACATGTGTAAATCAGCCTAGGCAATGTTCTGTGCTAGCACTAGATTCTCTTCCACTAGAAAACAAGTTACTCTTCTTTAATTGAAAGGAAAAAAAGTTAAACTTGCAGTGCAAAAAGGGATCAGAACCTAAAACCAGCCCCTAAAAGCGTGTCCCTTCTCCCTCCAGCCTACCAATCTTCTCTCAACTGTCACAGGCTGCTCGGCCTGTCCTGGGCTCGCTTTTCTAACCACTGTCTTTGCACATGAATTGTTGATGTTGCAAGGATTATATTGTAGATCGAATGCAAATCATTTGGGTTTGGTGGAGACATGACAGCACGTGTCAAAATATCACAAACACAAGAGGTCATATGGCTAGGGTTAGGATGTGCTTGGTTTCCTGTCATGATGGGCTTCAGTTGAGAGGTGTGTGTTTGTAATATATGCACCGTAGTCCGTTATTCTCCTGTGAAAGCTGTGCTTTTGTAGCAGTTCTCTCTGCTAAAGGGCCAGAGAAGGAGCTGTCCATTTCGGGCTCAGTCCTGCGAGATGCTGAGTGCTCTGGCTCAGATCTAGCAAAACACTGAAGCTCATACGTACCTTTAAGCACCTGAGTAATCTCAGTAACTTCTGTTTAAGGACGGGTGCAAGTGCTTTACCGGGGGAGAGCCAGGTTGCTCAGCACCACGCAGAATGGAGGCCTCAGCTTTGCCAGTAGAGGAGGTGAGCTTCTGAGCTGCTAGACCAGAACTTAAATCTTGTTAATGGCTGTAAGGATGATGACAATGTTATGTAGACCTGAGCAGCCGCCGCGGGGACTACAGCTGGCTGGAATCTTTGTGGCCCCCACTGTGTGTGTTGGCAGCTGCACTGGCGCAAAGTGAGCGTTAAACCTCAGTGCTAGGGAATCGCCCCGACTCGGCCCTTGCAAGGGGACCCTGCCCTGGTACAAAGCAGGTGCAGTTACACCAGTGGGCTGTGTGAGACAGAGGGCTGGCTGAGCCAGTAAGGGGCGGGCAGCGGCTTGGGGTTGGGGAGCACAAATCCATCCCACATGTATCCCCCAGCTGAGGCCTTGGCAAAACTGGTGTGAACTAGGGGATGGGCTGGGATTCAACTCAGCAGCAATATCTAACAAAGCCCCTGATGAGACATGCCCCATACCCGGTGCCAAAGCAGCTGAGTTGATTGCTGGTGGGTGAGGTGGGGTCCTTGCCCTGCCCCCGATGGCCAGTGTTTATCAGGAGGAGGAAGGGGCATTGCAGGTTAAGATGTGGGTATGGCACTAGTGCAGATGTGGGGGACCTTACGGCGGCTATAATGAGAGAGGGAACGTGGTCCTAGGAGAGCTGTTCCACTGTGAGCGTATTCAGTCTTTTCCTTGGGAAACGCTTGTGCCCATTTTCAGGTGCAGCAAACTGAGATTCTCCTTTGCCCATGTTCTCCTCTCCCAGTTCCCCGAGCCGTGGGGGCAGGACCGTCAGACTAGAGATCACCTTAATCTTGCCAGGTTCTGCCACACCTGCTGATAGCTCTGGCTAGGCTGGGAGGGGCTGTCAGAGAGGCTGTCAGAGCAATGTCTTAGGGCTTCTGAGGATGAATTGGGATTCCTTATGTTTGGGACTCAAGGAAGAGCTGTGTGGTCCCGTGGAGAGAGCACTGACCTGGGGCTCAGGACCCCTGGGGTCTCTTCCCCGCTCACCTACCATCCACCCATATCAGACACTCCTCTCTGGTGCCCCTCACAGTCTAATGTATTTATCCTCTACACCCCTGTGAGGCAGGGCAGGGCTATTCCCCTGCTACAGAGGGAAAAGAGGCCCAGAGAGAGTGACTGGCTTGCTCAAGGTCACCCAGGAAACCTGTCCTGCTCCATGGCCTTGGGGTGAGTCCTTCATCCTGTGCCTCGGTTTCCCCAGTTTGCATAAGACCAATAATCCTGAGCCACCTTTATACAGCGCTTTGAATTCCACAGATGACAACGTGTTCTCTGGGCGTTATTATTAAGTAATAATCCTGGTGAAGTCGCTTGTAATCTGCTGCTGAATGCCGCTCTATAAGGTTGAAAAAAAAAAATCCCAGGGTTCTGAATTCCCTGGGAAGCCTCGCTCCAATTGAACGCCCGTCTATAGCCTCACTAAATCTCTTTGCTGGTTTCCAGCGGCTAGAGAGGGCTGCGCTCCCATGCGAATGTTCAGCGTGCCGTCTGAGGTCTCTTTTCACCGAGTCAGTCAGGGAGCAGGATGTGTTGCGTTGTTGAGCTGAACAGCTATTTTTATTTCCCCAGGGGATAAAGTAAATGCCTTTTACTCAAGCGTGGGCCGTGCCCAAGTACAGCGTGCAACTGCCATAGAGAGTGTCCGGCTCACCAATCAAAATCCTTCCCTTATTGTCTCCAACATCCTTCTCGTTCCCCTGCTCGGTCTTGACCCAATTTACAACCCCCGCCCCCAATTCCATCTGCCCAACACACTGTATGTAGCTTGCGCTAAACTAGCTGTGGGGGGAAGAGAGAGTGCAAATCGTGGGGAGAGTTCTATCTAAATCTCCCCTCCTCTAGGTAGTTTTAACTCATCCTCCATATCAAGTGCAGGACATGTGTAAATAACACAAGCAATCCGTCTTGTTCCCTGTGTGATCCTGCGTGGTTGTGCTTGCTTGGTCGGGAATGTTTGCTCGCTGTCCTTGCCAGCCACAGGGAGCTGGTGGGAGGAAGCGATGCATGACGAGGCAGAGCTCACCTTGTATTCTGATGGTGGGGTGATCCGCGGCCAGGCTGGTAGCTAGTGGAAGGGAGTTTGTAGCTGTGGCCAGCTGCAGAGAGAGCCCCGATCCATCACCCAAAGTGTAGTTAACGTCAGTATACCTAAGGCACAGAGCTGCTATGGTCCTGGGGAAGCAACTGACCTCTGAGATTGCCAGGTCCCCATGTGCTGGGGGCTGCCAGGAGCATCTGAATGTGGAGCTTGCTTGACTTCGAACCTGCAGCCCGGGAGTGTCCCAAGGCTTTGTGACAGTGACTCCTCCTACCACGCCTCTCCCTCTTGGGATGCTGAAGCCCCAGGGCAGTCAGGCAGCACTGGCATGGCTGGAAATCTTTTGGGCACCCAACTGCCCCCTGAGCCCATAGGCTCCCAAATGCCTATCTGCACCTGGCCAAGCTTTTGAAGATGTTTCCTTTAGCCCCTCTATGCCTCAGTTTCCCTGTCGGAAGAATGGGCGTAATACTTTATAATGTGCTGATAAGTGAGCGTAAAGCAGTTGGAAATCCCCTGACAGAAAGGAGGGTAGGGAAAAAAGCCAGTATCAATCGTCGTTAAAGGCTCTCGCTGACCTGGGACTCCACAAGCCTCGGCATTGCCAGAGTCACTTTGCATGTCAGGAGGAAGCTTGTCTGGTTTGTCTCCAAGTTACTGCATTTCTTGTCTCCCTCCCCCTTCCCCCCACCCCAGCTCCCTGTCCCTTTGGCGCGTCGGGCAAACACTGTCTCCCTCCAGCTGGTAAAGTCCATGGTGATTTTTCATCTCTGCTCCTGCTCTGAAGAGCACTTCAAACACAGCTGCAGATGCTGCCGGCGGTGTGGCTGGAGCGTCCTGGCAAATCCATGAGAGGCTGGCATTTGGGGGAGCAGCAGAAAGACTGGAAAGGAGACTGCTCAGTGGCCTAGCTAATTAGAACTGGGGACCTGGGACTTCTTGGGAGGGGTTAGGCCAGATGCTCTGGGTGATCGGGAAAGGAATAGAGAGCTTCCAGATCAGGGATGAGAATCTGCCTCGGGTCAGTAGTGACAGAAAGTTCTTACCTATTTGCTATTGAGTCTGTTTCCCATTTAACGGGTGTCTGTCGCTCCCACACATGTGCACCCCTCCGGCACTGACATGCAGAATGCCCAGATATGCCCCCTGCATAAAGGAGTGTGTCCTCCTCCATGACAGGAGGGAGATGGCTGCATGGCTGCTGCCCACGCAGTGCCTCTTTGGTAGATAAAGAGAGGACTAAAGAGTCCAGCGCTATAAATCCGGCACTGGCCCTCCTGCAGTCAGTTCACATAAAAGCATGAAGGAAATAAACCAGCCAGTCCCTTAGGCTGTGACCTGGAACCCAGTTCTTCTTGGCAACTTTGTCCTGATCTGTTTTACCTGGAGTCAGAGTCCCCAGCACTGTCTAGGTCAGGTGCATGATTATCTACGTCATAGTAGTGCATAGAGGCCCCACTTGAGGTCAGGGCCACGTTGTGCAAGATGCTGTCTGAACACAGAATAAGTCAGTCCCTGCCCCAAAGAGCTTACAGTCAAAATGGGCTAGACCGAGAGGGAAACAGAGATGTGAAGTGATTTGCCCAAGGTCACCCCATAGGGCAGTGGCAGAGCTGGGAATGAACCCTAGTCCAGTCCCCTACCCACTAGGCTCTGCTGCCTTAAGCATCTAGTAATGGCCAGGGTGTCTCGTCATCTACACTGGGGTGGGGGAGAAGGTGGCTTAATGCAAAAGGCAATGTCAATATTAGGGATGAGTGAAACAGTCGTCACCCCAATCCCAGACAGGACCTCTGTGCTTTCAAGCTTTGATAGATTTTGATCAATTCTGCCCTTCGTTGTGATTCATTCCTATGCACTGTTACCTTTCCTGGTTCTAGCTGGGGCTGGGAGTGGCTGAGTGGGCCCAGATGAGGGGGCATTGGTAGGGATCCAACCACTCTCACATTCAGCACACCCCAGACTCCTAACTTCCCAGAGGTTTGCTTCTATCAGTCGTTGTGGTTCCTGGAGCTACCACCCAACGCCCGTGTCTACCCTCAGATACTGCCTCTCATTATAGACTCATGAATGTCAAGGCCAGAAGGGACCATCATGATCATCTAGTCTGACCTCCTGCACATTGCAGGCCACAGAACCTCACCCACCCACTCCTGTAACAGGCCCCTATTATCTGGCTAAGTTACTGAAGTCCTCAAATCTTGATTTAAATGCTTCAAATTACAGAGAATTCCATCATTTACATTAGTTCAAACCTGCAAGTGATCTGTGCCCCGTGCGGCAGAGGAAAGCGAAACCCCAGGGTCTCTGCCAATCTGAACTGGGGAAAAATTCCTTCCCAACTCCAAATCTGGCAATCAGTTAGACCCTGAGCATGTGGGCAAGACCCACCAGCCAGACACCCGGGAAAGAATTCTCTGTAATAACTCAGAGCCCTTCCCAGCAAGCTCCAGTTAGGAGGCAGCTATCTGGCTCACCCCACTGCTCGGGAGGGTTTCACACCAGCTAAGCTTTGTGAGGGCCTCAGGCTGATTCCCACAAAGAACATGTGTGAAGGGGGAAGCTTGGACGGCTGGGAGGCCAGCTGGAGGTGAGATTGCTTGTTACCATGGGGGGTGTGGGGGGTGGGAGCTGTTATGAGAGTTAGGTCATTGGGAGGAATCATGATGCTTGTCAATAGGGGCAGGGAAGGGATGGCTCCCCAGATCCATCTCTCCAAGCCATGGTGAGCAGCAGGGCACAGGGACATGCTGGGAAGGGAGGATACCAAGGGAAGTTCTCAAAATGCAGGACCTTTGGAGAGACGTGTGAAGGACTGGAGGGGGGAATGAACCTCTGCCTCGCACCCAAGCCCAGCCTGGCTGAGGGCAGATGCCTTTGGAGAGATGGGAGCTTTGCTTCCATTTTTCCAGTGCTTTACGATCTGGGCTTCTCCTCTCATCTGGCTTTGATTTCGCGTCTTCCCCAAAGGACTTGGGAAAGGCAAGAGACGCCCCTCTTTACACTGCCTGCAAAGCGTGGAGAGACACGGGTTCTAATCCCCCCTCCGCCACCGCCTCCTCATCCATCCGCCCATCTCTCCCGCGCTCCTCTCCGGAGGTTAATGTGATAATTGCCATGTGTGACTGTTTACTTCAAGAGGAGGTGGCACCGCCCCCAGCTGGGCAGGTTCGTCAAAGAAAACATTGCCGCTGCGTCACGGCTGAAATTGCTGGTAATTGAGACCATTTTCCCGGCACAGGTGCACCACCGCCCCCAAGCTGCTTTCACCGTCTGTCATGATCCCCCTCTCGTTTGTGTGTCACTCTCAGTAATTAGAGTCTGCAGGTGAGGAAAGCGAGGCAGAGACAACAAGAGACCGACACAAAGCCTGGGAGCATCAGCAGGCAGGTCTTAGGGCAGAGAGACCGGCAGTGACTGTATGTCACTTGGGAGGGATCAGGGAATGGGCTGTCTGCCTCCGTGGCAGGAGACAGCCGGGCAGCTGGCTTGGAGAGGAGCCTCCTTCTGATTCGGGCGTATTTTCCACCCTCTTAGCACTGGAGAAACGGCTGTTGGGTGCGGGGCACTGGAGTATTAGGCCCACGTTCGTGAGCGGGAGGGCTCCTGGACGGTGGATGTAGTCCCATCTAGCCCTTTTTTACTACCTCCCAACACTCAGTGTCACAGTCTGTTCTGGGCTGATGGCAGGAGCTGCTTCAAAGCCTTGATTCAGTCTTTTCAGGAGCATTTAGTGCATTTGAGTCACTTTCAATAAAAGCCTTTGGGAGGCAGGGCAGGGCTGCGGGGCACAGAAAGTGAGGAAGCAATGTCACAGCTCAGGGGTTTTAGGCAGCAATTTCTCATCTCCTAAGAGGTCCCCCCCACCCCCTGCAGTTTTTTTTTTTTTTTTAGACCTTCCAGTCTTTGGAGATTACTTTTCTTTTTGAAGAGACTCATGGGGGTCCCTACACTGGCCGATCTGGAGATGCGCTGCTGATGACTCAGATGAAGATGAGGGCTTAATTAGCGTTAGGAAAAAAAAGAATTGTTCATTCCAACAAGATTGATGCCACCTCCCCCAGACGGTCACGTTCTGCCGCATCACTGCTCGGGCCGGCGTCATGCGCAGATGGCTTGACAAGAGGACGAATGGGAACTGGGAAGTGGCAGGGAGGTGGAGAGGGGGCACTGCTTTATTAAAAGGCTCAGTGAATAATTGTATTGAGATGTCACAGAGCGATGCTCGCTAGAAGCCTTTTAAGCTAATACGGTTTGGCCCTGTGGTTAGTGCTCTCCTGGGTGCTGGCATCTTCTCTTTCTGTTTCTCTGAGTCTCACCAGTGAGGCTGTAATGCAACACGGTTGATATGCTATTAACAATGACACGGTCAGACTAGACGTATGCTTGGAATAACCCCAAACTGGAAGGACAAAGGTTGGCAGCCTCTAGCTGAGATGCCAACTTCACTGCATACAATTCTTCTTTCTGAACCCAGGCCACACCTCACAGATGCAAACACTGTGGGTTTTGTATTGTTTAGCATGGTGCGAGTGAGACACAAGGGGGCCCCAAATGAAATCAGGTGGGGAATGTGCAAAGAGAGAAACCACACATTCTATTCTGTGCGTGGCCTCAGGCCTTACCTCCTTGGAGAGAAGGATGGGTATGCCCAGCTGCCGGGTTTGGATGGGATGGAAAATTCTCCAGAATCCAAGGGTGTTTGGATTTGGTATTTTGCTCTGGGCTTATCTCTTCCTTAATTGTAATGCGAAACCTCACCTCCCACCCATCCACGGGCTGGTCGCACCCTAGTGGGAGGCCATTACAATGATAGGTGTGATTTTAGTGGAGAGTGAGGAGGAAATGTGTCCCCATCCACCCACCTGTCAGGTCATGATGTGGGGACAAACAGTGTCTGTGTCCCCAAGTCTGGTCAGCTGCAGCGGGCTGGAGGGGAGGTGACAGAGAGGGCCGGGTGCCAACGCTTGCACTGCCTATGATGGTGTATAGCTAGAATCCAGGCTCTGTGGGGAGGAAGTGTTTTTACCCCAGCTTGGAGATGGCACTCTGGAACTGGTGGAGGAGGAAAGGGGAGAGGCACAACATTTCAGCCTGGGTTTGGCACTGTGAATCCCTGTCTGTACCGAGCGAAGAGCGCCAAGAGCGTGCTACCGTCGTGTGGGGCAGGGGAGGATGACCTGAGATCCCCTGAGGTGACTGGCTCAGGCAGACGCTGTCAGCTGTCAGAGTCTCTGCTGCTTTTCAGTTGGGGGAGGCCTTCTGAGGGGTTCTAGGTGATGGAGTGGGGAAATGGCTTCCCAATCTAGACTCAGTGTGTGAAAGGAGCTGGCTGGCCTTGGTCCTAGGTATTCACCCACTTTCTCAGCTCACTGGCACCATTGTCAGTCCCTGTGTAGGAGAGCTCAGCCCTGAAATAATGGGTGATTGAGGTATATTATCAGAAACAGCAGGGCTGGAAGAGCAGAGGGTCCTGAAGGTCACGATGGAGATGTATTTATACAGCAGTTTTGAGGGGGCTGGCCCTGGAATAGCAAGGAGATGCTGCAAGTCAGCCTTGAGGGGCGCCAGCAGAACAGTGCGACAGGGCCAGGACTGGAGAAGCAGAGGCTGCTCTGTGGGTCAGGCTGGCAGAGCTGTGTGGGTGAAGTTTACACGGCACTTGTCTGCTCCATGCCTGGCCTGAGCCAGCATTATCAGCTGCACATCCGGAAGAGCAATAAATGAGTCAAACTGCCACCTTTCTCCCTCCTCTCAGACAGTTCTTGTCATCAGTCAGTTCCTTTTGGGATAACGAGGAGAGGAGCAGTGTGTCTGTGCCCGTTCCCTCCTTTGGCACAAGTCCTGGCTCCATGTTCCAGTCCAGAGGAGGAAGGTTGTGTCAGAGGAACGCTAGAAGTCCCAAGCCAAATTGAGACTGCTGCTTTCTTGCCACACTAGAGCAGAGAGCACAGAACTGCAGGAGAGGTGGGGAAGAGAAGAGAGGTTCCTGGTTCCTGTGCATGGGATGACCCATTTTAGGGGAAGGCTGGGGCTGTGCCCGTTCTGCCCCTCGGAGGGCAGCATTTGCAATGTGTAAGGAGACTGAGAACCTCCCCTGGTTTGCTTATAATGGAGCAGATTGCAGCTGCCTTCTCTAGTATGCCAAGGCATGGCCTGCTGAGACATTCTGTCTCAGGGTACGATTCTCCATCCTTTATTTGGATCAAGATGAAACATTGCTTGATAGGACTGGTAGTGTCTGTGGCTGTACTCCAGCTCATAGGCTCATAGACTTTCAGACCAGAAGGGACCATCGTGATCATCTAGTCTGACCTCCTGCAGCTAAATTGGTGCCATTCTCTCCATCCCAGCCAGTGGCCCATGCCTGGCGTGGGCTTCCAGCCGCATTAGTTCTATTCCAGGAGACACAGACATGAGCGATATTCATTTGTTTGTTATTCGTCTTGTGCTTCAGTAAGGCAATGCAATAGCCAAGGCCTCATGTATTGTGGGGTGAGGCCCCCTAAATTCTCTGGCACAGCCTCCAGCCCACGGCCTGCAGTATTCGTCCCTTTTGCACCCCAGCCCAGCTCAGCAGACAGCCTGCTGCGAAGAGCCAGCCCAGCTAATGAGTCAGTTTAGCTCCCCTCCCTTCCCTTGGGACATGGCTGGAGGGAGCGGCTTGGGGAGAAGCACTGGAGCAGAAGCAGAGGAACTGGGACTCTGGAAGAGTTTGCATGCAACCCCCCCCAAGTGCCCAGCTCCTGATGTTTATGTAAAGATTTGGGATAAAGACTCTTCCTCCGCCAGAGCCGGGATTCTGGCCTTATGCCATGGTGTGCAGTGTCAGAGCACGCTCGGCATGCAGATCTTTGAGCATTGACTGTCCAGGAAGCTCATAAGCCAGCAGCAGCTCAGTACCATGTAACTTGTTCTGTGCTGGGCACTCAGTGCTTTCCATGCAGGCCAGTTCTAACGCTCACAGCTCCAGTTCCCTTCTCAACCTCGCCACCACCTGGCCCAGCTCTGAGCCCAGCCCCGCAGCCCCACTGCAGGTGACTGCTGCACATTCCCTGGGGAAACAAGGGCAGCTGAGCCGGTTTAGAGCAGCTTCCCTCCCACACCTCAGTTCTCCTTCTCAGGCCTGCTGTGGTGCCGCTCTGCAGATATCCCGGCTCCCCAGACTCCTGCCCATATCCATCAGGGCAGCGTGGGGAGCAGAGCTGTCTGAGCATGGCACGGCTCCTCAGCCTAATCCAGCCTAGTGGTGAGAGGTCCAAACAACACCTCTCCAAGGTGCTACAAGTGGCTCCTCCCTGGTTGGATCAGTGCAGGTCTAGATATGCTCTTGGCTCAGGACGGGAAGATGCCAAGCCAGTTTCTCCCTCTCTGGCTCCTGCTCTGCCCTTTAAAGTGCCGTACAAGGGGGCCTGTGCTGGTGTGCTGCACCTGACAAGGACAGGACAGCACAGGCAGGATGGAGGCCGGGGGGAGAGGCTCCCGTCCAGTGCTGGGTACCAAATGGCAACTTCAGTGAATTACATGGGGTGGGAGGGTGGCATAGTCAGTTCTATGGCACTTGGGCAACATGCAGGATTCTGCAGAAGGCTCCGTGGCTGTGGAATCCCGGGGCACTCAGGGTCCTGGTTATAGACCCTGGGGGATGAAGTAACCGGAGCCCTTCATGGTCACACAGAGGTGGAATACAGTGTAACGTTGTTGTTTTTTCCCTTTCAGACCAATGATGCCTTAGGAGCCACCTGGAACTGGCTGTACTTCATCCCCCTCATCATCATCGGCTCCTTCTTTGTTCTTAACCTTGTCCTGGGAGTGCTTTCCGGGTAAGCAAGCTGTGTTCCCCTTCTTTTGGGTCCATTAGCCCCTGTTAACCCTGCTTTGTCCTGATCCAATCACTGGTTGCTCTTGGATTAGCACTGGGGTATTTGGGAGCTTGCTCGTGCTCAACCCTCCTTCAGCGACTCCTCCTGGGAAGGCTTGGTCTGCAATAGTGTTTCTAGTGGAGTCCCAAAGCGATCTGTTCTTGTCCATAAGCTACTTAACATTTGTATCATTGACCTGGAAGAAAACATAAAATCATCATTGATCAAGTTTGCAGATGACACAAAAACTGGGGGATTGGTAGATAATGAAGGGGACAGACTGATCTGGATTGCTCAGTAAATTGGCACAAGCAAAGAATGTGTTTTGTTAACATGGCTAAATGTAAATGTAGACATCTAGACACGAAGTATGCAGGCCACATTAGGGGATGCAGGACTCTCTCCTGGGAAGCAGAGACCCTGAAAAAGATGTGGGGGTTGCGGTGAATAATCCGCTGAACATGAGCTCCCAGTGCGGCACTGTGGCCGAAAGGGCTCAAGTGATCCTGGGATGCGTTAACAGGAGAAGCTGGGGTAGATAGACTCAAGGAGCTCAGTGTATTTAACTTAGCAAAGAGAACATTAAGGAATAACTTGATGACAGTCTCTAAGTACCTTCACGGGGAATAAATATTTCATAATGGGCTCTTTAAACGAGGAGAGAAAGGTCTAACACAATCCAATGGCTGGAAGTAGAAGCTAGACAAATGCAGACTGGAAATAAGGTGTACATTTTTAACAGTGAGAGGAATTAACCACTGGAACAATTTCCCCAGGGTCACAGTGAATTCTCCATCAGTGACAATTGTTAAATCACAATGGGATGTTTTTCTGAAGGATACACTCTAGGAATTATTTTGGGGAAGCTCTACCCCCTGTGCTGTACAGGAGGTCAGGCTAGATGATCACAATGGTCCCTTCTGGTCTTGGAATCTATGAATAGCTGTGAACTCGCTCATAGCTGCATCGTTCCCTCCATGGCTGCCTGCTCAGAAGTGCAGCCACTAGTGGAGTAAGGAAGGCCCCCTTGATGCAGCTGTATCAGCAAGACTAATGTATCTCACGCCTCCTGGTCCCTCCCAACTCATCGATGTGATTGCACCACTGCTGCTGCTGGTCAGTCCTCTTTTGGTCTGGGCAGGATGTTTGGTATTATGATATGTGTCTCTGGAGCTTCAAATGCCACTTGAAGTTATCGATCGCGCACAGTTCCCTTGACATGGCCCCAGTCTCACCAGATGTTTACTTTTCCAAAGAAGAAAACACTAGGTTTAGAGTTGGCTTTGTCTCGCCCTTTTGGACATTCTCTACTGGGCTTAGTGCACAACACAGACTTCTGCCCTCCACACCACCTTCCCTACTAATCCTCAACACACCAGCTCTACACATCTCAGCAGCTTCCCCGGGGGAGGAGGGTGCCACAGGTTGGACACACAGTCGGTCATTTGCCTAGCAGGCGGGCTGCTGGGCCCTGTCACTCATTCCAGCCTCTGGTATGATGTGAAAGCTCAGCCCATTTCCAGCCTTCCTGAATCTCCCAAGCTGTGCTAAGCAAGAGACAGACAATGTAACGGGCTCTGGTGCCATACAGCCAGCTGCTACTGTCTCATTGTGGTGTTTGGAGGTTCACCCAGACCAGGAAGGGGTTCTGTCACCACCTGCCCTGTAATCTTGGGGTGACTTAATGTTGTGCTTCTGTGGCTGAAAGCGCTAACACCAGCAGCCTGCCCACAAGCACAAGGTCTCATCCTGGCTTCCACCAGCCCAGTTACTCCTGGCGGGGTGACCCCAATGGCCATTTCAGTGCCGAGTCTCCCCAAATCTGTCCTCCCCAAGTTCTTAACTACCTGACACTCAGACCTTTCCCCTCTGGTTTGCTCCCCCCCCAAAGGTGTGAAACCAGCCCCCCAGTTATCAGTTGCTTTGGCTCCCACACTCCACACAGTTTGCACACTGAGACCTGCTTGGGATAAAAATAAACACAAGATTTATTTACTAGAAAAACCACAGATTCAGAACTGAAATAGTAGGGGAGAGCAAACACATACCGGTTACACAGAAAAGAAACATAAAAGATGCAACCTCAGACTTCACACTTCTGTATTAGATAAAATCCCTTTGCTAATACAAGTTATCTATTACCATTGAACAATTTCCCAGCGTACCCACCAGGCTTTCATGGATAGCTTCCCGCCTACAGGCTGTGCCTCAAGTTCTGAATGCCTTTTACTTCCAACCCCATCCATATTTAAGGGATTTGCAGGTTTATATTCAAAGTGGGGAAATCCTCAGGTGTCTCAATGTCTTTCCACTAACTTCAGTGGCCCAGCATTGTCTTTTCCTGGATTGTTCAATGGATCATTATTCATTACTTGTCTGGTGTTGTGTAAATACCTGGTTTGGAGGGTACCTCGCCTTCTCTGATTGCTCACTGCCCTGCTGTGAGGTGGAGCCGAAGTTTATGAACTCAGTTCTCTATATATACATGAATTCATAACCATGCCCTGCACGTGTCTCATAATGATCATTAAGTTCAGATACAAGCTTTAATAAAAGACCTTACTCGATACATTTTTATAAAACAATACCATTGGCTCCAACCAGTTGACTCAGCTGCTTATTCTTTGGGGTTCAACTCCCCTGTTCTCCACTTGGGGTCTCTGGACCTGCATTGTCACTCGCGTCTCGCTGTTATGATTTATGCAGTGCCACATGATGCTTTGTGTTTGGGGGTGAAGATATGTTGAGTCATCGAGATGGGACACTTTATTGGTACCACAGGATCATCATGGAGGGCAATTGCTCCAAGTAGCCAGCCAGAGCACTTATAGTTCCATCACTACTAGCACTACACACGTACTTTGCTCTCTCTATTCTTGTCTGGCTCCTCAACCCCACCTAGACAGGGACAGTCAGCACAATCTGAATGGAAAACACAGTCTAGGGGGTCTTTCAAGGGCTGGTCTGAGCCAGCCATGGTGCTGGGATCTCTTTTAAAGCCAGGAATGGCATCTCCTTTGGCTGGAGAGCTAAGAACGCTGTAGTGACAGATGCCTCATGAGCTTCTGGAGGAGCCCGTGAAGCTGCAGTGGCCAGGGACAACTGGTGTGCAGATAAATCCTGAACTGCAAAGTGGCGTTGGCAGCAAGAGGCTGAACTGGAGTGTTTCCTTCTCTTGCGGGCTTTTACCTGGGTGGTTCTGGCTGAGCAGCTGAGCCATCTCACTGTGGGGCAGAGCAATGACGGCAGGAAGGGCTGGCTGTTCTCTCCTCGGTGTGAAGTTTGTATTTTAATGTAGCCTGCCATTTGATGCCAAAAGCCGTCAGGGAAAATTGTCTGGATCGTTGTGTTCCTGGGGGCAGCTGACGGGAGGGGAGCGAGTGTGTGATGTATAGTTTGGGTGTCAGGTGGGGGGGTGTTTGAGGTGTAGGGTGTGGGCACACACAGAGAGTGTTGGTAGGCGGGGCATAGAGGGATAGACCTGTAGCGTGTGCTACTGGCTGGTTAGCTATGGAGCTTGTGGATCAGGATATAGGGCATGGGCGTGGCTATGACATGTGTATGGCTGTGTCTACAATTGGAGCTAGGGGTGTGATTCCTAAATAGACATACTCGTGCTAGCTCTCCTAGAGCTAACATGCTAAACAGAGCAGTGCAGCTTGGGCAGGGGTGAGCAGCAGCTCAGGCTAGCCATGCTGAGGGGGCACCCAAGGTGGCTAGTCCATGTTACCTCTTGCTACTGCCTGTGCTACCGTGGCTACATTTCTATCTTCAGCATGCTAGCTTGATGGGACCTAGAGTGAGTCTGTCTATGTGAGCTGGAAATCACACCCCCAGATCCAAGTGAAGCCATTGCCTGCATGTGAGAGAGTAAAGTGAGTATAGGATGTGGCTATGTGTGTTTGCTCTTTGTGTGTGGGAGTGGAGGGGGTGACTGAGCTGTGTGTGAGTGGGGGATGTGGCTAGGAGTGTGGGGTGTGGCTGAGCTGAGTGTGAGGGGTGGATGTGCTGTGAGTGGGTGCGGGGTGTGGCTGTGGGTGCAGGGTGTGGCTGTGGGTGCAGGGTGTGGCTGTGAGTGCAGGGTGTGGCTGTGGGTGCAGGTTGTGGCTGATCTGAGTGTGAGTGCGAGGTGTACATGTGCTGTGTGTGAGCGAAGACTGTGGCTGTGAGTGCTGGGTATGGCTGAGCTCTGTGTGAGTGCAGGGTATGGCTGTGAGTGGGGTGTGGATGCTTTGTGTGTGAGTGCAGAGTGTGACTGTGCGTGCAGGCTGTAGCTGAGCTGTGTGTGAGTGCAGGGTGTGGCTGAGCTCTCTGTGAGTACAGGGTGCGGCTCTGAGTGCAGGGTATGGCTGAGCTGTGAGTGCAGGGTCGGGTGCGTGTGGACAGTAGCGTTGTAACCGTTTTACTTGTCTCCGAGGACATGAGAGTTTAATGAAACCCATTAGCTGGGGATTGAAGAGAAGCAGAGCTTCTTGTCTCCATGGTGATGAACCATGGATGCACCAGCATGTCCTGAAATACTGTCAGAGGCTTAGAGCATGAGATGAGCAAGAAGAGAACAATTTCAGCAAGACAATCTCCTCCTTAATCCTCGTTTTCCATCATTCCGGAGGTCTGCACAGAAGGACTGAACTGGGGCTGTCCAAGGACAGCCATGTGGGGGGCAGAAAATGTATCCCACAAGCTGACTTTCCATTAGTAAAGCCCGGGGAGCTCAGTGCAGGAGTGTGGGCTTCGTAGCTCAGTGTGCTGCTCTGCATTGTGACACGTGGCGTCATGCTGGTAGGACAATAATGACTTGACACTCCAAATGCCTGGGAATAAATGGATGCAGCCTTTCTGGTTTCTGGGGTGGCTCAGTGCTTGGAAGGGCCCTTTTCTATCGTTAGTCACCTAACACATCCAGGCAGCTGGAGAAGGAATGAGTTATGACAAGGACACCACAGAAACAGCAGTGTCTTTTGTGACATGCATAATGATCATTGTCCTATACTATTTAATGTCGCCTCTGAACACCATCGAGACACCATGAACTACTAGGATAATGACTTGGATAGTAAATAGGGGGTAATGGAGGGAGTATAATAGCTGTAATGTCAGATAAGTGTTCCTCAGGTGTCATCCACTGGCTGATTATGTCAAACCCAGATGTTTATTCCTCTTCGATATTAATGTCAGACAATCAACTCAGTATCCCAGCTTAGTGCTAGTGGGAGCAGTGGTAGAGATGCTATTTTTCATATGAAACATTCCCATCTCACTGTAGAGCTCCTTAAGTAAGAGTTGGGATATTGATCCTAGAATCCAGGTTGGCATTATGCCTAATTCATTTCTTCTCAAGTTTCAATCCATGATGGTTCTCTTCTTCATTTCCCGTTCTAAGTGGTTCTGTAGAGTTTGTGAGTACCGCTGAATTGTTGTTGGATACCACCCCACAGGCAGCACTAGATGGAGTATTTCCCAGCACTAGATGGAGTAATTCCTGTTTGTGAAGTTGGTAAAATGCTCTGGGATGTTTCAAGGTTCAGGATCGAAAATTGGAACTGTCCTTTCTGCTCTTCTCTCAGATTAGCTTACAGAGCTGGGCGAAAGTTTTCAGTTCAATAGTAAATTCGCTGAATAATGCAGTTTCGGGGCATTTGAGACTATTGGCGAATTTGTGTAAAATTTGTCATATAGTTTCAGCTGAATAAAACAGAGGGGAAAAAATTCTTAAAAGTCTAAATGATCCATTTAAACATTTTGTTTTGAAATGAACTGTTTTGTTTCAAAACACCATTTTGAAAGGAAGTTCAAACAGTTAAGTTTGACCAAAACTAAACTTTTTCACTTTTTTGTTTTGGAGAGAAAAACCAAAATATTCAGTTTCAGTTTGAAGCAAACCAGATATTTTTGTTTTTTTGATGTCTTGGTTTGGTCACCGAACTAAATAACCAGTTATTCCCTCAGCTCTCGCTGATGTCGGAAGTGGTCCCACTTTCTGCTTGTTCCTGGTGGTCTGTAAAGTAATTCCATATGTGGGTGATCTTCTCTATGTGGAAAAGTAATCCCTCACAACAGTAGGCTCTGTGGGGTGTAAATCTGCTGTCTGTGGTGGCAAGGAAGAGGTACGCTCTCTTTGCCTCCTTCATGGCAACGATGGAGGTTTCTAGGAAAGTTGGTCCGAATTTGTCTGTATCAGACTTCATTTTTTCGTCTCTCACGCTTAAGCTTTCTTCCTCACGTCTTTTTCTGTCATAGATCGTTCAAGAACGGTGGCAATCTGTGTGCGCAACGGGATGGATGGGAGTGCTTTATAGCAGCCATCAGAGATAGTGGTTGTATTGCTTCATTGACTCTTCTCTGTGGCCTCTTGGCAGGGAAGAGTTTTCCATAATTAAGTTCTGGAATCTGGCTAAGTCCAAGAGTTTTTTGGGGGGCAGACCATAGTGGGGGTTGGGTGGGTTTCTCACTATCTTGCAATAAGGGAGAGTTATTTCCTCCTAGAGGAGGAAGTGGTGCTACTGGAACTGGGTGGTTCTTGCATGACTAATGTTCATGTCCAGCATTAGGATTCAGGTCAGAGTGTGTCCAGGTATCTGTTGGTTCAGAGTATGCCTATGAGAAACGTAGTGTGGAAGGTTAGGATAAGAGGCTTGGGCTAACCTGTCAGAAGCATCATCTACACTGACGTTAAAATCTTTCAAGGCAGTGAGTTTTGTGCACTTAATCACCATGTGGGTTTGTGGAGGTCTATAGATTTCCTAGGTTAGTCTAATCTCAGGAGTCACAGATTAAGTAGATGCATTCAAAGGATTTTGTTTTTAGTGAACTTTTCGTGCATTTGAGCCCAGAAGAGAGGCAAATGGCTATTCTGCTTCCATATTTGCCCTCCTTTGCTCTGGGTGTGTGATGACTAGAGTACCCTAGGTAGATGAGACAATGTGAGCTCACCTGGTCCAGCAGTGTCAGCCAGCCAAGAGCCTGTGATACAGACCAGGTCGGGTGACCCATCAGCAGTAAGACTGTGGTTGGCAAAGGGTCTGCTGATCACAGATCTTTCTTTGCTCTGTGTGAGGCTGAGATCTTGGTGTTTGTCTGTTCTGGGCCTGTGTAAGGTAACTGGTTGCTGATTGCATTGGATTGGAGATAGCTGTCTAGTGATCTTCCCAGGCACCAGCTGGCATTTCCACTGTTTATTTATTCTTATGAGGATTTGTATTGGGACGGGATGCAAGTGGGTGGCTGGTCTAATTGGCAGTGGTGATGATCTAGTGGTGTGCCAGATACCTAGGGAACAGCAAGCCTGTTCAGTTCCCAGGAGGACGGAGATAGGTGAAGATTTGGGCTTTTGCAAGATGCCCAGGCAACAGACCGAGAGTGTGACATTCCTGCACACGTTGCCATTGCAGTGCTGCAGGAGGGGGTGAAGCTTCACTCCAGAGCAGCAGAAAGTCAGATGGCTGTGGGGAGGAGGGGCATACTGTGCATCGCTGTGACTTGAGCCAAGGAAGAGAGCACCTCCACTACCTGTACAGGCCTAGTGTGACAGGGAATCTGGGCTGTTCCCTTAATATCAACTACTGGAGCATTAACAGGGGCCCAGTGGAGACTTTTATAGAAAAAAATGTAGAAAACTCTTAATCTGGGATGCACAGTCAGATGAAGTCTGATTGTCATGAAAATGCGCATGCGTTAGGCTTTGGTTAGAACACATGTTGTTTGACTTCTTTAGCCTTTATTACATTTATAATATGTCATTTGTTCCTAGGGTTTCTGTTGTGTTAGGGAAGTATTTGGGACATACTCCAGAAGCCAAAAACCTCGCTTTAAACTCCCAAGTGTCATAGTTAGACTAGTATCAGGAGGTAGCCGTGTTATTCTGTATCTACAAAAACAACAAGGAGTCTGGTGGCACCTTAAAGACTAACATTTATTTGGGCATAAGCTTTCGTGGGTAAAAACCTCACTTCTTCAGATGCATAGAGTGAAAGTTACAGATGCAGGCATTATATACTGACACATGGAGAGAAGGGAGTTACTTTGCAAGTGGAGAACCAGTGTTGACAGGGCCAATTCAATCAGGGTGGATGTAGTCCACTCCCAATAATAGATGAGGAGGTGTCAATTCCAGGAGAGGAAAAACTGCTTCTGTAATGAGCCAGCCACTCACAGTCCCTATTCAAGCCCAGATTAATAGTGTTAAATTTGCAAATGAATTTTAGTTCTGCTGTTTCTCTTTGAAGTCTGTTTCTGAAGTTTTTTTGTTCAATAATAGTGACTTTTAAATCTGTAATAGAATGACCAGGGAGATTGAAGTGTTCACTTACTTATAGTTAGACTGCGTAAACCTAGGGAGTCTGTCACGTCTGGACTCTTGCACAGGTCTAGGTTTATTAGCAGTCAGATAGCTTGGGACATTGAGGTGCTATGGTGATGAAATGCCTAGACATAAAATAAAATATTTCCATCAAGCTATTGCAGTGCTTTGTGGAATAGCGTCTGAGACAATCGGAATGAGTGTCAGTCTGAACGCGTCTGAGCTCTGGGGAAGTAGAGTCAGGGACAAAGAAGGAAGCCACATCTCCTTCCCCGACTGATTTTAGGCCAGCTTTACAAGCAAAGATTCTGAAAGCCACTGGGGAAGCCATGACATGGAATGTGAACCGGGACATTTTCCCTTGTGACTCATGGAACCCAAACGGGTTGTTTCTAACAGAGCCCCGCAATGCTTTCCTCTGAAATCACATACTCTCAGCATCCCAAAAACATGCACTGATCTGGTCTGGGCTCAGGAAATCATCATCTGATGCCAACAAACCTGCCAACTAATACCCTGTCTCTAACCGCTCCTTCCCTGGGTATGATCCATCAGAAAATGATGGCTGGCTAGCTCCAGCAGTACAAACACCTCTTCTGAGATCCAAGAGCCCTTCCAATCTCGCTTCAGACATGGGTTTGGCACGAAGACAAAACTTGTAATGCTGATGGGCACTCTCCAGGGGCCAAACTTTCACACTTAGCTCTATTATGCTATTGGCAGCATTTGACGTATTCAATCATGAGCTGTCACTAACCTGTTGGACCTCACCAGTGGTAGATGGAGTCAAATTAAGCTGCTTAAGTTACACTAGATCCTTCCTCTCAGATAGCAACTCCTTTCTGAGAGCTGTCATGGGCCCAGTTCCTCAGGTCTCAGTCCTATCACCTGTCTTATTACACACGTGTGTGACTGCTGTGTGAAATCGTGAGATGATATGGAATACAGTGTCGCCAAAGTGCTCCCAACACTCTGCTGCTCTACCTCTCCTCTAGGTTGTGCAGTGCTGTCTCACTGCTCTTCCAGTGTCAGAAGGTGTTAGCAATCTTGTGCGTCCTCAGGAGAAGATGATGCCGGTGGGAAGTGGGATGCATTTGAAGGAACCAATGAAAATTGTGACCTCACCCTCTTTTGAGGGTGGTGCCATCCTGTAAAGGTGGTGCACAACCTAATGGCTACCCAGATAGCGTGTAGATTGGAAACAGCTTCTTTCACCTTTAGCTGGCCAAGAGGCTCCGTCCTAACCTCTTAGGGTATGTCTTCACTGCAATTAGTTGGACTGGCTTAGCATGAGGGGAGTGTCCTCCCTGCAAGCGCTTCCTGTGTAACGGTGTCCACAATAGTGCTGTACTAGCCCATGTGCTGGCATGGATTGCTGGTGGCATATTACGTGGTTCTTAGTGGTGTATTACACTTGGCCACTCTATGATTGCCTTTGCAAGGTGTGCCTGCTCTCTCCCGTAACGTGAGCTGCTGTCTGTAGCACTGACATGGGAACAATACTTTGGGTAAATAACCTTCAAGTAGACTTACTCATTATGAATGCCGACAGTTCTGAAGGCGAAAGCCAACAGCATTTGGCAGCAAGAGCTTTTACTTAGGGATGTCAAACAATTAAAAAAATAATCTCATGATTAATCATGAGATTTTTTTTTAATCGTGATTAATCACAGTTTTAATCACACTGTTAAACAATAAAACACCATTTATTTAAATTAAACATTGGATGTTTTCTACATTTTCACATATATTTATTTCAATTACAACACAGAATACAAAGTGTACAGTGCTCACTTTATATTATTATTTTTATTATAAATATGTGCACTATAAAAAAATAAACAAAAGAAATTGTATTTTTCAGTTTACCTCATACAGGTACTGTAATGAAATCTCTTTATCATGAAAATGCAATTTACAAATGTAGAATTATTATATTTTTATATAATCACTCAAAAATAAAACAATGTAAAATTTTAGAGCTTGCAAGTCCATTTAGTCCTACTTCTTGTTCAGCCAATCGCTAAGACAAACAAGTTTGTTTACATTTACGGGAGATAATACTGTCCACTTCTTATGTACAATGTCACCTGAAAGTGAGACCACTGTGGCACTGTGGTAGCTGGCATTGCAAGGTATTTACATGCCAGATATGCTAAACGTTTGTATGCCCCTTTCATGCTTCAACCTCCATTCCAGAGGACATGCTTCCATGCTGATGACGGGTTCTGTTCGATAACAATCCAAAGCAGTGCAGGCTGACGCACATTCATTTTCATCATCTTAGTCAGATGTCACCAGCAGAAGGTTGATTTTCTTTTTTGGTGGCTAGGGTTTTGTAGTTTCTGCATTCGAGTGTTGCTCTTTTAAGACTTCTGACAGCATGTTCCACACCTCGTCCCTCTCAGATTTTGGGAGGCACTTCAGATTCTTGAATCTTGGGTTGAATGCTGTAGCTATCTTTAGAAATCTCACTTTGGTACCTTCTTTGCATTTTGTCAAATCTGCAGCGAAAGTGTTCTTAAATTGAACATGTGCTGGGTTGTCATCCGAGACTGCCATAACACGAAATATATGGCAGAATGTGGGTAAAACCACAGACCAGGAGACATACAATTCTCCCTCAAGGAGTTCAGTCACAAATGTAATTAACACATTATTTTTTTAACAAGTGTCATCAGCATGGAGGCATGTCCTCTGGAATGGTGGCCAAAGCATGAAGGGGCATACTAATGTTTAGCATGTCTGGCATGTAAATACCTTGCAATGCCAGCTACAAAAGTGCAAATGTAAATCTACATTTACGATGAAGAGATCGCACTACAGTACTTGTATGAGGTGAATTGAAAAATACTATTTCTTTTATTTATCTTTTTTACAGTGCAAATATTTGTAATCAGAAATATTAATATAAAGTGAGCACAGTATATGTTGTATTCTGTGTTGTAATTGAAATCAATATATGTGAAAATGTAGAAAAACATCCAAAAATATTTATAATAAATTTCAATTGGTATTCTATTATTGAACAGTGCGATTAAAACTGCTACTACTTGTGATTAATTTTTTTAATCAAGTTAATTTGTTTTGAGTTAATTGTTTGAGTTAACTGTGATTAATTGATAGCCCTACTTTTAATGAAGATTGTCATTAAGGAATCCAGTCTGCACACCACAACGTAGCGCACCTGATGGACTCTCTGTTTCTTTCCTGTTCACTAAACATAAAGGTGTCATTTGGGGGCATTTCCCCAAGTGAAGGGCTTTACTGATCTCACACCCCAGCTTATGGCCAACTGGTAGCACAGGAAAAGGATTTCTTGGATGGCACCTCTACCGAAATGCTGTGGAATCACAGCAGAAATGGAGCTGGCAAACATGGGGTTAAAAAGCAATGGATAAAAAGGGAGATGTTAGACAAGAAAGCACAGCCCGGGTGGAATTGTGGGAGAGCACTGGCAGGCTAAGCGCACCCGCGCATGATTAGCCAGTGTTCTCACTGCAGAGTATTGGGGGTTGCCAGGCCAGGCTGAAGCAAAACCCAACCTCAAGCCTGTACCTTCAGCTGCACCTGGTAAATCAGGCTTAATGCCAGGTTAGAGCTTTTACTGTGTGGACGGCAGAAGGGTTTGGGGCAAGACTCAGGCTAACAAGGTGCAGGCTAACTCTCTGGTGAAGACATACCCCCAGATACGGAGTTAGCCACAGTGATTAGGGTTTTTCACACTAGGAGACTGGATTACTTACCTGACAAAGAAGAGATGGTTTCTATCATTTAGAGATGGTGCAACACACAACTGCGCAAGCTGCTAAGCAGAACAACTCAGCAGGAGAATGTTACTCTAATACTCTACTCTCTGCTAATCCAATCCTGGGGTACAGTTCAAGGTCTTGCTCATTTTCTTTCAAGTCCTACATAGGCTAGCTAACTCAAAGGCTGCCCCTCTCCCTCACTTCATCAGGGCAGCTGCTTTCATTAAGGACACAATGGGTGATAGAGCTGAGATTTGAATGTGCACAAGCTGGAGAAATGGCATTGGACCAGGTAATTTACTGCCACCAGAAATCCGACTGAGCCCAACTCTTATAGCCTCTAGGTTATATTGCTCATCTCTTTCAGCAGTCAGCCCTCAGTTGTTAAACAGTGGCATGTACACACTTGGACTGAGGTAGAGATGGACATAGGAGACGGAAGTGTTGAGAGTCTCTGGGTTAGGCTAAAAGGGGTAAAAAACAAGGGAGATGTCATGCTAGGAGTCTACTACAGGCCACCTAACCAGGTGGAAGAGGTGGATGAGGCTTTTTTTAAGCAACTAACAAAATCATCCAAAGCCCAAGATTTGGTGGTGATGGAGGACTTCAACTATCCGGATATATGTTGGGAAAATAACACAGCGGGGCACAGACTATCCAACAAATTCTTGGACTGCATTGCAGACAATTTTTTATTTCAGAAAGTTGAAAAAGCTACTAGGGGGTGAAGTTGTGGATGTGGTATACCTAGACTTTAGTAAGGCATTTGATACGGTCTCGCATGATATTCTTATCGATAAACTAGGCAAATACAATTTAGATGGGGCTACTATAAGGTGGGTGCATAACTGGCTGGATAACCGTACTCAGAGAGTTGTTATTAATGGTTCCCAATCCTGCTGGAAAGGCATAACGAGTGGGGTACCTCAGGAGTCTGTTTTGGGACCAGCTCTGGTCAATATCTTCATCAACGACTTAGATATTGGCATAGAAAGTACGCTTATTAAGTCTGCGGATGATACCAAACTGGGAGGGATTGCAACTGCTTTGGAGGACAGGGTCATAATTCAAAATGATCTGGACAAATTGGAGAAATGGTCTGAGTTAAACAGGATGAAGTTTAACAAAGACAAATGCAAAGTGCTCCACTTAGGAAGAAAAAATCAGTTTCACACATACAGAATGGGAAGAGACTGTTTAGGAAGGAGTACGGCAGAAAGAGATCTAGGGGTTATAGTGGACCGCAAGCTAAATATGAGTCAACAGTGTGATGCTGTTGCAAAAAAAGCAAACATGATTCTGGGATGTATTAACAGGTGTGTTGTGAGCAAGACACGAGAAGTCATTCTTCCGCTCTACTCTGCTCTGGTTAGGCCTCAGCTGGAGTATTGTGTCCAGTTCTGAGCACCGCATTTTAAAAAAGATGTGGAGAAATTGGAAAGGGTCCAGAGAAGAGCAACAAGAATGATTAAAGGTCTTGAGAACATGACCTATGAAGGAAGGCTGAAAGAATTGGGTTTGTTTAGTTTGGAAAAGAGAAGACTGAGAGGGGACATGATAGCAGTTTTCAGGTATTTAAAAGGGTGTCATAAGGAGGAGGGAGAAAACTTGTTCACCTTAGCCTCTAAGGATAGAACAAGAAGCAATGGGTTTAAACTGCAGCAAGGGAGGTCTAGCTTGGACATTAGGAAAAAGTTCCTAACTGTCAGGGTGGTTAAACACTGGAATAAATTGCCTAGGGAGGTTGTGGAATCTCCATCTCTGGAGATATTTAAGAGTAGGTTAGATAAATGTCTATCAGGGATGGTCTAGACAGTATTTGGTCCTGCCATGCGGGCAGGGGACTGGACTCGATGACCTCTCGAGGTCCCTTCCAGTCCTAGAATCTATGAATCTATGACCTCTGGGGTGTAAACAGCCTAGATCCATTTGCTCCTAAGTGGCTTCAAAATATGTGGAAGAGAAAGAAAATTAGTCCCTTCTTAAGATTCTTGACTTTCTTTAAATACTAAGGCGAGTGGTGTCTTGGAAATGTGCATAGTAATGCTAATAATAGCAGATAAAGTGTCTCCTTTTGTACTGCTAAGATCTGGAGTTCAAATCCTGTTGAAGTTTTACTTCTATTAAAATTCCTATTCACTTTTTCTCCATCCATGCAATTACAGATCAATTAATTCTCATCTCAAACAATCAAAAATTAAAAAAAGAAATCACCTTTCTTCCAGAACATTTCCCTGGCATAAAATCCCAGGCAGCGTGACGATTCAGCCATATAAAGTTGTGATATCCACCAAAACTGTCCCACTAGGAAAGATTTAGTCATTTAAATAGTCAGGTTAAACAAGACCTAACTTAGACTCATTTGATGTCCCCTTTCCCATGATTCAGAATTTGCTTTGGGTTTAGGAACCCTCTGAATGAAAGTAGGTTAACTCAAATTGTGTATTGTTTAACCAGATCATAGAAACATCTAATCCTTTTCTAAGGGTAATATGGTTATTACTGTCCAGCTTTTCCAGTGTGGTGTAATTATTGTACACCCACTGCTGGTTAATTATGGCCCTAAAGTCACTGGGGGATCTGCTGGTGGTGTAGAGTGTTATAACGTCTGTGCCACCTCATTTGCTGTTGGTGATGTGTGCGGGGGAGTGGTGTGGCTAGGAAGAAGGGGGTGTGTCTGTGCTGTTACTACATTCTACTGATCTCCTGCGATGATGTTGGCCCCTTGGGGTTGTTGGCCAATGTAACGGGACTGGCCTGGCACAGAGCAAGCTGATGTTGCTGTTGCACCCCACTGGAGCTATGCTTTGTGTTCCTCACCTGTAGCCGAGGCTCTGATCCTATGTCTTTATAGGGCAGGTCTGTAATTTTCTAATTATGCTCTTTTTTATGTGAAAAGTTTCGGATCAGATTAATTCTTGCTGCTTTTCTACAAATCAAAACTAACAAAAATCTGATCACCAGAATGGCCAAATTGGGTCAGGCCAATGGCCTGTCTAGCCCAGTATCCTGTCTTCCGGCAGTGGCTGGTGCCAGATGCTTCAGAAGAAATGAACAGAACAGGGCAGTTGTGAGTGACCCATGTCATCCAATCCCAGCTTCTGGCAGTCAGAGGCTAGGGACACCCAGCATGGGGTTACATCCGTGGTCATCTTGGCTGATAACCATTCATGTCCCTATCCTCCATGAATTTATCTAATTCTTTTTTGAACCCAGTTATACTTTTGACCTTCACCGCATTCCCTGGCAACGAGTTCCACAGATTGACAGGGTGTTGTGTGAAGAAATACTTCCTTTTGTTTTAAACCTGTTGCCTATTCATTTCATTGGATGACCCTTGGTTCTTGTGTTATGTGAAGGGGTAAATAAGAGTTCCCTATTCACTTTCTCTGCACCATTCATGATTGTATAGACCTCTAACAGATCCACCATCTTTTCTAAACTGAACAGTCCTGGTCTTTTTAATCTCCCCTCATATGGAAGGTGCTTCATACTCCTAATCATTTTTGTTGCCCTTCTCTGTACCTTTTCCCGTTCTAATACATCTTTTTTCATATGAGATTACCAGAACTGCACGCAGTATTCAAGGTGTGGATCAAAAGCAATGTAGCAAATTCCCCATCCATTTGGGTCCTGCACTGATAGTGCCATCAGTGCTTTATTTAATACCTAAATACAAGTTATCTCCCTGCAAGCCAGACCCTGGAGAGGTTCTTATTCCTGTGGTCTAAGAGTTGCTTTGGTTAAATCCTAGGTGTGTGAAAAGATGCCAAACTAATCAGCTTGTCCTTAAGAACAAAATAGATTAGAATAGGGAGAAGAAAGGAAACATGAGCCATGCTTTGAGTGAATAATTTCCAGGATCCATAGTGTTTCCAGGCCCAAAAGGGTGGTGGTGTCCATGTTCTTTCCTGCTATTCCCCTCCTGCAGAAAAACTCCTTGTCTTCCCATGCCAAGCAGGGCTCCCAGTCTCCCCATATGGTTTGCAGTACAGTTCCCGATTACTTCCATTCCCCTAAGTACAACACATGGCCCTGTCACTGCCTGCATTACCTCTGACCATCCACCTATTGACCATTTCCTTTCCTTTACCCACAATCTTGGACTTCCAGCTCAATACTGTCTGGAGCAATAACTTCAGTTTATAGAGGTGTGATGGGAAATAGAGTTCTGCCTGAATGAAGAGGGAGACAGGATTTGCAGGTCTGAAGTGGCTGAGCTGGGAAGTAGGAGCCAAGAACAGCAAAAAAAGTTAACCACTAGGGCCAGAAAAGTCCCATCCAACTGCCATGCACCAAATGAGAGAGTAATTTAAATCCCCTTCTAATTGCCTGCAGTCATTCTGGTGATGTTAAATCTAATTTTCTCCATTTTTAAGTCTTTTCTGAAACATCCCCCCCCCCCCCCACCCACACACACTACTAAGCCTTTGAAAGAAACGACTAATGTTATAATTAAAGGATCAATTTGGCAACGTTTCTTTGTCTTAAGATCTTCTTTCTTTCAGGTTGGGTTACTGGAGTGTTCTCAGTCTCCGGAGAGCATTCTTCAGCTTCTTCAAGAAGCTTCTGAGCCATCTCTGAAATCTTTTCACTTCGTCTAATTTAAAAAAAAAAATATTTCCAGCCAATTTTGGAGGCCTAACAAATGATGAAGAAGATTAAGTTTTAGCAATTAATAATAAAGCCGTTAAAGGAGCGAGCGCACATTTTTGACAGAGGCTGGGGTTTGGGCTGGCTGTGTGCAAAACCTGGGCCGGCGGTGTTCCAGCTGGATTGGGAGGATGAAAAAGAAATGCTTGCGAGATAATAGTTCACTGGGAAAGTGAGTGGGTGGTTTGTGGCGGGGGAGAATTGTCTGTAGAAGATGGAAAGGTTATGTGGGGAGAGATCATGAGAGATGTTAAGAGGCAGAAAAACACAACCGAGGAATATCTTATTGGACTGATTCAAGGCACCTAGCACTGTGTTTTCTTCTCCTTTAAACAGTATAATTTCTGGAGAAGCAGCTTTGATGAAGCCCACAAGGGTGTGTGTGTATGTGTGTTTGGGGAGGGGTGATGGTGAGTAGAGGGGAGGGAAAATAAACCTTGAAAATTCCAGTTGCCATGACAACTTAATGAGTTGTGAAAGTGGCCTCTTTTTAACTACTTTTGAATAGGAAAGGCAGGGGGAAGGGGGTAGAGAAACACTTGCATCTGAAGAGTTCTTCCCACTTGTCTCAGAACATCCACAGTAAATAGCCACTCTCCAGGTTATTTCAACTGACCTCTCAAGGTGCATGTTGGATTTACCGAAGCAAGAAGCTGATCTGCTCTATAATATCCTAAGTAGTGGGCAAAACGCACCTGGATAATTCTGTTCTATTCTAGCAAGGCTCTTATACCATCACCATGGTATCTGAATGCCTTCCATAATTCAAGCAAAGGAATCTTTGAGATGGTCATCTATATTCAGTAGACAGGTGGGCATCCATATTCAATAAGCTGCTGAATGCACTTCTGTAGCACCTTTCAGCTGAGGGTCTCCGAGCCTGTTACAAACAAGGAGGGTCACAATAACTTTGCGAGGTTGGGATGTGTTATTCCCACTTTACCGGAAATAATAAGTCTTCTTACAGCTGAGTGGAAAAATCCACAGCAAATAATTGAGTTGATAGTTTCCCTCTTTTATTTCTGTTCATGAATTATTCACCAACGGATCTTGTCTTTCAAACATGTTCGTTACTGAGAATTCCTTGTGAATCTCTTCGACAGATAATCCTTGCTTTGCTGATTGTTTATGAAAAACTTGTTGGAAATGTTCACAATTTGTGTTGTGGAGATTAGTTACGTAAAATTCTGCGGCATTGGCCTGATGTTGAGACTTGACTAGTGGTTTTGGGTGTCTCAGCCAGGGCCAGATTAACCTTTTGTGGGCCCAGTGCCAAACATATTTGTGGGGCCCCATAGTACCTGGGCTTAAAAATCAGGCCCAAGCCCGTCTCAAACCCAAATCGGCATTTTTCAGTGGAAAAATATTGGGGTTGGACAATTTTTCCCAGCCCCCCTGTGTTAACCTACCCTCCTAAGTGCTTCGGAGCCCTAGGGGAAAATGAATTCTGCATTGTTTGAAATACGCTGGCTCTGTGTCTCTGCAAACATGTGCTGTCACAGGCTCCGTCAGGGGAATGGTTCAAACCCACCTGTGCCTGTGTCATTAATACAATTGCAGCCTCCTGGTTCGAAGCCTCAAGATCCAGCCAGAAAGTGGCTGGGCTGGATGGTTCCACCTGGGTCGCCCAATGAGTGTGCAGGAGAGGGACCACAATGGATGCTGCTTGCTCTGCAGCTGTGGCCCCAGCCAAGCCACATTTGTAACACACGAGGCAACAGCGATTCAGGACCATGCAGGTGGAGGGAGCAGAGGGACTGGTCACTCTGTCTTGGAGCAGGGTGGATATTTCATTGTGAATCAGGGATAGGGCGAGACAAAGATCTTTGCGCAGAGATGGGCCAGCCAGTTCTGGAGAGTGTGTGTCTGGGCCCTGCTCGAGGGAATCAGACCTGCACTGTACGTATGACTGACTGAATTAATGAATCCCCGCGTTAGGGTCATGGATCAGCCACACCGGTATCATTGCTCCTTCTCTTCACATGTTTTTTTTTCTGTGATTTAGAAGCACGCTTGGGCACTCACATCTCTTGGGAGGCAGTGCAATCTGGTCATAACAGACGGGAGAGACTCAGAGTTAGGATTCCTGGGTTCTCTCACCATCCCTGGGAGGGGAGTGGGCTCTAGTGGTTACAGTAGGGGGGGCTGGGAGTCCCCTCCATTGACCATTGCCAGCTGAACATCTCTCCCCCAAGTCTGCTCAGCTCCCCATCCTACTGCTCAGAAACCCCATTGCCCCATCCCCTGCTTTCCAGGGTGATGGATCTGCAAAGCGAGGGACTACATCTCCTTTCAGCCCCTCCCCACTGTACATCCCCCTTCCCCTGCCCAGGTAAGAGGAAAGGTCCTGAGCCAGGGAGTGGCTGGGCTCTACCAGGGGGCGGGAGCCCCGGGAAGCATGGGCAGAGCCGCACGTGGAACAGGTTGCACCTGTCAGACATCACAGCTGGTGCTGCTCTCTTTGCGGTTTGTAGGGGAGCAGCAGCGGCTGGGCAGGGAGCAAGAGCAAGGGGGCCCAAGGAGAGCCACTAACGGAGCCTGGCTGGGAAACCCGCAAGTGCTTCTTTGCAGGACTAGAGCCTGGATAGGGCAGGGCATCCCCAGGCACTAGGCCTTGTGACCTTGGGGGCAGAGAGGAGCCCTCAGCCGGCCAGCTGAGAGGAGCGAGCAGTGGGTGTGGGGAGGGCCAGGGGGTGGAGAAGAGCCGGCGGGTGGGGGCAAGGGGTGGAGAGAAGCTCTGGGTCAGCTGACCAAGAGGAGTGAGTGAGGGAGGAGGAGGGGGAGGGAGGGCCAGAGGGTGGAGAGGAGCTGGCGGCTCGGGGAGCAGCACAAATTCGAGCGGGCCGAGCTGGGGCCCCTTTTGAGTGTGAGCCTGGCACTAGGGCACCACTGGCGCCATTATAAACCCAGTACTGGTCTCAGCGTTCAACTTGAGACTGCTTAAATGGCCCGATTTTAAGAGATTGGGTGTTCAGTACTTCAGAAAATCAGACCCCTCTAAGGCGACTCAAGATGAGCACCCAAAATTGAGGCACTAAGATTACTGGTCACTTTTTAAAATGTAGACCATTGTGAGTGTTCTGTGCAGGGCCGGCTCTAGGATTTTTGCCACCCCAAGCAAAAACAATTTTGGCCGCCCTCCTGTTTTTTTCTTACCCCATCCCCGGCCCCGCCTCAACTCCGCCCCTTCCCCAAATCCCCAGCCCTGCCTCCTCCCCCCAGGCTCTCAAGCCTAGGAGGGAGGGAGGGAGGGGGAGAAGCGGCGCGCGCGCCACAGCCACTCAGAGTCTCCCCCTCCCTCCCAGGCTCTCAAACCTGGGAGGGAGGGGGAGCAGCGGCGTGTGAATCAGCTGTTTCACGCGCTGCGGCCGCTCGGGATCTCCCCCTCCCTCCCAGGCTCTCAAACCTGGGAGGGAGGGGGAGCAGCGGTGTGCGAATCAGCTGTTTCGCGCGCCGCGGCTGCTTGGGATCTCTCCCTCCCTCCCGGGTTTGAGAGCCTGGGAGGGAGGGGGAACAGCGGCACGCAAATCAGCTGTTTTGCACGCCGTGGCACGCGAGTGGCAGCAGCGGAGATGAGCTAGGGCGGCCGGGGCACATTTTTAGGGGCGGCAGGGGCGGCATTCTGGCGCCGGCCATGCCGCCCCTAAAAATGTGCCGCCTCAAGCACCAGCTTGTTTTCCTGGTGCCTAGAGCCGGCCCTGGTTCTGTGACAGGCTGACATATAACCAAAAGCATGGATTGTGAATTTGTCGCTCAAATGTAGAATTCAAAATTCACTGTAGGTGACTAATGAAGTATTCAATTTGAGCACTCGAATGTTCCCAGGAAGCGAACATGAATGGGTGGTGAATGCAGTTGAATCAAAATTTGCTTTCATAATTACATGAATATTCATGGGCAATTTTCCCCACTAGTTTTCAGCTTTAATACTTATACTGTGCTTTTCAACTGAGGATCTCTAAGCACCTGAAAAAGTTGGGTCCAATTGTTCTCAGTTTGAAGATGGGGAAATTGAAGGAGATCACGTGATTTTCCCCAAGGTTGGAAGACACTGGAAGAGCTCAGAATAGAGCCCACAGTTTCTGAAGTCAATGGCACTACATTGGCTTATACTGGTGAGGATCTGTAAAGACACCATGATCTTTGATGGCAGCAAGATGCACATGACGTTCCCTGCTCTGTATCTCCTTCACATCAAACTTAAATAGCACCATTTGCTAGCGTCCCCTGTGTTTGAGGGAACTCAGCTCCTGGGGGAAGGACAGCTATCTTAAGCTAAACCCAGGCAAGATAGAGAAATGCAGATGGGAAGAGGGAGACATTTACAAGACCTTGACAATACCATATCATCACCCATAGGGTTCCACTCCCCATCGTATACCATACAAAGCCTAGGAGTTTTCTTAGACTCCTGACTGATATTAGATACCCAAATTGCAGCAGCTCTTGAAACTGCCACCTTCTACCTGCAGTTGGCAAGAAGATTATGACCTATCTTGACAGATCAAGACATGAGCCATGCATTTGTGACCTACAGGCTCGATTATTGCAACACACTGTACCTGGAAATGAAAGTAGACATCTGAAAAGCTCTAGCGGTTGCAACATCTGCAGCAGTTTGCCTCATGACCTGGGTAGGACAACATGAATACATCAGTCTGGTGCGCCTGTCACTGCTCTGGCTCCCCATCAAATATCAGCAAAAGGAAGAACAGGAGTACTTGTGGCACCTTAGAGACTAACAAATTTATTAGAGCATAAGCTTTCGTGGACTACAGCCCACTTCTTTGGATGCACGGCTGCTACTCTGAAACCATCAAATATCAGGTTGTTAAAATTCCTGAATTTAACCTTCAAAGCGGTCAATGGGCTGGACCTGTGAGATTTCAAACAGCATCTCTCATGACAGCAGCACTCCTCAGGGACAGTGCAACTCCCCATACTAAGAGGGGGACCAAGAGAGACAGTCTTTGTTGGCTGGCCTAAAGCAATGGAACTTCCTCTAATAAGAGCTGAGTGGCCTCCATGTCATTGCCTTTGTAACCCACACTACAATGGAGTGGTTCTTTGTCCCCCTCTAGTGGCTGCTCTGCAAAAGTAGTTTGAGTTTGCTACAGCTGTAGCTCAAGTGGGAGAGGGCCATGTTTTTACCACAGAAGTCTTGGTTTAAACCTACAGTCAGCCCAAGCTTGGTCAGTTATGCGTTCAGGACAAAATTTAAGACCCATCTCTTTGCCATAGCTTTCCCACAATAATAACCCGAGTTTGGGGTTCAGATGCCACAGTGATAACTGAAGTATAAATACATAACTAGACAAATATATTGGAAAGAATAGAGTAGCAGAAAAGCATTTGCCATCTTTCTGTAAGAGCTCACCTGACATCAAGGGACACAGATGGAACGTGGGAGCAGGACTTAGACCAGGGGCGGGCAAACTTTTTGGCCTGAGGGCCGCAGCAGGTTTCGGAAATTGTATGGAGGGCCAGTTAGGGGAGGGGGATGTGGCCCAGCCCCCCCCCCCCCTCCTGCCCCCCCCTTGGGCCTCTTGCCCCATTCACCCCCCCCGTTCCCTGACGCCCCCTCCCCCGGGACCCCTGCCCCATCCACACACGGTCTCTCCCTGTCCCCTGACCGCCCCTGGACCCCCGCTCCTGACTGCCGTCCGCCGCCCCATCCAACCCGTTCGCTCATTCCTGATGGCCCCCCTAGGCCCATGCCCCATCCAACCACCCCTTCTTCCTGTCCCCTGACTGCCCCCAGAATCCCTGCCCCCTGCTGCCCCATCAGCCCCCCCCCTTCCTGACTGCCTCCCCGAGACCCCTACCCCTATTCAACCCCCTGTCCCCCCCCAACCACCCTGACCCTATCCACACCCCTGCCCCCTGACAACCACCCCGAACTCCCCTGCCCTCTATTCAACCCCTCCGCTCCGTGCCCCTTTACCGTGTTGCCTGGAGCACCAGTGGCTGGCAGCACTACAGCCACGCCGCCTGGCTGGATCCGGGCCACGCCGCAGCCACCGCCACCATGCAGCTCAGAGCACCGGGTCAGGCCAGGCTCTGCAGCTACGCTGCCCCAGGAACTCACAGCCCTGCCATCCAGAGCATTGCGCCAGCGGCGGAGCGAGCGAGCTGAGGCTGTGGGGAAGGGAGAGCGGGGGAGGGGCCAGGGGCTAGCCTCCTGGGCCAGGAGCTCAGGGGCCGAGCAGGATGGTCCCGTGGGCTGGATGTGGCCCGCGGGCCGTAGTTTGCCCACCTCTGACTTAGACTGCAAAAATGCCAGTCCACTTTTACCATGGCAGATGTGAACCCTCCATAAACTAGATTCCAAAGATCTGACTTGAAAACTCCCTGTGCACATCTCAGCTTTAGCTTCCAAACCGCTTTATGGAAGGGTGAAGTGAGTCCAAAGAACTGGCCTGGCTGGGATTCAGAGAGGTTTTATTTGTTTTGTCAGTGGTGCATTTGGTGCTGCTGAAAGGTGTTGTGTCAGTGGCCTTGGATATGGAAGCTCTTGGTTCACAGCATGGATAGCGTTACCAGTGCTCATTGATCTACAAGTGTGCACCATCCCTGAAAAGGAGGGAAGCACCTGTAGGATCCCAGAGGATTTCAATCTCCATGCAACCCTTGGCTTCTTCGGTGCATCTACCAAAAAGGGAGCTAATTGTTGTGGTGAGATTTTTTTTTTAAAAATATGAAGACACTTCTCCCACTGATCCCTCTATGCTCTTCACGCACAGACCTGGGGACCCTGATTTACCAAAAGAATCCCTCTCTCTCCTGTACAGCGTATGTGCTTGTAGGGAAGGGGAAACACTCCCCGTTGCTGACAGTCAGGGTGTCTAGTGAGGTCTGTCTCCTGGAAGCAGATATTACCTAAGAGATTCTCAGAGCAGATGAAAGGAATGCCAAGGTTGTACTGGAGAGCAGCAAGGAGCCAGGAGAATTCACAGTGAAGGGAGGAATTGTACCATCTGTGCTCCGAATGCCCAGACAAACTGGGCATGCTGTTATGATGGTGCCCGCCTGTGTAGGGCAGATGGCATGCTTCTCCCTAGTCCCTGCTTAACAGAGTTCCTGTGCTCCCTGTCACAACCCTCAGTGTTTCTCCCAGTCATTAGTGAATGCCGTCAGTTTTACAGAACACAATCCTGAGGTGCTGATGGGTCGCCCTCAGCCCCGGTGCGTAAGTGGACGTCATTCCGCTGACATCAGTGGGCTTTCACCTCCTTAAGCCAGTGCTAAGTTTGACCGGCTGTCCTTCACCCACCAGAGAGGGAGGGTTATGGGATATAACCCACACTAGGAACAGGGGCTCTGTTCATGCGCTGCAGTTTGGCCTGCAGGCTGGAGTGTGCTGAGAGGTGTGCGTGCTACCCAGCCATTGTTTTAAGAATGGGGCAGCCAGGACGGCCTGATGCTCTCAGTGGGTCCAACACTTCCTAGGCTTGCAGGATCTGGGTACCTGCAGAGGCAAAGAGATTAGGCCTTGAGAGGAGGTGCCCTGCCTTCCTTGGCTGGGTTTGTCCAGTCAGAGGTATTTGAAGGGGAAAATGGAAGGTCATAGAGAGCTCCCCCCTTCATCTCCTACATCTGAGGCTTTGTCTACACTACAGATGTACGTAGATATAACTACATCGCTCAAGGGGGTGGAAAATCCACGCTCCCAAGTGATGCCTCCCTAGCCCTCAGCATAGACGGTACTACGTCAACAAGAGGGCTTCTCCCGTCAACACAGCTACTGCCCCTCGGGAAGGTGGAGTACTTGTGCAATGGGAGATGCTCTCCCGTTGGCATAGGAAACATCTTCACTGAGCGCTACAGTGGCACAGCTGCATTGGTGAAGCTGCGCCACGGCCACGCTGTATGTGTAGACAAGCCCTTGATATGCCAATGGGAGTTGGGCACCTCAGACCTCTAGGCTCCTTTGAAAAGCCCCCCTCCATCTGGTTTGGAATGTCTCTAAATGGCTGTCAATCAGCATTGCCTGCCCGGGTCTTACTCAGCTACAGCATTATCTTTACCCAGTGCTGTAAATTGGTTCTGAGCAATCCTTGATCTGTCAATTTCACCCACCCACTTTCAGATGTCACCAGCCTCCGCTGCTGCCCTGCTCAGTAATGTGTCTCTTTGAAATGAAATAATCCGTTACATTGAGTTTAACTTATTTTCCCCCCCTCCTCCTAATGGACAGAAGCAATTAGCCCATATTCGAGATTCTCAATCTGACAAATTTTATCTTTGAAAATAGAGCATTAGTGGACTGGGCCCAATCCCTGGACATGCTGAACACCTGCCACACCCAGGAAAGCCCTCTCTCAGCATCAACCCCTAAATTAGGTCTTCCCAAACAAGGGTTTGACTGCAGTGGAAAGAGACCATCAGTGTAAACCCCGCCCCCTTAATGAGGATTAAGGAGGGTGCACTGGAGTGTCCTGCCTCGTGTGCTGAGAGGGTGTAAGCTCATTGTGTCTAATAAAGCTGCAGAAAGGGGGATTGGGAAGGGGAAGTTTCCATTGGCTTCTCCGGGGATTCAGTCCTTGAAAACGGCTGTTTTCATTACCAAACCGCCTCTCTGGCTGGGTTTCTTCTTGGATCCATTTCCTAGATTGTAAAGCCAGAGGAGAACACTGTGAAGGTCTAGGTCTGGCCGCCTGTATAACACAGTCAGTCCATAGGACTTCCCTGAATTGACTCTAGTTCGAACTAGAACTTACCTATTAGAAAAAACATCCCATCTTGATTTAAAGATTTGCAGTGATGCAGAATCTGCCACAGCCCTTGGTAAATTGTTCCCATGGCTAATTACCCTCAGTGTTAAAAATTTGCACCTTAGTACTAGTCTGAATTTGTCTACCTTCAACTTCCAGCCATTGGCTCTTCTTACACCTTTCTCTGCTAAGTTGAAGAGCCCCCGATTATTCAATGTCTGTTTCCCAGATAGGTACTTGGAGACCAGGACCAAGTCACCCCTTAACCTTCTCCTTCTTAAGCTAAACAGACTGAGCCTCTTGAGACGCTCACTTCCAACCCTTTCACCATTGTCGCACAGTTACGACAGCTTCTCTCGCTAAGCAAGCGGCTCCTTCAGATAAAGAAGGCAAGGCCACCCGCACAGCCAAAGTGGGAGCTGCCAAGCGTTTCAGAAGATGGCAGGGACAGGCAAGAGGGAAGAGAGATGGGGCCAGATTCTCAGCTGGGGTAAATCAGCATTGTTCTATTGACTGCGGTGGTGCTGAAGTACACCAGCGAAGAATCTCACCCAAGATGTGTCTCCTGTATCTTTCATGCAGTGGAGGGCCCACTATTGGCACTCAGTGAATGAAAACCAGAATGATCCAGAATAGACACTTCTGCACAGATTATTTTTACTGCCCTCTGCAATGCTGCCCGCACACTTTGTTCCCAAATGTCCCTATTTGCTGATTGGCTGTTAAAGATTCTTTCTTATCCCCTCTCCCATTCCTTTTCTCCTCTCATTCCCTCTTTCTCCCATTTTCAGTCTCCTTTTCTCTCAATGCTCTCCTCCCTCCTCCTCTAGTGTAGGAGTAGAGAAGGTCTCATTTTAGTCTGACGTCCGCAGATGGAGGGGGAGAGCCGTTTGATGCGAACGCCAGACCTGCAGGAAACTTAACCTTCCTGGGATGGAATTAAAAATGCTTAAACAAGGGATTCTGGGAACAGTCAGAACTTCTTTTGTTTTCCCCACAAAAAATACCCACACAATGCTAAGTGTGTAATGGTTTCTGCCTGGGTAATAAACTCAAACTCCCTCTAAAGCAGACTAGGGTGACCAGACAGCAAATGTGAAAAATCGGGACGGGGGTGGGGGGTAATAGGAGCCTATATAAGAAAAAGACCCAAAAATCGGGACTGTCCCTATAAAATCGGGACATCTGGTCACCCTAAAGCAGACATACAATTCTTTAGATTCCTTTGAATGTTTTGGGGAGAAAGATGGCTGCTGTGATCTCAGAGGAGTGAGACACTTGTCTTGTAAAAGAACACAGCCATTTGTTCTTCATAATCATGCCTCTTTCATGCTGTAATTAGAATGCTGCGGGGCCAGAAGGGGGGTGCAGTATATGAAGTGAACTTCTTTGTGTCTTATTCTTCATGCATCATGGGCTTTTGTACCTGCTCAAGTATTGTGACTGACACTTACCTTAGTCATGTGCTCGGTGTGTGTGTTTGTATACATGCCACACACCCGCATGTGTGTGCCTATGTATGTCTGGGCACAATGTGCAGAATTCATACATTTCACACATGTGCATATATTTCCTTCAATGGAGTTACAGCAGAGATTAATTTGGCCCACTGTGGGTATGGGAGTGGGAGTCTACATAGGTGTATGGTTGTATATGTAAGTTTATATCCTGAAAGTATTGTGTCTATGCAAGTGGCAACACAGTGTGTGTGTGCGTGCATATGTCATCTTATGCTTATGACTAAACATGCATATGTGGGTGTGTAAAGCAAATGCATCACTTTGTACAGTGTGTGTAGACATGTGAGCTTCCATGCATATGGTTCCTGTATTGATGTGTGTGCCATGCCTGCACACCGTATGTGTACGAGCCTGTGTATTTCAGTTCCATAGGTGTGTTATTTGGCATATTTTCCCATGTTTCTATTTCTGCAGTGACCTTTTGGTCCATACATACATAAGTGCATGTAGTCCTGCATGTTTGTTCATATTGGTATAGTGGTCATTCTGTATAGCAGCATACAGGAAAGGTGCGTGTTTGCTTATGAATATGGTCACTGATGTGTGTACACAAGTATGTAAACCAGAATTGTCAGCATATGATCATGTATTTTGAGTGAATGTATGTATAGGTATATAGTTCTATTTGCGTATTAGCATATGCATATCTATATATAGTTATGGGAATGTATGTATGCAAGTTTGCACAGGTGCATGGTGTGTATATGTGTTTGTGTGTTTTCCTAACTGTGTGCATACATATTGTTTGCATGTATGTCTTTGATCATGTGTGTGATTGCAGAAGATTGTATTTATGGATTTATTTATTTCATGTGTTTTCATACATTTGGGTAGCGTCTATGTGTGTATTGCTGTCTGAGTAATCTGGGGCGTGAGTGTGAAGCCTCAGGTGTGTGCGTGTTTTCTTTTGTGAAAGATGGGCATGGTGTATATATGTGCTAGTATGATCACAAGTTTGTCTGTGTATGTGTGCCTTTCTTTGTCTGTGTATGTCTAGCATGTGCGTGTGCAAAGCATACAGATGGGTGAGCCTCTGTGTTCCAGTATGAGCATTAATGCTCATGTGTGTAGACTTGTAGAGCTGTGTGTGTACCTAAGTATGTCTTTGAATCTTGCAGGCTTGCCCATCCCAGAGGGGTTCATTTCTCACTGGGTTACTATGACAACAGTGAGAGACCCTGAATCCATACACAAAAGCTTTATTTGTACTGAATCGGAGGAGCGTGCATTGCTGATCACTAAAGCAAAGCAGTTTTTACAGAGAGAGGGGTCTCCCTACAAACCCTTTAGAAGTTCTCCCTCATGTAGATTAATCCTTTGACCCTCCATTCAGGTGCATCAGGGATGGGGATGGGTGGAAATGGAGGAGCAGCTCCTGCATCAGGCATGGCTGCCGTGGAGCAGGGAGTTAACCCACCTGGTGGTTGGGTCTCCAGCCACAAATGCCTCCTGTTCTAGTGCCATCAAGAGGTTAACCAGTCAGGAGTAAACTAGAGTTGATGCAGAAACTCCGTTTTCTCTAGCTGTCCCCTACTGTGCCTAGGGATTGCAGTAAGTACGATTCCCAGAGTGTGGTGAGCCAGCAGCATGCAAGTACAATGGTGGTGGGTTAAGGAGGGAATCTCAGCCTTTACTCTGAGTTTCCTGATATTTATAGGTGTATGCTGGAGTCCAAAGGAAATCCACTCATAGATTTTAGCTTCTGTGGTTTCCTTTTATGATAGTAACTATAGGAGACACCAGATCAGACCCAGTAGTCCAGTGTCCTCTCTCTGGACACAGCCAAAGCTGGATGTTTCAGAGGAAGGTTGACCCCTCCCCGCCACACACACATACACTATTCTCAAGGTCAGAATTTTCAAAGGAGCTCAGCACCCACAAACTGGGCCAGGTTTTCAAAACAGCTCAGTGCATTGGGTGCTGAACTCTGGAAAACCTGGCCCAATTGTGCAGGTGCCTAAACAGGAGCTGAGCTCCGTTTGAAAATCTAGCCCCCGTCATGCAACCTTATCCCACAAAGGGGAAATCTCCTCCTGCCTCTTGAGTGAGGAACTGCTTAGACTATGAAGCACGAGGGCTGATCATTAGCGGTGCCCCAGAGGCATCCCTTACTTATGTGTCTCAGATCTTCCTTTGAAACATACTAATCCGTTTGTTTCTTCTTAAAGATAGTAGAGTATTAAAATAGGGAGGGCTACTCCTCTGTTTCCTTTCCCCACCTGACCCTGACTGATTGCTGGGCAGGGGCTCCTGCTGCCAGACCTGATCAGATTAGTTGAGCTTTGAGCATTATGATCATTGCACCAAATGACCCAGTGTGCTCTGTGCTGTACGAGTAAACCTGAGGAAAAGAAATGACTTCCCATGCAGCCGAGCCACCGTAGAGTCTGCCCAGATGTATAACTGTGTATTTTTGGCTTAGAAAATGTCCCCAATGCCCTGTGCTAGTGCACACGTGATCAACAGCCTTCCCTCAAACAAGGAATGGGTGACTAAATAAGAACAAGAAATAAGACAACAGAGATAGGATGGTCCAGCCCTGGACTGGGACTCAGGAGAGCTGGGTTCCCAGCTCTGCTACAGCCTTCCTAGGTGACCTTGGACAAGCCCTGTTGAGGTGGAAGGGGACGCAGTCTCTGTGTTTGAGAGCTGTCTGGGAGCAGAAGGGGCATGTGGATAGCCTCAAAGGATAAACCCCAAAACCCTTGGGCACTTGATCCAGAGCAAACCCATGAACTGTCAGTGACTCAAGTGGCATGCCGAGGGGCCCTCTGCCCATCCCCCTCAAACCCCTGCTCTCCTGACAGAAGGGGCTGTGAAATCAGGCACTGAGGAGGCTGCACACTTAAAATATCTGTCCGATCTGTTTTCCATGACTGAGAGATGGAGAGTCTCTTTGTCCGGGTGGGATCACAGCGCTCAGGCAGTGCCGTGCAGCAAGGGTGGAAAAATGTGTTCACCTGGGTCACATTGGTCATTTTTGATTCTTCGCCTCATTCCCGTGCTGGGCTGTCAGCTCTGTGGGGGGGGCAGAGGGAGAGTTCCCCTCCTCTCATGTCTGCACCCTGGCCTTCCCCAGCTTGCACAGATCCATGGAGCACACAGCAGGGCTGCAGTGGAATAAATTTTGTCTTAATAATGCATTCTACCGCCTCCCCCCAGCAACACTGCAGTGTGTGTAAAGAGGAGCTGTGCCTACTACAAGCCAGCACATAGTGACTGAGTGGAGTTTTAAGCATCTCTCTGGGAAATGGGCTGAGAGAATATCAGTTCATGCAGCAGGAATGCTCTCACCTGGCTTCCTGTATCAAGCACTGCAGGGTCTGGCTGTACCTGCCCCAGACTGCCCACCCCCTGGGGTTGCCCAGTGTTGGCTCTTCACCCACTGCGCATGCCCCTTCTCAGGTCCCATCTGCTATTTCTTTCCTCCCGTCCAAGTGGAGGGACGCTAAGGAGTCTACAGAGCATCTGCGTGTCCCGCCCACTTGTGCCTCCCACACCTTTGAAAGGGGTCGGGGTCGGGGCAGACCTTGGCGAGCACTGGGAGGAGGGAGAGTTGAGTTAATATCTGGGCCATAACCTGCCCCTCTGGACCGTGCACTGGTGCTGGGCAGGGCTGCCCCTGGTCAGGGATGCTGGAGAACATGGGGATTTCATTGCACATTCATCAGCTTCACTCCTCTCTCCCACACTGACCCCTTTTCCTTACTTTTCCTACTGATTCACCCCCCCCTCCATGCACCACACTGTAGATTTGCTCCATCTGTACCTTGGTCCCATCCATTGGTCCCTTTCATCCCAGTTATACTGATGCTTTGGCTCAGTAGATCTGTTCATCTCACCCATCTGCTCCAGCCAGCCTTCCTCTGTGTGCCATCTTGCACACACACTCCCTTGCCCTAGCTGTGCTGCCCTGCTCGCTCTTTCTCTCTCTTTCTCACACACACCTCTTCCTTATCCCAGCCATGCCACGGTTCTTCAATAAAACCAACGTTGCCCTTCTGTGTCTACAGGGAATTTGCCAAAGAGCGAGAGCGGGTGGAGAACCGCAGAGCCTTCATGAAGCTGCGTCGCCAGCAGCAGATCGAACGGGAATTGAATGGCTATAGGGCGTGGATAGACAAAGCAGGTAAGGCTGGTGGCAGGCCTAGGGTCAGCATTTCAATGTGAATGACGGGGTGACTCCACTGTCTCGGGGGAGGGGAGCTGCTGCTCTCGCTCTGTAGTTCAGCAGATGCCTGCGAAGTCGGAGGCTGCCATCACTGATGAATGAATTAGCTCCGTATTGTACAGCTTGTGGGTCCATACGGTTCTCTGCCCCTCCCCCACACCCAGACTGTCTCTGCTGCATGCTTCCCCCACAAAATATTTCACCGGGGCAGAAAATGTTCTGCTGAGTCGCATGCGACTGAATTGCGCATTGGAGGCCAGAGTGCATCAAAGGTGCCATGGTTGGGCTGAATTTCACCTTTGGTTACAAATGCGTAAGTCCACTGCCATCCAAGGAGGTGACATGGGTAGAAGCGAGGGCAGGATTTGGCTAAGGTGTGTATTCCTTTGGTACACTGTGATACTGAACGTGCAAACAAGGCATATCTAAATCCCAGGTGGAGTGGGTGGGACAAGGTGTTTGGTAGCCTACGAGCATTGGAGCTAACTTAAGTGGCCATTAACACAGCTGCCCAATGACACAGCTAAAAGATTTTCGCTCTTCTCCCATAAGGATGCCCTTAGGAAATCAGAAATTCAGACTTATCCTCCAGTACTAAGTAGTTTGGCCATAATTCTAGTGTTCCATACAACCTCCACCCACCGGTCCTGCAGGGAGCTCCCCCAGGGAGATCCCTGTGCTTGCACGGAGCTCACTGCAGCATGGAAACCAGAGTGGTTATGCTGCAATATGACCACCTTCGCAGTCATGCACAGCACGCAGACAGGAGTCTGACAGATTGCCGTCAGTATGCTAGCATTCCCCATCCTCAGGAGCGAGCTGATCCTGGGAGATGCTGAGCACAGGAGGAGCTCAGCACTAATGCTTCCATGGGGCAGCCGTTTGTCCAGGTGTCATTAGTGACCGAGCTAACACATCTCCATGCGCACAACCCTCCCAGCTTCAGATCATGAACTCAGAGCTCTCAGGAAAACAGCCTCAGCAGGTGTGATGACCCAATATAGCACTTAGCAGCTGTGTTGAAAAGGTGGACGTACAAACCAGATTATCAAGCCCACATTCCGGGGAGCGTATTTTTAATATTGTGCATGCAAAGAAGGGCCAATGATAGGTAGACAGAGTTAAGGCAGTTTGGTAACATAGCTGTGAACGAGATTTGGGTTTCTAGTTTAACTTTAACCCTGAATTTCCTGGGTTTCTAATGTTTGTTTTTTGTGATTTTCTTTTTAACTATCACATTACTGAAAGGTCGTATACAAGTCAAACCACCAGCATGCGCTTCACTTCACTCTAACAAAGATTTGTGTGTGTACGTATGACTTATATAAAGGTGCCAGTTCCATATGTTAAATATTGAAACTCTGTGTGATTGGACTTCCCGCCACACTGAGAGGCCTGGGTGGGGCTTTTCATTTTCTGAAGTTATCTACTATGGTGGGGCCATAAATTAGAGTAGGTGAGGGTCAGTTAGTCACTTTCCAGCCAGTTCCACCCCTGCAGGGTTTTCTGACTGGATGCATGGTCCCTTTGATAAGAACTTTTTTGATGAGAACAATTCCATCCCCAGCTCCCGACCTGTGACTGCATCTATGAAAATGAAAGTTTTTTCTGCACAGCTATAGATTTCCAAATAGGCACGATATAGACTTTGGATATCACACCTGTTTTCTAATTTGTCACCAGTGTGTCACTTATGTCCTCGTTTGTCACCGAAGAATTTAGCCACAGGATTCTGTTTAGGGCATGGTGTGTAGGAAGGGTTTTTAAATAGGATTGGGGGAGTGGATTCAGATAAAATAAGAAAAGACTTGCACCTTCATTCAAAACTCATACCAACAATGTGTTGAGATTCACAGAAGTTTTATTAACTTCAAGATGATCCTGAGCCACAAAGTTCAGCTGTAGATCTAGTTCCAGACTTCTCCAGTGTTCGGGGGAGTTTGGATCTAGGGTTTTGGTTCATGCCTATGTGCTTCCTGGTTCTGACTGGGACAGAAAAGGAAGCCCCAAATGCAACAAGAAGTGTTGTTTCCATGGTATTTCTGCTCTGAGTGGAAGCAGGGAGTACTGGGAATCCTGCAAGGGAGAGTGGTGATTTCCAGGCATGTTTTGGAGACCCAAGAATTTTGGATAAAAAAATCAGTTCTCATCAAACCGAATCTGAAATTTTTCAGAATTTTCGGTGAATTTAAAAGGTCCCGTTTTGGGTCTGTTCTAGATTGGAGATTTGAACCTGCATCTCCCACAATCCAGGGAGTGCCCTAATCACTGGGCGAAAGGCTATAATGGAGGGGTGGTAGCATGACCATCACTTCCTCCTATGGCTATTTTGTGACTAACCAAAATTATTGGTGTAAAAATTTGTGAATAGTTTAAGTTCAACTGAAACTGCATTTTTCATCAAATACATGAATAAACGTTTGTCTAAAAACATCTTTGTTGGCCTTTAAGAGAGCTTTCTTCTTGGAGGAGGCAGCAGGACAGTGGATTGGAAGTCATTTTTCTTTCCGATTGGCTGACGTAGTGTTGTGTAACTGACTCTTTCCACTACTGTCAAATTGTATCTGCTCATTCACAAGGTGCAAGAAGCCATGGTGGGGCTCCCAGTCTCCACTGCACATTAGTACAGTTCTAATCAACACTAATGGCAGTGTAGCAGCATCTCCTGACTAATCGTGTGTTATCTCATGTTGCTGTCATATGGTGGAACTGTTCCATTTCACTACATGGCTTTCTCATGTAATGGATGCTGCCTTTCCTCCATCGTTTCACCTTCAAAACAAATTCAAAATGCTCTTGAGAAACTGGAGAAATGGTCTGAAATAAACAGGATGAAATTCAATCAGGACAAATAAAAAATACTCCGCTTAGGGAAGAATAATCAGTTGCACAGATACAAAATGGAAAATGACTGCCTAGGAAGGGGTACTGCAAAGAAGGATCTGAGGGCTATGGTGGATCACAAACTAAATATGAGTTAACAGTGTAACACGGTTGCAAAAAAGGCAAATATCATTCTGGGTTGTATTAGCAGGAGTGTGGTAAACAAGACACAGGAAGTAATTCTTCCACTCTACTCAGCACTAATAAGGCCTCAGCTGTAGTATTGTATCCAGTTCTGGGCACCACATTTCAGGAAAGATGTGGACAAATTGGAGAAAGCCCAGAGGAGAGCAACAAAAAAATGATTAAAGGTCTAGAAAACATGACCTGTGAGGGAAGCTTGAAAAAATTTGGTTCGTTTAGTTTGGGGAAGAGAAGACTGAGGGGACACATGGTAACAGTCTTCAAGTACATAGAAGGTTGTTATGAAGAGATGGTTAAAAATAGTTCTACTTATCCACTGAGGCCAGGACAAGAAGCAATGGGCTTAAATTGCAGCAAGGGAGATTTAGGTTGAACATTAGGGAAAACTACCTAACTGTTATGGTGGTTAAGCACACGAATAAATTGCCGAGGGAGACTGTGGAATCTCCATCATTGGAGGTTTTTAAGAGCAGGTTAGACAAACACCTGTCAGAGATGGTCTAGATAATACTGAGTCCTGCCTCAGTGCAGGGGACTGGACTAGATGACCTATCAAGGTCCCTTCCACTCCTACATTTCTATGACTCTGACGGGTTCTCTGTCTCTTTCTCCCTCACTGCTCTTCCTCCTCCCTCTGGCTGGGAGCACCAGACGTGAAGTCTGTGGGTACTCTGAGCTTTCTTTTTTTCATTCCCTGGTATATCAGACACTTGGAGACAATTTACTAAACCATTTGTTTTTATGCAGAAGAAGTAATGCTGGCTGAAGAGAATAAAAATGCTGGGACATCAGCCTTGGAAGGTAAGGAAAACAATAAGCTAGCTAATGTAGCTGCATTCCCTTTTCTGCCTCCAGTTTAGCTCACTAGAGCAATGGGAACCAGATATGTGATTGCGGGGAGTGCTGGGAACCAAACCACTGTTTCTGCTGGTTAACAGGAGGCCATCATGTTAGAGCAGTGGGGCTCAACAGCAACCTCTCCTGGTTAGGGAGAGTGCAACACGCCAGAGAGCATGGAGCCAATCTGTAGCCTCTCTCGGTACAGAGCGCCTGACTTACTTTAGTGCTGGGAACTGGACGGCAGCCCCATTCAGTTACTGAGACCCCGGTTACCGGGTTAGCTGGGTACCAAGTAAAAGCCTGGATAGTAATCGGTTGAACAGTCTGCGGGCAGCATTTAGATGCAGTGGTAACTAGAGCTCCCCTCTTCTTCATTTCCAGTGCTCAGGAGAGCAACCATCAAAAGGAACCGGACAGAAGCAGTGAATCGTGACTCGAGTGACGAACATTGCGTCGATATCTCCTCCGTGGGTGAGTGGAGGCCAGTTCGCCAGCCTGTGTGATAGACTCTTTCTCGGAGCCCCATGCTAAGGCAGTCCAGAGTCTCCTCCCCACAGGTCCTCTAATGATGTGGAGCATCTTGTAAAATCCTGAGGGGAGTAAAGCCAAAGTGGAGATGGGCTAAGACCTTATGTTTCTGTCCGTTGTTAGCACAGAGAATGGAGCCCCCACACTGTTTCTGCTGCTTTACAGAGCTTGTATAGGAGCTGGCAGGTTAAGCCCATCCTGCCACAGTAGAGCTCTTGAGTGAGGAAATAATTCCTCCCATCCCCTGGTCAGAAGGGAGATTGACCTGGTCAGGTCCTCTGCTGAGCAAAACCACTGTGTTCCATTGTTCTCTTCTGGCTCTCCCCCTCAGGTACCCCTCTTGCTCGTGGCAGCATCAGGAGCGCTAAAGTGGATGGCACCTCCTATTTCCGGCACAAGGAGCGACTTCTGCGCATCTCCGTTCGCCATATGGTGAAATCCCAAGTATTTTATTGGACCGTCTTGAGCTTGGTGGCTCTCAACACTGCCTGCGTTGCCATTGTCCATCACAACCAGCCTCCGTGGCTCACCCACCTCCTCTGTGAGTTACAGGCCCCTCTCCTTGTTTGGGTGTGTTACAGCGACAGGTTGTACAGAACACCAATCCCACTGACCCCGGGTCAGCCATCAGTGCAAGTAAGATGTGGCTGCTTGGAGCCCCAGGACTATCAGCATATGGCATGGTTTGCTGCCTTTCCAGGAGGACTGGAGAGGGCAGCAACTCACAGCCTGTTCCACAGGAAGATCTTTAGCTGTTGGTGGCGCTGGGTCTGATTCTCTTGTCATCCCAGTGTAAATCAGGAGTGAACTCCATTGAGGTCAATGGGATCAGACTGGCATGAACCTGGAGGGAGATCAGAATCACACTTGCCATCCTGAATATTGTACACAGCCCATTTCCACTGATGCCCGCTGTCTTGCTCATCATCACTGAAATCATTTTCAGTTCTGCTTCCCTCCCAGCAGATAAACAAGAATGAGTTTGACTGGACTCATGTCATTCAAATTCAATACGGATTGCAAGGGAGGTGACTGTTTTGTATCAGTGTGAAGTGGGGACATAATAGTAAGTTTACCCTGCTGTAGTAATGTAATGAACAAAGACTAATTAACACCCTTCTGAGATAGGTCGGAGTGGAATCCTTTGTCCCAGCATAGAACTGCAGCCACCCTTGAGTTGTTTAATAGAAACAATGACACTACACAAGAGATCTGGGCACAAATGAGAAGTGTTTTGCAGCCAACTGAATCCAGTGAGGATTGAAGGGAGACACAATATAATTCCCAATTAGAGTTTGTCCAGGGCACCAGAGTTAAAAAAATTGCTGTAGATCTGACAGCCATGAACTAACGGCCATGAATAATCAGAACCTCAGTTTTACATTTTGTCCTACAGACAGCAACATAGTGCTCCTGGGGCATTGGTTCAGTACTCACATGGTAGGATGAGTAACACCTATTGAATGTATACCACTCCTGCTACACCTTGAAAGACTCCCATTCAAATACGGATTCAGCTCAAGTCTATGAAGCTGTCTGCTGAGATGTCAGCACAAGATGGTGTGGTATGGCAGCTGGCTCTAATGAGAGCCACCTTTTGGACAATATGGAAAACTGACTTGGCCGCTAATGTTCCTGAAAGATCCTGTGACACTTTTCACAAGCGTACAGCTGATAACTGCATGTCCTGGCCAGACTCCAGCTGTGGAGTAATTACAGTTTAATTTGGAGAAGTTCTTCATTTCTGCCCCTAAAACTGTTGTGTAGTGTTTGTTGTGTGCTGTTAAACCACAGCTGTGTTCCACTGCAGAAGTGACTTCACTTAAGTGAGTGCACCCGTTCTTCTGTGACACTCTCCCTAATAACACACACCCTTTCAAAACTTAGTTTGGGGATCCAGTTATCTATGATTCATGAAGGCAAGCACCTTAATCCATTCTCTGCGTACCAGCTAATGATACACAAACTTTCTAGATCTCCAGAGAGAAGCAACCAATTCCACATTCCTTCCCTACAGAGTCAGTGAAAAGGACCTTGATCCCCCTGTCTGGTTGTCCTGTCTCCTAGAATGTGCTGAGTGGATTAGTGAACTCTGTTTGAGGACTCTGCTTGTCTTTGCACAAGGTCCCATAAAATCTAGTATCAGCATAACACATTGGTAAAGTCTGTCCTGTCCCCCTGCAGTGGCTGGGCCACTAGGGGTTAATAACCTAAAGCTGCAACCGGCTAATGGAGTTATTCCTTTAGATCAAGTGGTAGAGGTTCTCCTGGAGTGTTGAAGGTTTGTCTGCTGACACCCCATGCAAGGGTCACTGTATCAGCTCTTTATACTGTTTTCTAAGCACAGATGAGGAGAAGTAGATGTGTAGCTAATGCACCTGAATTCCCCTGTTTCAGACTATGCAGAGTTCCTGTTCCTTGGGCTCTTCCTCCTGGAGATGTCCTTAAAGATGTATGGAATGGGGCCGCGCCTTTACTTTCATTCCTCTTTCAACTGCTTTGACTGTGGGGTAAGCAGTGCATGAAACTAGAGCAAATGCTGTAGGCAGCAGAACAGTCTGCAGGTCTTGGGGGGGAGGGGAGGGTTACAACATAACTTAAAGAGGGGAAGGGGAAGGGGAATGGGACAGTCCTTCCAGAGGGCTGTGGGGAGGGGGTGTTCCTAGTAGAAGGGATAGAAAGGCAAGCAACATAGTCTGTTACAGCAGTACTGAGATCCAAACTGCTAGCTTCTGATTACATAGGGCTGGCCATCACATGGAGTTGCACACCTGAGAGGGACTTCCTGTGATTACTTTGGTCCTTGACACTCTAAGCCCATGTTATGTACGCAGGCTCTATTCTCATGTGTGTTTCTGATCCCCCAGGTCACAGTGGGAAGCATCTTTGAAGTAGTCTGGGCTATCTTCAGACCAGGAACCTCTTTTGGGATTAGCGTCTTACGAGCCCTCCGTCTTCTGAGAATATTTAAAATAACGAAGTAAGTAAAGAGGAACATACGTCCCTGCCTACTTGCTCCCTACCCCTCGGCCTACCTGGCCCCTTCCCTATCCCCTTCTGGCTCCTAGCTCTCGCCTGGCTGCCATCACAGATCCAGATTCCCCTTGTTTTCACAGTCCTACTACTAGTGCTACAGTAACATCTGCATTTTCCAGGTATTGGGCATCCCTGAGGAATTTGGTGGTCTCCCTGATGAGTTCCATGAAGTCGATAATCAGCTTGCTCTTCCTCCTTTTCCTCTTCATTGTTGTCTTCGCTCTCTTGGGAATGCAGTTGTTTGGAGGCAGGTAAGTGCATGAAAGGCCAGGGAAGATTGGAGCCCTTTTATTTACAGTGAATAATATCATCTCCCATCCTTTCAAGGAAAACACTGACCCACCAGCTCGCACCAGACTACCAATAATGTTCCTTTTTCTGAAGGACCTTAGATCAGGCTAGTTCAGGGCGTGATGGGCATGATGTCTGTTCAGATTCCTGCAGAAGTGCTCCAGGGTCCTTACCTGTCTCATGATAAAGGTGAAATGGGGACAAAGAAGAAGGGAAAGTCGAGGGAAGTGGTGAATGGATGGGGTAGGCTATTATAGGAGCAGCAGACCTAAGAGGACAGAAAACAGTCATGTAGTGCCACCTCCATATTCCAGCTTGTGCATTTCCCTTTGGTTCGTTTTCAGATTTAATTTCATGGATGGGACTCCTTCTGCAAACTTTGACACCTTCCCTGCAGCCATCATGACAGTGTTTCAGGTAGGGGACTGGTAAAAATGAGGCAGCTGGATTTTTCTACCATACAGTCAATACCCCTGGCTATCTGATTCTTATCCACCACCCGAGGTGGTTCATGTTCTGAAGTTTTCTTTACAACCAAAAGATCTAGAAGCTTGATAAATGCAAAGTAATGCACCTTGGAAAGCATAACCCCAACCAGGGCCGGTGCAACCCATTAGGCGACCTAGGCAGTCGCCTACGGAGCTACAATTTGGGGGGCGGCGACCGCAGTGGTATTTCAGCGGCGGGACCTTCCACTGCCTCTGTGGGGGGCAGCATTTCGGGGCAGGACCTTCCGCCGCCTAAAGTGGCAGAAAAGCTGGCGGCGCTCCTGATCCCAACTATACAATGATGGGGTCTAAATTAGCTGTTACCACTCAAGAAAGAGATCTTGGAGTCATTGTGGATAGTTCTCTGAAAACATCCACTCAATGTACAGCGGCAGTCAAAAAAGCGACCAGAATGCTGGGAATAATTAAGAAAGGGATAGATAATAGGACAGAAAATATCATGTTGCCTCTATATAAATCCATGGTACACCTACATCTTGAATATTGTGTGCAGATGTGGTCGCCCCATCTCAAAAAAGATATATTGGAATTGGAAAAGATTCAGAAAAGGGCAACAAAAATGATTAGGGATATGGAACGGCTTCCATAGAAGGAGAGATTAATAAGACTGGGACTTTTCAGCTTGGAAAAGAGATGGCTAAGGGGAGATATGATTGAGGTCTATAAAATCATGACTGGTGTAGAGAAAGTAGATAAGGAAGTGTTGTTTACTACTTCTCATAACACAAGTACTAGGGGTCACCAAATGAAATTAATAGGCAGCAGGTTTAAAACAAATAAAAGGAAGTATTTCTTCACACAACACCCAGTCAACCCATGGAACTCCTTGCCAGAGGATATTGTGAAGGCCAAGACCATAACAGGGTTCAAAAAAGAACTAGATAAATTCATGGAGGATAGGTCCATCAATGGCTATTAGCCAGGATGGGCAGGGATGGTGTCCCTAGCCTCTGTTTGCCAGAAGCTGGGAATGAGTGACAGGGGATGGATCACTTGATGATTACCTGTTCTGTTCATTCCTCTGGGGCACCTGGCACTGGCCACTGTCGGAAGACAGAATACTGGGCTAGATAGACCTTTGGTCTGACCCAGTAGGGCCATTCTTATGTTCTTAAGCCTAAGGCTTGGTTCTCCATGCAGTTACATGGGGGCTTATGCCAGTGTATCTCCATTGCCTTCAGTGAGTTACACTGGCATAAAGGAGTGGAGATCCATGCCCCTACATTAAATGAAAGCTGGTGTTCTGCTGTAGATTCCAAAAATCTCTGGAAGACACCTAATTCCTCTCCACAGAGCAGATCCCTTCTCCCCATGTAACTCAGCCGTGGGGCAGGATCATCCCTGAGACAGGATCTCCATACTTGGACCACCTCCTGCACACATTTGCAGATAGAAAACTGGTGGGCTATATATAAAATAATAGCGTGGGTGATAGTGCCGCCTGTTTGTTTGTTCAGATCCTGACGGGCGAGGACTGGAACGAGGTGATGTACAATGGGATCCGCTCCCAGGGCGGAGTCCGCTCAGGCATGTGGTCCTCCATCTACTTCATCATCCTCACCTTGTTTGGAAACTGTATCCTCTTGGTTGCTATGTTTTAGTGAGAGCTCCCTCTATCCTGTCTCACTGTGAGGGGATAACTCCTCCCATTTCTCATCAGGGACTCAGTGCTCTGTTCATATTGAGAGAGTGGGTGTCCCAGAGTTCCTTTCCACATCTCACATGGCAGGGATCAGAGCCTGATCCTATAACTACCCCCCTCAGACATTGAGGAAAAAGTGTATCCCTGACACTCGGCACTCCTATCTCCTGCTGAGGAACCATGCTATAGGCTGGCCATGGGACTCTCCCTCCCACCCTCGTTCAAATTCAGCCTCTTTCTGCTTCTGAAAAGTAGAGGGTTTATCCCTGAAGTGAAGTAGGGCCCCTCAGCTGCCTGGTCCCTTCAGTGGTGCTGGTTTCCTCTCTCTGAAGCTGGCATGTTCCTCTGTGTCAAGTGGGGTGGGATTGTGTGTTCCCCCATTGGCCACTGTAGAAGCTCAAGCCATTATCACATGACGTGTCGACTCTTAACGCACCCAGACACCCTGCTGAATGTGTTCTTGGCCATCGCTGTGGACAACCTAGCCAATGCTCAGGAGCTGACAAAGGTAAGGGATGCTAATGATCTCCCTCCTGCCCCCCCTCACCTTACTATCCCATGAGCCTCATTCAGACTGTCCATATGGACCCCACACAGGGTCCATGCCATATGGCGCAGGAATCCACTTTTGAGTCCTTATCATGGTCACCTGGGAAGCCCATTCCCTATTTTTTTCCTTCTTTGATTTTAGATTTGTGAGTAAACATAGTGCTTATGGAAAAGGAGGGCTAGTAATGCTGCACTGAGTCTGGCCTCTGTCTGCTCCTCAGTGCTAATCTTGCCCCACACCTGCTGTTCTAGCCCAGTTCCCCCTCAGAGCTCTATCAATACATCTCTGTCATGCACTGCTCTTCCAGCCTTGGGGCTCTCCTGGGCAGTAGTTTTGAAGAGTGTGATGGCTATGACCACCAAATCTCACTTCCACTTGGGACCTAAGCAGGATTTGAACCTGTGTTTCTGTTGGTGAAGGGCAAGAGTATCAAGACTCTGCATCACTGAGCGCCTGCCTTGAGAAAGATGGCATGGCTTGCCATGGGCTGAGGTTGGAGATGAAAGCCTGATTTCTAATCCTGGTTCTACCACTGATTTAGGACTTGTCTACATGGGGAAATTGACCGGATTAGCTATTCCACAATAGCTATTTCACTTCAAATTCCCACCCTACCTTAATCTGAAATAACTTTCAAGTGTAGACAAGCCCTTACCACTGGGCAAGTCACTTAGGCCCTGATTCGGGAAAGCACTTGCTAAAGTCCATCCCTGTTCCAGAAAGCACTCACACACGAACTCATAGACTTTAAAGCCAGAAGGGACCATCATGATCATCTAGTCTGACCTCTTCACATCACAGGCCACAGAACCTCACCCATCCACTACTGTAATAGACCCCTAATCTTGGGCTGAGTTACTGAAGTACTCAAACCCATGCTTAAACTAAAGCATGTGCTTAAGTGCTTTCCTGAATCAGGGCCATAATCTCTCCACCTCAGCTTAGCCTATCTCCCGACTCCCAATGTGTGGTGTGAGGATTCATTAGCTAAGATTTGTCCAGCATTCTGAAAATTGAAAGTGCAAACAATTTTAAAATCATCTCACCTATTACCTGTCTGACACTGGTGCAGTTATCATTAGTTAACCATCGCAGCTTGAGACAATGCCAGACTAGACTTCAGTGCCCTGCTGGGAAGTCTTTGGGCTCTGATACCATCTGGATTGCCGTGTATAGGTAAAAACAGCCAGGATCATTGTTACTCTTAGGATGGGTTGGTCCCCAAAGCATAGAGGCTCAATGCTGCCCATTTCCAATGTGGTCTGTCTGTTCCTCACGCTCTCAGGGCTCAGCAAGTAGCCTCCAGCACCAGTGTAAATCGGATTTGTTTGAGGCGAGTTAACTGGAGCAGAATAATCCATTATGTTGTCTAACTTTCCTCGGGGGACACATACACAAATGTGTATCTTCCCATTGGGGAGCAGTGCCGAGAGGACTTCATTTCCTAGTTAGTGCAGATGGCACCTCTGAGGGAGGGGGAAGGGTGACCATAGGGTGACTCACGCAGGGAGATTTCTGCCTCCACTCTCTACTGTCACTGCCTCGCTAACTTGAGAGGGAGAAGACTGGTGCAGCTCTAATGCTTTCAGGATGGTGTATGTGGCCGAAGTGGGGAGCGAAGCACCTGAGATATTGAAATCTAGGCTTTCCCATTCACCTCCATTTCCTCACATCTTTGATTCTGGGCAGCATCAATGAAGGAAAGAGTGTGCGGGGTTTTAGTGGGGCTGAATGGACGTAAGGCCACAAATGGCATTTCTTGCTGCAGTAACTCAGCCAAGCTCATGAGGGTAATATGATCCCATGTGGGGTCAGGAATGGACCCTGACCACCTTGTCAGACAGGCAGAGAAACATCAGTGCTGCCCAGTACAGAGACTGCAGCCTTGGATCAGACTCGCTTTGGCTGGTAGTCCAGGCCTGGCCCATGCCTAGGCAGGGTTGGCTGCTGCTGCTGTTGGATTTCCTCTTTTAACGAGAACAGCTTCCCCCTGCCAGTAGACCCCACTGTGCGGATACTGGCAGGGGCAGTAGCTGACTGGACAAGACTCAGGGAAGGAGAAAGAAGGGGAGAGTCAGAAGTTGGGGCGAGATACAGGGGTCATATGGGGCATTTGCAGATACAGATAAGCACCTAAATATCTAGTAATTTGTCCCAGCCCCAAACTTTTACAATCTCCTCAGTAATCTTAGGGAAAATCTGCTAAAATTCACTGGGATACACAGAACTGCCCCAGGCTTATGCTGAGAATTGTCCCAGGAAATATTTGTTCAGATGTTAGCACCAACATGTGCCCCCCCTGTGCACCACACCCCTGCACACACACCTTATACTGCATGATCACACATGCACCCCTTGCACTCCCCCTGCACACTGCGCCCCCCCCACAGCACTCACATGCACCCCCGCACACACTGTGCTTGTGTGAACACCCCCACACATACATTGTGCTTGTGCACGTATATATCTCTATACACTTTGGGGGCAGGGTGAGCTCCCTTCTCCTTAGATCCTCCCCACATTCTCTGGGGGCGGGGTGGCACCAGTCTTCCCCACACACCTATTGAAGCAGGTGGTCTCCCAATTTCATCCTCATGCACACCCCTCTGTCCCCCCCACCCCCCTCATTGTCCCACTTGCTTGGTTTGGGGTCAGAGGGTGCCCCATTCTGCCCCTCTCAGCTCCCACACTGGCAGTGCTTGGGTCTGTTAAGTGCAGGGAGTGTCCTATTCTCCCCAGTGCAGCCTTTCCCCCTCACACATCTTTTGGAGGGAAAGAGGTACAGTACACTCCCCCTCTTCTCTGCAGCAGTATTGAAGGTATCCTGGGTTCTGGTCTTTACATTCTGGTCATGATAAGTCAGGAGCACTATGGGATTTTTTTGTCTACTTCCTGATAAACATCATATATTAGCGACTGCCAGAGTCAGAATGCCAGACTGGGTAGGTCCTGCTATGGCAAATGCTATGTCATGGGGCACTGCTGTGGATCCTAACCTGCTGAGAAAACTCTAGAAAAGATTGGGCATAACGAGGAAACCATGTCAGTTTTTACTGGGTTTTGTGAAAATAAAAACCACACCGGGCAATTCAAAAGGCTCATCTCAGCTCTGATGGCTTCATCCCGAGACTTTTCTCACTGGCTGCAAGGGGCCTGGTTTGCAGCATCTTGCATCCAGCATAACCATGCAAATCCCCTGCAACATCTGGATGGATGTAAACTCCCTGGTGCTCCCTTGTAATGGACATTTTTGTTTAATATTTAGGATGAGCAGGAGGAAGAGGAGGCTTTTAACCAAAAGCATGCCCTGCAGAAAGCCAAGGAAGTCAGCCCGATGTCTGCTCCAAACATGCCCTCCATTGAGTGAGTCACCCTCTGCATGCACCATGTCAGCAACCGCTTCTACCTGTCCCTGAGCTCTTTATGGTGATAGCCACTCATGCCATGAAAGAGAGAGGGGACTATGCAAAAGGTAGCACCAATGCGAGGCATGTACATATGCATGCACATCTAGGGTACAGGTAACACAGAGGTGTTGCTCTCATGCAGGGCAATGGCACCGTTCATTGATAGTGTTGAAGCAACACAATTGGATCAGACCAATAGAAAGGGGCCAGGTCTGCTGTTAATTACGAAGGATCGTGGCAGTTTCAAGGTGGTAGCTACATCAACAAACAGTGCTGGTTACTGATTGTGCTTGCTGTCCTAAACATCCCAAGTTCAAGTCTTTATATAGAAGCAATAAGAAAGGCTTTCATCTCTGAATGTGCTAAGAGTGTGAAGTCAGAGACCCACACCCTCTGCAAGAGGTCTGCACTGAGTCCTCTGATAAAGGAGAAGACCCCACAGTCATCCCTGGAGGAGGAAGGAGCCCTGTTGGCTTCTCTGTAAGAGGAGTTCCCACTAGCTATTCCATTGTTGCAGGGGCGGTGGGGCAACCATCAGTGACTCCATTATGGGGGCAAAAAAGTGGATTTAATAAGTGAGTCTCTGGATTAGAGGTGGTCAGAACAACGCCGACAGAGCCATTTCCCATCAGAAAAAGCAGTGCCATAGAAATCTAAACGCTTTGGGAAATTGTGTCAATTTTGCTGAGATTTTGTTTCAGGGGAAAAAAAGCAAAAAAGTTCTGCCAGTGTCAAAACGTCCCATTATGTCACTTTGGGGACAGAACATTTCCATTTTTCATTTTGAAATGATTTTGAGTTTCAAACGTTTGTACTTGGTATTATATATTCTAAAATGAAGTCAAAATGGAATGTTTTGATTTTTTTCAAGACAAATGTTTTGATCCTAAAGGAAATCTTTTTGGAATTTTCCTTCCGTGGAGGATTTTGAAATTTTCAGGTTTCATTCCGATTCTAAACAAAGTCAAATGCTGAAATCCTTTGCAAAACGGAGTTGTCATCTTCTGGTCAGCTGTAGTGTGAAGGTTCAGGGAAGCTCCTGACTTCATCTGTTTCTCCAGATAGCATCCAAACGATCTGAACTTCTTGGGTCTGCAACACTGGGCTGAGATTGTCAGGAGAACAGGCTGCTTTGCTGGATTTCTGGCGTGTCCTACTTCTAGTTGGGCCAGAGATGCTGTAAGACCTGCCCATTCCCTGGGAAAGGAACTGCCTGTATGACTCTTCTGTGGAGATGGAAGAGGCTATATTGGGGGATGGGTTTGGGGAGAGAACTCATAGTCTGACTGCTGTGATGGGCTCTCCAGAGCCATGCTGGCTGTCAGTGTGTGGGAAGCTGGCCGCTGGATGTAGTGTGAATGACAGATTTTAAGAAACAAAGGGATTTAGACTGTAGCAGAGGGCTAGAAAACCGATGGATATAGGCAAATTGGGAGGAAGTGGTGATAGGTAGAATAAGTTTGATACTCAAAGGTTGTGTCTACACTAGACTTTTCCATCAAAGGTTACCAAGCATTGCCAATACAGTGTACTCCACCAGCGCGAATGATGGCTGGAGAACTCGAATTTGGCCAGAGTTCTAGACAGCTGCTTGTGCCTTGTCTACTCTAGCACGTCCCTGGTTGCTAGTGCTGGAGTATCAGTGGTAGAAACGGTGGGAATTAAAGTAGAGTGTAAACAAAGGTGAAGAGAAGACCTAATGCTAAAAGGATGTGGGGAAGAAGAGTGAAATTATGGAAGTAAGTGTATCTGTGTTCAGGCATGTGTGAACAAGGGTGGATTTGTATGTATGTGGGTGACTGGGTGACTAGCATGAAGGTAGGTTTGAGTGAATGGGATGTGGATGCCTACCATATGGACAGGTTTGCATGACTGTCTACAGTGTGGATGAGTTTGCATGTACAGTGCACGGGTGCCTTCCATGCAGATGGATTTGTGTATGTGGTGCATAAGTTCCTACCATGTGGGTGGGTTTGTGTGTAAGGTGCATCATGTGAGTGCCTATTGTGCAGATGGGTTTGGGTGTGCGGTGTGGTATGTCGGTGCCTATTGTGCAGATGGGTTTGGGTGTGCGGTGTGGTGTGTCGGTGCCTAATGTGCAGATGGGTTTGGGTGTGTGGTGTGGTGTGTCGGAGCCTATTGTGCAGATGGGTTTGGGTGTGCGGTGTGGTATGTCGGTGCCCAATGTGCAGATGGGTTTGCAGGTTTGGCACATGGGCATGTTTATGCTTTTGCCACTGTATGTAGGAATGATCACATTAGCATGTACTTTTTATGTCTGCATTTGTTCTTGCATATAACCGCACACATATGCATTAGTATTTGCACATGTGAATATTAATCATGAAGTCACCATGTGGGCACATATGCCTTTATTAATGTGTAACTCTGTGAATATTTCTTTGCATGTCTGTATACCTTTGTTTGAGTTGTACAAAGAGGACTAGCATTCTTATCCCTGGTGATGAGTGTATAGTTACGCAGTTGTGTGCATGCATTCATTTGCTTCCTTGCATGTCCTGTGTGTATGTACTTTGTATGGGTACCAAGTTCATGCTCGTGTGCAGTCTGTGAATATATCCTTGCATATATTGTATGTATACACAATATGTATTATTTGTATATGGGTTGGCAAAATGTGTACATTTTTGTACATATTTTTGCATGTGTTTCATTCACATGTATTCTAGGTGGCATGTGTATGTATATGTGACTGAATGATACAGTAAGCGTATGGGCGTGATTCTCCATAGCCCTCTTTAGGAATCCTTTATACTGTCAAAGCAGTGTAAATGGCTCTTCGTGTAAATGAGAATCAGGTGCTGTGTATTTAAGGCTCAGTGAGTGCATGTGTCTGTGTATATATGTTATATGCCCCTGTTGTGTTGGCAGCCCAACACCTTTGAAATGCCTATATCAGCGTGTGCCTATCTCTATATAAATCTGTTTGCCTGTGTGTGGATGGATGAATTTGTTTGCAAAAGTATTTGCTCCATGATCTCTACATATTTATTTAGAAGTTTGTGGGTGTGATGAACCCCTTTCCATTTGTACATATATACGCATGCTGTGCAGTTACATGCGCGTGCATGCTAGTGATGGATGCCTGAAATCACTTTATGCACATACGTGGGAGTGCGTGAGTTTCTCTGCTTGTGACTGTTGGTGTGCAAGTCCGTGCAGGGTTGAGGTGGACTGAACCCATTCATTTTTCTTTCCCAGAAGGGACAGAAGGAGGAGACACCACATGTCGATGTGGGAGCCACGCAGCAGCCAACTGTATGTGTGCCATATGGTTGCGTGTTGTGCGTGGCTATGTGCATATGTGGCTACATGTATTTTTGTGCGTGCTAAATTTAGGCCTCTACATAGCCTATTTCGGAGCGTATGTTTGCTCCTCTGGGCATATGATTTGTGTGTGCTCCTGCTTCTGCACATCTGTTAGTGCGTGTGTGGGGGTTTGTGTGTGTCTAAACTAAGTGTGCTCTCTTGTGCCGCCGTTTGCTTGTGTCTGTGTGTACTTGTGTAGGTTGCACTTCAGTGTGTGTGCGGATACTGTAGGAACATGTGAGCTGGTGTCTGTTTATTTGTGTGTGCCGGTGTGTGTCTACCCATGCATATGTTTGTGCCGTATGAGTGTGCTTGCTTGTATGTGCGTTTATTGGTGTGCGTCTGTGTGCCTGTGTAGGGGTGTCTGTCCTTTGAAGCCTGTTTGTGTGCACATTTGTGATATTTTAAAGGTTTTATTTGATACCTTAAAATGCACCCATCAGCCCACCCTCTGAGCGCGTCTATGAGAATGTACATGTACAAGCCTCCTCCCCCAGAATTTAGCCCTTCCCTGCCAAGGCACTAGGCCGAGCAGGCAGATGAACATTACTGCCACCCGGTTGGCCAAGAGACTCTGGCTCTGTCAGACCAGGAGAGAAGCAAGCACAAGAGGTGAGAGCCCTCCACTCAGAATGCCCTGCCACCAGCCATTCAGATGGAAAGACTGTGAGTAAAAGCTGATCTCAGCTGGTGCAGTGGTGTCTGTGTGTGTGTGTGTGGGGAGCACTCAGGGGTAAAGTCCCCGACAACACGGGACATTGTAGATCAGTAAAATCAGCCCCTTTTTCACCTGGCAGGGAAGCAGCAGCTCGTGCAGATGTTGCAGAACAGGTGTAGCACGCTCCCCATAGCTATAGCTCCCTGTACTGCTCAGTGAGCGGGCAGCTGGGTTCTACGCTAGCTTTGAAGATAGCCTCAGGTAGGCCACATTGCAGCAATCCAAGCTGAAGATGACAGGTCTGGATCACCGGGATGCAGTTCATGTCCAAGATAAACGTTTGCCATTGTTTCAGCCAGAAGTGGATGGGATAAAATCGCACCATGTTCCCAGTTCTGTAAGAGCGCCCTTTCCACAAGAGAGGCAGACCGTTTACCTGACGTCCGTTACCCCACCACCCTACATCTTGGCCAGACTCTCATCCAAACGCCTCCTGTTTCAGCTACACACTGAGTCAGCAAGGAAACTGTGCAGTCTGGGTCTGATGCCAAAGACCTCAGTCTCTTTATCATTTGCATGTCGATGGCAATGGAGCCCAAACACACTCCCTCTCTCTCCCACTGGCTTTACGTCCACGCTGAAGAGGAGGGGTGACAAAACTGAATCCTGTGAATGAGGGTAAGTGAGCAGTTGCCCAGCACTATCCTCTGGAATCTCTTCATCAAGGAAGAATGGAACCACCGAACCAGAGTTTGCAAGGTGACGAAGGCACATCTAATTAGTAACCATTGTTTAATTCCTGGCAGGTGGAAACTGAGATGTTGCTCTCCTTTCCCCTCCTGGTCTCTCCTTTCCTTTCCTTTCGCTCCCATTCCTTTATTCTTTTGTTCTTTTGTCTTTTTTTTCCCTATTCTCCCCTTATTTTTGGAAGAAAAAATTTCAATTTTTTTTTAAAAAAAGGGTGGGGAAAGACAGCTCTGAAAGAATCAACATTGACATCTGCCCGTCAGCCTTTGCTAGAGGCAGGTCAACTACCAGGAAGACTACCAGTATCTCAGCCACACAGCAGAAAGCCAGATTCAAAGGAGTCAAGGAAATCTGAGGATTCCAAATGACCCCACACCTGCCTTGGAACGCCTTTCCCAGTGACCTTCCCCATCAGGGGAAGGTTAGACACAGGCAACATTAAAAGATGGTTTTCTGAGCTGGATCCTGAGAATATTCACTTGGAGGAGGTTGACATGCTGCCCTTCCCAAGGGAGGTGTTTATACTGTTATCCACTAGTAGGCCCAGAATTCCCAGGCTAGATTTTATCCATCTCAAGGGCCGTTGGCTCAATTAGAGCTCTCCTAGCAAAACAGGCTGAAATTCAGCCAGAGAAGATATTGCATTTGTCCTCTCCAGATGCTGCCCTGCTGCTGTGGAGGGAGTCCGTTTCAGTCCAGATCTGATCTACACTCCCTAGGAAGTAAATGAAGAAATTTTTGCAGCAAAAAATACTTGACTCAGTCCACCTTAGAATGAACAGATCATAAGAACGGCCATATTGGGTCAGACCAAAGGTCCATCTAGCCCAGTGTCCCGTCTTCCAACAGTGGCCAATGCCAGGGGCCCCAGAGGGAATGAACAGAACCAATAATCATCAAGTGATCCATTCCCTGTCACCCATTCCTAGCTTCTGGCAAACAGAGGCTAAGGACACCATCCCTGCCCGTTCTGGCTGATAGCCATTGGTGGACCTATCCTCCATGAATTTATCAAGTTCTTTTTTTAATCCTGTTAATGGGATGATGGCTCCTTCTGACAGTTAATCCATCACAAGCCATCTGGATAACGCTGTGGTCTGCGAGGAAGATCTATGGAAAGAGGACGTTTAATAGACAAAACATAATCATACTTTCCTATCAGATCATTGCTGAGTGGGCCATTGGCTGCACAGTATTCTGCTTAGAGAGATCTGAAACCCAACCAAGTCCGTCAGTCCAGTAAAAGAAATCCTCTGATCCGGTGGGAGTCATGGAGGGTTCTGACTTCAAACTAGAAGGAGCAATAATGAGAACATGACACAGGAGTTCATACTCCTCACCTCCAGTTATCTGTGCAGAGCCAGAAGTCAGTGGGCCAGTCCGATAGTACTCATAGCAGCTCTGAGATCCCACAGGAGCCCCGAATACAGGCCTGATTTTTATTTACAATAAGGCCCCTCAGCACCATTCTGACAGGGAAGAGAGGCCCTGATGTTGGTGTCAGTGTAAATGCCAGAGCACTGATTAAGGGGCTGTAGTGTAATTCCAAAGCCTCAGAGACTCCAACACTGACCTAGACAAGTACCCAGGCAGCAGGCATGGGAAATCTGCGATGGCAGCCTGTACATTGTGATCCAATTTCATTCTCTTCTGGGACATGTATGCCATGTCTACACCACCACTTATGTCTGCAAAATGTAGGTCGCTCAGGGGTGTGAAAAAAACATTCCCCTGAGCGACAAAATTTCTCCAGCACCGGTGGTGGTGCGCACAGAGCTATGTCGGTGGGAGAGCTTCTCCTGCTGACGTGGCTACCGCCGCTTGTTGGAGGTGGTTTTAGTATGTCAAGGGGAGAGCTCTCTCCCGCCGGCACAGAGCAACTACACAATAGATCTTACAGTGGTGCAGTTGCAGTAGTATAGCTGTGCCGCTGTAAGGTCTCTTGTGTAGACATAGCCTAAGACGAATCTATTTCTGAACAGGACACCTCCTACCTCTGGATTAGATGCAAATAACATTGCCCTGACTTCTCTAAGCTCATCCCGAACTGGGGGAAATCTGGGTCAGTGCAGGGGCAGCTGAATCAGCCAGCCATGTCTTGGTGATACACACAAAGCTGAGCGCTTTGCTAGGACTAATCTGGGATAGCAATGATCTTATTATCCACCAACGTCACCCTGAACAGCATGAACCAAACAGCACAGTCCCCGTCAGCGGATGCACTGCGTTCTCAAGATGAGACCTGCAGACTGCTAACAAACATTTGTGCATGTCTGCCCACGATTTTGCATGTAGCGGCCTCTGGATTTTGCGTAGAGAAGCCCATGCATATGTGGCCATGTGCGTTTGTACATTAGGCAAATTGTATGTACCGATGTGTTTACCTCGGTAGATCTGCAATTGTAACATCCATATTTTTGTGTACATTATTCCACACATACTGGCCCCAGGGGTTCAAGTGTTCATGTAGTTGCGTGTGTGGGCTCATGCACGCCCATGTTCCCTTGTGTCTGTAGGTGTATGGTCTTGTGTTTGCATATGTAGGCTCACACATGCTTGTGTGTATGGGCCTGCCCAGCAGTGGGGTTCTGTCTTTTGATGTACGGATCCTATGTGTCTGCATGTCTGAGCTCTCCCATACATTGGGCCTGATTTCCCAGAGCCCTGCGTCTTGTGTAGGCGTTGACACCAGTGCCGAGTGGGTGTAGAACGCTCCCAAGTCAGAGTGATAGCATTGCACGCCCGCTGCGCAGGAAGTGACTGCCCAAGGAGCAGGGTGATGAGGGTCTCCGTGTGGGTCCGTCTGGGCCCAGGTGCATGCTGTATGTCTAGGGGTGGGTTCTTGGGTTTCTGACAGCACAGAGGTGGCCTGAACCCCTTTGTTTTCCTTTCCCAGGAGGGACAGGAGAAGGCGACATCACATGTCGGTGTGGGAGCAGCGTACCAGTCAGCTCCGCAGGCACATGCAGATGTCCAGCCAGGAGGGCCTTAACAAGGATGCCCCTCCCTTGATCAACCCTCATGCCAGCATATTCAGGAGGAAAATGCCTGGGGAAAATGTAACCCTGGAGAAGAGTGAAGAGGATCATGGAGGCAGTGCAGAGCACCCGCAGGCGGAATGCCTGGACCAACCCATTGCAGGCACCAACTCATGCCCAAGCACCAAAGAAGACCAGAAAAGCCCATCCCCTCGAGCCAAGAGAGACAGGGAACAATGGCATCAGAAATCATGCCATGGGAACTGTGATCTGACTGAGCAGGAGGGGGGAGGGAGAGGAGGCGGAGGGGGAGGCGCAGGGATCGAAGACCGAGCACGGTTGAGGCAGAGCCAGAGGCGCAGCCGGCACCGGAGAGTGCGAACTGAGGGGAAGGAGCCGGCTGGGGCCCTGGAGAGCAGGTCAGCCAGCCAAGAGGCCGGCCTGGAGGAAGCCAATCCCACGGAAGGAGAGCAGGCCAGAAATGAAGGGGGGAAGGAGGACACGAATCAGGAGGAGCCACTGGCGGGCGAGGAGCTGAACAGGTAAAGGGCGCACCATCCCTGATGGCTATGATCCGCGGCTCCTTCTTGTGGAGAGATGGCAAGCCTGGCGCCTGGGGGTGAGAGGGCAGTGTGGGTGGGCCGATCTCTCGATGGTTCTGCATCTCCAGGCATGAGCCCTTCCTTTCATCTGTCATCCAGCCTTGGGCAGCCTCTAGTCCATTTTTGCTTTGCTTCTCTTTCCCCACCCAGTCTGTCCTGAGGAGCCAGTCTGTTCCTTGACCCTGGTCAATAGCGCCCTCCCCAAGACAGGAAGCGGTGCTCAGAACAATGCTACAGACAGTGCCCCAGTAATCACCCGAGGTGCAGTAGTAAACTTTCTGTAAGCCGTCATTTAGAATACCATCATCTGCTGGCTTTTAAAAAAGGCACTGATTTGGTCTGTAATCCTCATTTCTCCAGGGTCTGGGAAGTCTCCCTGTCTCCTCCCAAGGTGATAAAGCTCTGACCAGGTCTGTGTCTAGTTTCTGGCATAAGAGAAATGTTTTCAGATTGGGATCAGGGACAGCAAATCTCGTGGCTCCTGATTTAATTGGGACCCTTCCCCCCATCTCCCTACAAGGTCCAACATGAAATGTAATGTTTGTGTTATGGCTGCTATGCCCAATCCATTAAATCTAATTGAATACAACAGCCTATTCAGATGTTCCCACCTATGCTCTCCAGGGCCTCCTGGATATCCCTCAGGGAGATAGTTTCTCTCCTCATCCTCGAGACTGGAGATCAGCAAAGGCAGGAAAGGATCTGCTGGTCCCTCCCAGCCCCCCAGCAGCTTGTTGCAATCCCAGCTGTTCTGGTCTTCTCTGCTGGCATGGGGTTTCAGGGACACAGGGCAGTCCTTGCCTTAAGAAAGAGGAGACTCCAGCAGTAGGACGTTAAAGAACTTGAAGAGCAGTGGTGGATGAAAAACGCTATAGAATTGTTGTTGTTATTTCTGCCTTCATCAACTGGTGTCACTGTAGCCAGAGGAACTTGCTGAGAAAAGTTGAATGCACACAAGAGACAAATCCAACAGCTGCCAATAAATATGAATATAAAAATAATATAATAGTCATTATTTCCAGGAGTGCCTCAGATCCCCCTTTACTGACGAAATACTGGGAAATCCATTTTAACCAGCCATGCAAGGGACCAATGAAAACTTGGTTACTTAGCAGAGGCTGATCTTTAACCAAAGAATATTGCACAGAAAACTTTTGGAATACATTAAAAGGGTTGCTTAAGACAGGGGTTTGCTTTTTGGAGGTCGGGCACTGTATCCAGTGTTCACTGTATTCCAGCTGAAGCCTTTCTAACGTTGCAAAAACAATCATTCCAAAAGCACACATGGTTTCATTTCTCTCTCTCTTTCTCCCCGTTTTATCTTTACTTCCCAACCTCCATTTCTCTCTCTTTATTCTCTCCTTTCTGTCTTCTCCATTTCCTCCCCATTTGCTTTCCCTACTCCCCTCTGTCATCTTCACTTCTGTTGTCCCCACATCCCACCTCTTCCCACCCCATCCCATCTGTCCTTCTCTTTCCCCTTGCCTTCCTCCTTTCTTCCTGTAGAACCAATGAAATCCCAGCCGGTGATGCTGCCTTTGCTGGGGCTATGCAGGAAATGAGCCCCCTCAAAGTCCCCCATGAGCTCAACGAGGAGAAGAACACTAGCTTGACAGAGCAGGACTGCAGCGGCCTGGACACCAGTGACCAAGCCCTGCTGGGCAGCTTGCAGATGGAGATGAGCAGAGCCGTCAGCAGGAGCGAACCCGAGCTGTCCTCCGTCACGGCCAACACGGAGAAAGCCACTGAGAGCACCACCATCATGATTGATGTCCAAGACTCCACTGTGGTACAGAGTGAGGACCTGTCTCTTTTGCTGTTTGCCTCTCTCTGATCTGCCTTCCTTCACAGTGGCCCCAGAGGGCTGCTGGGAACACTGTGGATTCCCCAGAGGATCCTCCAGCATTCATGCAGCCCCAGCACTGTCAACCCTCCATCCCCATCCCATCGTCCCTCAGACCCTGAATTCATAGCCAAGGCCCCGTGTCCTGTGTGGCAAGTTGGACCTAAGTCCCGAAAGATGCTCTGGATGGGCTTAGATGACTCTAGCGCCCCCACTGTTGCTACCACATGTGGAAAGCCAACGCCAGGGTTTTTCTGTGGCTGGGTGGTTACCAGGCTGCCTCACAGAATAACGGCACTTGCAGCTCTGATTTGCCATGTTCACATGCCATGTTCACATCCATTGCTTTGTGGTTAGGCCACGTCTCCACTGAGGATCTCAGCCATTAGTAGCCAGGGCCCAGTACAGGGGCACTAACACACCTCCCTAGTATAGACAGCCAAAAACACTTTAAACTGTCATTTGATCTGGGGCAGTTTATTCCTGCTTGAACCCCGTCAAAAGACTCAAACCTGTTCTCTCCCTTCCCCTGCCCTGCTGACCAGCTGTATGCTCCCACCCTGCCTCCCTCACCAAGTATGTCTGCACTGGAGCTGGGAGGTGACTGCTCCTGCTCGAGGAGATGTACCCGCACTAGCGCCCATTGAGTTAGTGCGCTAGAAGAGAAGCGCAGCTGGGAGTGGCCTGAATGGCGGAACGGGGCTAGTCAACCCAAGTACATAGCTAGTGTCTTGGACAGGATCATCTGTCCTGCTGCTTGGGTCACCACTGCGCTTCTGTTTTTAGCGTGCTAGCTGGCTCAGCGCTAGTCTGCGTATGTCTCCTGGAGCATAGACATACCCACATCTCGTCACCTGAGCTTCACTCCACACCTGCCCTTCATACCGTCTCCCATGCTCCGTCCCTCTCACCCCTTTCCCTTTTCTTGCCAGTTAGCTGATTCCCCTCCTAATGAAACACACCACCCCTAAAAAAAATTATGGAACTAACATGACACTTGCTACCATCCCATTGTTCACTCTGCTTGTATGTTAGAGCCCTTCTCCCACCCTGGGTCTGATCTAGTTCAACTGCTAGCTATTCCTGGTGGGGCTGTCTACCACTCTATGTTTGTACAGTGCCTAGCACAGCAGTGGGTAAACTACGGCCCATGGGCTGGATCCGGCCTGCCAGCTGGTTTAATCCAGCCCTCAAGCTCCCGCTGGGGAGTGGGGTCTGGGGCTTGCCCCACTCCGGCGCTCCACACGCTGCCCCTGCCCCAAGCGCTGCCCCTGCATCTCCCATTGGCTGCAGCCAATGGGAGCTGAAGGGGCGGTGCCTGCAGATGGGGCCGTGTGCAGAGCCACCTGGCCGCACCTTTGCGTAGGAATTGGAGAATGGACATGCCACTGCTTCCAGGAGCTGCTTGAGGTAAGCACCGCCCAGAGCCTGCACCCCTGAGCCTCCTGCCGTGCTCCAACCCCCTGCCCCAGCCCTGATCCCCCTCCCACCCTCCAAACCTCTCAATCCCAGCCTGGAGCACCCTCCTGCACCCCAAACCCTTCATCCCCAGCCCCACCCCAGAGCCCACACCCCCAGCGGGAGCCCTCACTTCCCCCATGCCCCAACCCCCTGCCCCAACCCTGATCCCCCTCTCACCCTCTGAACCCCTTGGTCCCAGCCCAGAGCACTCTACTGCATCCCAAACCACTCATCCCCAGCCCCACCCCAGAGCCCACATCCCCAGCCGGAGCCCTCCCCCCTCCCCCATGCCCCAGCCCGGAGCCCCCTCCCACAGCCTGAACTCATTTCTGGCCCCACCCCGGATCCTGCACACCCAGCCAGAGTCCTCATCCCTTTCCACACCCCAATCCCAATTTTCTGAGCATTCACGGCCTGCCATACAATTTCTATTCCCAGACGTGGCCCTCACACCAAAAAGTTTACCCACCCCTAGCCTAGCACAATGGGGCCTCAGGCACCGCTGTAATAGACACAACTAAGCAAACGAAGAAAAGCGGCATTGGAGTGAAACACGATTTTTCCTTTCTACATGAGGGGTTTGCATTAGTACAGCTACCCTGGAGGTTGTAACTGGGGCAGATCCCCAGGGTGGGCAAGGACTTCTTTCCACTAACTACGGAAATGTAGGAGGAGTCTCTCAGCCATGCTTTGAGCCCACAGGGAAACTCCCCCCGCAAGAGCTGTGCTAGAATAAAAGCCAGGCCTGTGCCACGGGGGCAGAACAGCCTGATGCATATTGCTCAGGACAAACCCTCCAGCAAAACATAGCATCTCCCCTTTGGGCATGTGCTGTGCTCAAATGTGTAACTCGGCCCCTGATTCTGCCCTTGACTCCTGCACTGTGCGGTCGTGGCTTACTGTACAGGGGTTGTTAGTTGCCCACTTTCTCTTGTGCTGTGCCTTGTCTTTTTCTCCCTCTCCATTTCTCCTTCCTACTGTCTCTTTCATTCCCTCCCCTCTTTCCCATCATCTTCACTCATATGACTTCTTTCCCCTTCTCTTTTTCCTTTTCTCTCCTTTCCCCTTTCTCATCTCCATCCTGTCTCCTTCTCCCTACTCCCTCATTCCCTGTCTCCCTCCCCCTCTCCCTCCTCCCCTTCCGTCTCCTTCCCTATTGCCAAGGCCTATGCGAAACACTAAATTAAACTTTATGTACAATGAACCCATCCCACTCTGATTGTCTGTCAATCAAACCCTAAAAACAAGAGGAACATTTCCCCTCACCTTCAAGGTGAGAGATTTTAAATTGGGTTATTAATTAAACATCACCACAAAAATGTGCCTCATTAGAGCCCCTTGTCTCTGTTTCTGCTTGACAGTCTGTGTCTGTCCTTTCCTTTTCATCTGTCTCTCGCTAACAGCAGAACTTGGATGTGGGAATGTAAAACAGCAATCTTGCCATTCACAGTCCCTCTCGCTGTGGAGAAATGATATTCTTAGGTGGCTGAGTAGTGTGCATCATTCTTTTTGTTGTTGCACTCACAAGGCAGCAGCCAGAGCAATCACTGAGGAGCGTGAAGTTTTACAGCAGCCTCGGTGTGCAATACTCTCTTGAAAGTGCTCATGCAAGGGAGCTAATTTTGGGAATGACAGTGTATTCCAGGCAGGGAAGCCATCAACCAGTTGCCAGTTCCTTGTGGATAACCCATCACTAGGCTCTTCAGTCAAAGCTCATAGTAGCTGTTGATATGGTCAGCCCATCTCCCGGGAAAATGTCCTGTACTTTCATCCAGGGTAAATGTCCCATGCAGCTGTTAACCTGCTGGGTCAGTAAAAGGACTGATTTCTTTGCAGTTAGCAACAAGACGGATGGAGAAGCCAGCCCCTTAAAGGAGGCAGAGACAAAAGAGGATGAGGAGAAAGAGAAGAAGAAACGGAAGAAGGAGAAAAGCTCAGAGACGGGCAAAGCGATGGTGCCTCATAGCTCCATGTTTATCTTCAGCACGACAAACCCGTGAGATATTCTTTGGTCTTTGTACTGGAATAGCTGAGCCCTGGAGAAGGGAAGGATCTGATGGGGCAGGGCCTTGTAGGTTTCAGCCAGCTGGGTCTCTGGAGGAGCTGGGGAAGCCTGAGCCAACATCGGGGCCTCCTACTTGTACTCCACCAACTTCCTGTATTTGCTGCTGCTTTCTCAGCTCCAGGGGGGCAGGAGCAATACTGGCCCAGGCTTCCCCACCCACCTGCTCAGCTACCGCAGCACCCCCAGATGCCCAGCTGGCTTCAGCAACACAACAGGGCTGGGAGATGCATGAGCAGCCTGATACTTGCTCCCCTGAAGCCATACAGGGGTAGAGCTCAGCTCCTACAGGTGCATGGACTCCTTGTGACTCCAGCTGCCCAGCTCCTACAAAGCCTGGCTCCATTCCATTCGTTCGCCATTCAGCCCCTTTGGGCATGTGCATTGTGATCTTTAATTACATTTTCATTGACAGTTTTTTCCCCACAAGATCCCTGCCTGATTCAATGCACAAGGGGCCAAAGTAAGGTTGCACAGGCAACTACAAATCTGACGTTTCCTAATTCTGAGTGCAACCGAACCAACAACCGTTTAAGGCATTTTTTTGTGTAGCCTTGTCTAAGGCCTGGGTAACGTAGATGCACAGCTAGTGATTGCTCTGAACTATATCTCCTGCAGAGTGCGAAGGGCCTGCCATTACATCGTGAACCTGCGCTACTTCGAGATGTGCATCCTCCTGGTGATTGCCGCGAGCAGCATTGCCCTGGCAGCAGAGGACCCTGTCCTGACCAACTCAGACAGGAATAAAGTAATTGTGCACTTTCTTACTGATCTCCCCACCCCCTCCTGCCCAGTACATCAGCTGTGCATAGACCAAAGTGGGGAGAGGAGGAAGAACAATTGTACTTGCTTTAACTTGTCTTGCTTCTTTGCAGAGTGGTAGCAAATGGCATGCTGGGATATATTCTCCAGCATCCTCTTTGCTACATGTGTCCATCCACATGACACCCTCGATCCTGCCTCAGCATCAAGTACAGAACTACAAACCCTCAGAGCAACCAGATGCTCACCTATCTTTTCCAAACCCTGGCATTCTTTAATGTGCAGTTAGCAAGAGGGAGATCTGAAGTCTAGGAATATGTGTGGGGGCCCCAGAGTCAGCTGGGAGGGAAAGATACATCTGGGTACCAAGGGTCAGGAAGGGTGTGTGTTTGATCGGAGAGGATATGGTGTCAGGCCAGAGAAGGAAATAGGGTGGTTGAAGCAGGTTGGTGGTACTTGTCCAATGTGATGGATAGGTGAACTGAGACTGCCCAAGAGGTGGGGTTTTATATAGCGAGATAATGAACGCGTGAGCGTTATCCCATTGTGAAATCCTGGGAGAGACAAAGCACCTGTAGTTTTCCCCATGACATAGCAAGGTAAGGTTGGTGCTATACCTTTGCCTGTAACTGACCTCGCCTAGTGTATCTCATAAAAGTGCAGAACCTGGCCTCCAATAGGAAGCACAGTGAGATAGCTAGTGCACATGACTTTCCCGCAGTAAACTGCACCTTTTCTTAGCAGTGAAGACATAACCTGAGTTAGGCTGGGGGATGTCAAGGTTAAAGGAAAGGAGACTGAATGAGGAGGCATGCAGCAAGATGGTCACAGGAACAGCATGAGCAAAGGCCGGTGGTTTGACAGGGCTCACAAGAAAAAGAGGGAGCAGGACAGAGACGGCCATTGCTGTGATGTGGGTCTCATCTTATCACATCACATCACCCAGCAGGAGTGAGGCTAGGAAAAAGGTTTTGTGTTGTTTTGTCCAAGGAAAATTGAATCTGGGGCTCAGTTGTCGAATGAGAAATCACAGATTGTTCCAGTGTTATTGTAGTCGTTACTTTGTCGCAATGTAATGGGTGTGTTACATCCGTCAGTCCCTGGAGGACAAGCTGTTGATCAGATCTCACCTGCACTTAAGCAGCCTGGGTGCATTGACAGACTGAGCAGGGGATGAAAGCACAGACCAGCCTCTGTTACTTGGTAAGCCGCTTAGAATGGCCATCATGCCTAGAAGGGCCCTTCTACGAGAGCCTACCTGAAACCAGCCGTTTGTGCTGCATGGGGCAGAACCAGAGTTGGAATTTAGCAAGCTGGGATGGCAAATCCTTATTTGTTTCTGTTGTTGGTGACAGAGACTGCACAAGGAAATTGAGTCAGGAAGCTGGCATTAGCGAGCCTCAGCTCAGGTGGGCCGGTCAGTCACTGCCCCCAGGATACCATGTCACAGTAGTCAAATCGTCCCCTTTCTACTGATGTTCATGCAGGCAGAAATTCATCCCTGTGCAGAGTGGCAGCCCAAAGGTTGTGCAGGATCTAAGTCGTCTTTGGGGGGCCTCAGCTGGATGTAAGACGACGCACGCCTGGTGCTGGCCCAGCACAGCAGTGAATTTCACCCCCAGCTAGCAGAGTGGCGGAGATCGCTGCCCCTTTAACAGGAGAAGGGACGGTCTGCAGAAGACTCCATGGCAGAGAGGAGGAAGGAGTCTGAAGTCAGTGCAGCAGCGGGAGCAGCAGGGAGCCATGGAGCAGGCAGTGAGGGAAGATAAATGGGAGGCAGAGTGAAGTGGGGGAGCAGAGCAGGGTCAGAAGGGAATGGAAGCAGGGAAGCGGAAGGATGAGCGTGCCTCCAGTTATTTCTCACTGCGCTGCATGGACAGGGAGGATTTGAATTCCTGTCACACTGGTCTGAGTTAAAAATCAAACCAGCGTTTGCTACTGCACAGGCCGCTGAAAATCCTCCTCAGCTGCCCCCAGCACTGAATGATTTCTAGACCCAGTGGCCATGATTGGTTAGCTCTGGCGGGGTACATTAGCTGGAGGGGAGGTGACAATGCTAGTGGAGCAGAGGGCTTTACCTAAGTAGGGGTGGGAATTGGGTGTCCCAGCCACAAGTCTCTGCAGAGAGGCCTTCAGCTCCTCCTGGCTGAGACACAAAGGCACCCAAGATTTTATAGCATAGGTAGTGGCTTGATGAATGGCCAGGAAGTTTTCATGGGATACCTGGATTAAGTTTCTGGCGGTGCCATGCTCCCGGGTAATAGGCTCTTTCCTAGCTTGGCTCCAGGACAAGAACGTAAGCCCTGCTTTTGATCTTCAGCGGTGGAGGAGTTAGTGTGGGTCCATAGGAGGGTGCACGAGTGAGCACCAGCGTGCAGCCCTGGGCGCGTGAGTGCTGTACAGCTGCCAGCTGCGGGGGTGTTCCTCCCAAACACCCACTGCCTCTGCTCTGTCTTCGCAGGTCCTGAGGTATTTTGACTACGTTTTCACGGGTGTCTTCACCTTTGAGATGATTATAAAGGTAAGAGAATCACTCGGAGGAGCTCCCGAAAGCCAGTGTAGTGTGCTGGAGAGGGGAGCGGGAGGACGGGTGTGCATTGCTTTCCCAACAGGGCCCCCTTAAATTGCAGCTGTTTCCTTAGGGCTGCCATCTGCTGGCTAGCAAAGAGGCTGTCAGGGCTGTCCCACGGGCCGCTGCTCTACCAGCACAAAATTCTGCACAACATATTTGGTCAGAAGAAAGTAAATGAGGGTGTCACAGCTGATGTCACTTTAACCCCTGGAGCTGCCCAGATCCATTGCTATGCCTTGCCCTATCACTGCCTGGCGTGCTGAACTGCAGGCTGTGCAGCACCGTTGAAGATGAGGGTACTCCAGGCAGCAGAGCTTAGCCCTGAACTATCTCTCCCTTAGTGCCGAGTGAGCCTGGAAAGGTCAGGCGGAGTGGGGGAGAGAAGGGCGGCTGTTGGCACAATCTCAATTTACTGTGACTTCCTTGTGGGTGGAAATTGTCTGAGCATTGCTGCGAGCAGAATGTGAAATCACAGCTTGGGGTTAGTTCTGTCTTAAATTTGGATTAAAAAACAATGTTTATGGAACCTCCTGCACATCCTGACCTGATTGCATCCCAACAAGACAGGGGCAGCAGAGTCCAAGGGCTGGTCAACCACGACGCTCCCTGAAGTCAATGGAGCCAGTGGGGCACTCAGCAACCCTGCAAATCAGGCCCCTTGTGGGGTGGTTTTTACTTGATGATGCTACGTGAGGTATTTACTGCCTGTGTTTTCATCCCTTCCCTGCAGATGATAGACCAGGGCTTGATCCTGCAGGACGGCTCTTATTTCCGAGACCTCTGGAATATCCTGGATTTCATCGTGGTAGTTGGGGCACTGGTGGCTTTCGCCTTGGCGTAAGTAGCTGTCTCCCATTTTACCCTGCTTTCCCAGGGTGGTGTGTCGAGCCGCTCTCAGCAGGGCGAGCTTAGGATGGCAGCGAGAGCCAGCTAGGTTTCTCTTGTGAATCCATTCCTTCTTCGGTCTCCTTCACTTTCTGAATACCTCCCATTCCTTTGGCAGTCCACAGTCACACTGCAGAGACAGAGTCCTACCAGGTTGGCCTGGCCGCCCAGCAACGCAGCTGCTGGCTTCTCCCTGTCGGCGTTGGTGGGGATGTCAGCCAGGGACATCAGCCTCCGACATGGAAGAAAGGAGGAGACAGAGGGGGGAAGAAGGAAGGAGAGCAGGGGTGGCAGAGATGGAGTTAGGCATCTGCTAATTATACCTAGGGTGGACGGAGGTGACACAAGTACGGTGTGAGGCAGAGCTGGTACTGGCAAACAAACACTTATTCCCATGCAGTGATGACATCCGCTGGCCAGTTCCCATCACACGCCTCCTGGTGGAGGGGAGGGCATTTCCCTCAGGATATGCTACAGGCCTGTACTCCTCATTAAAAATAGCAGCACAACTGGCTGTTTTAACCCCTCTGTCCTCTGTTCCACCAGCTGCATTATCAGGGACATCCTGGGAGCGGTACATTAGCCAGCAGGGACAGGCCAGTCCCAAGGGGCAAAAAATGCTGCAGTTCCTTAGCTTCGCCTTGATCGGCATTCTCCATTTTGAGGCGCAGGCTTGTGGCATGCAGTTTCTCAATCTCAGAGGGGTATGGTGTGAGGACTGGCTTGCCATTTCAAAGCCATTCGAAGCAGGAGAGATGTTTTGCACTTAGCACACAGGACGGGTGGGGAAGAACCTGACATGCTGACCTTCCTGAAAGCTCAAAGCCAAGTGGTTTCAACCTAGACTGCTACCAAGGCGATGGCACTACAACACCAGGATGGCACTGGCCCGCTTATTCTGTGCACTGTGATGGGGACAGAGAAAAGGAGCATATCTGCTCCTCATGCTGACCTCATCGGGGCCTCACCCCAGTCAGTGAGGATCTGCCTTTTTTCCTTCTGTTTCCAAGGGAGATATTGGGGGGTGGAATTAATTTCTGCCGGTTTGCCCAGCCCCCTCCCTCCCATTGAGTGAGTACATGCACAGGGGAGAAAGTAAAATTGAAAACTTACCGGTACGGGAGCCGGCTCCCCCCCCCAGCCCTGGAAGGGGTGGGGTTGGGGGGCCACCGCCCCCCATGGGCGGCCTGGAGGGGGGGGCAAAAGGGGGAGGGACGTTAAAGCGCTGCCGCGGCAGCGCTTTAATGTCGCTGCCCCTTTTGCACTCCTCCATCGGCGTCCCTGCTGCTAGGGACCTGGCAGGACCACTGACAGGGGGCACAAAAGCAGCAGCGACGTTAAAGCACTGCCTCAGCAGTGCTTTAAGCAGGGTACTTCCCTGAGAAGGGAAGGAGCGGAGAGCAGGGTCCTGTGTGCCAGCATGCTGTGAGTTTGTCATGTTGTTGTTCTTTCTTTGTGCCTTTGAAACGTGCGCTCGTGGCTTTAGTGCTGGTGGAAGGGGAGGGACTGACAGTCGTGGAGAGCGAAGCCCTCTGTTTGTCCACAGTTCAGGTACTGTGCAGGGGGCCTCAGGGGTCCTGAGGCCTGAGGTCACTTGATGGATTATGGGCCATAATCCATCACTCCCCTTTCTGTGTGTCACTTTTCCCGCTCCCCCCAGCACATACACCTGCTCATTCTCGCTCCCTCTCTCTCACTGGCTCATTCACTTGCTCTCTTGCTCTCTCTCTCACACTCTCTGGTCCTTTCAGTCACAGCTCTCTCTTCGTGAAGAGCCCTGGAGAATTCAGCTGGCTCTGCATCTGGCCAGGTTAGCTCATGCACTGGGGACCCAACCAGAAAGTGAAGTGGGGGAATGAGGTCAGCCCTCTGGACCTACCTGGTGCCATATCTTGGGGATTGAGCCAGGCTGCCAGGTGACTGAGCAGGTACTCTGCTAGGTGGGGATATGACTCTGACTCCTTGGATAGTCTTCAGGTGATTTAGAGTCAGCCATGCCACAGGAGCTGTCTACCAGCTGGGTAGAAAATACCGGTCTTCCTGCCTCCTGTCCAGGTTCTTTCTCTCTCTCTCGTGGAGATTGAACTCATCCCCATTTGAGCTACTGTTCTGGCTGTGGCTCCGCCCTTAAGGACAGCTGCTTGTACTGGGGATACCAGCAATGAAGGATAGGCTGCGCAGTTCAAGGGATAGGTAGTAGGGTAATGGAGCCTTTCACGTCTCGGTCGCCATTCAGATCCAGCCCAACTAGTAGTTACTGAAAGTTCTTACCATCTGCTGGCTGTTGGTGGCTTCTCAGTCCATTTCCCAGTGGACAAGTGTCTGCATCACAAAAACCACCACCACAATTAGCACTAACCAACCCCCTATTTTTCAGCCTCAACAGAAAGGACAACGATGGATTGAATGGCACGTGGTGACTACGCTGCTCTCACCCACAGTGGTGGTCCTTCTTGGTCAGTGTTGGGGCCCATCGGCAGTGCAATGTGGGGGAGCTTGCATTGTCACCGCGTGGGCTGTGCCTGTTCTGTGGATAAACAGAACTTCAGTCTGCAGAGCTGTCAGCCTGACACTGTCAACACCACATCCTCTCCCTCCCACCAACCCAGACAATGCCCAGGTTCTGTCCCCAGTGTTTTGCAGGCCCAGCTGGCTTCCTCAGTGACTGGCAACTGGCTCCTTTACAACTATGGCCATCTCTAAGAAGGGGAATCTATCTTTTGGCACTGGGGAGCAGCTGAATTCTCAATGGAAAGCACTCTGTCCATTGGTTTAGACACTCAAAACTCCAACACAGAGAAGGCCCACATGCCTTCATGTATGTTTGCAGCAAACATATATGTTGCCCTACATAGTAGTGCTAGATATATAGATCAGTAGCTGCTTACACCATGTACAAGAGCTCTTTATAATGTAAACCTGCAAATTTTCCCGCGGGCAGTTGTCTCCTGTTTTTGAGAAATGATCTGATGCTCATAACCTTGGGTAGGGAAAGAAGACAAGAATTGCCTCACCATAATGACGGCTGCTCCTTTGTGATTTCCAATTGGCTTTTACATTATAAAGCATTTATAAGAACACCTGTCTCTCCTTTGGATTGCCTGTCACCTCCTCAGCTTGGTGGGTGGAGCTTTTTCTCTGGCACTGGGCACTGCCAGGCATTGGCACATCTGCTGCCATCCTCTGTTCCTGCGGAGATGCAGAATGTTCACCAACTATAAATGTCCATAGCTGCCTGCCTTGCTCCATTGTGGTTTCAAGGGGAAGCGTCTTCTGGATTGCTCTTGAATTCACTTTTCTTTTCCCTGGATGATCTTCTTTGTACGGAATTTGGTTTTCACACAGGGGCTATGCACCCCTCTCCCTTGTCCACCTTTGCTTTTTGGGGGAGCAAAACAAAGGCACACAGCCTTGGACTTTCTGGGTATTTGCACATCTAGCTGGGTTACTGCCATGCCATTTGTGAAGGAGGGGCTGTTTTATGGCCTTGCTGTATATTTGTGGCGACCCATAACACCAAGTCTCCGAGTGATGTCAGTCTATTATGTTTGTTATCAATCTCAATGTGGTAAAGTCCTGAAATCGGGAGACTTGAGCTTAGTGAGTCACAGATGGAACGCTGGATCCAGGTGTGGGGGGAGGCGGGGAGTGGAGATTGTCATGTATAGAATATCCTTACAAAGGTATGTCATCACCTTCAGCATTTCTCATGGGAAGAAACGCTAGAACACTCACGGAGTATTTGAATGTTCTGTAAATTTGTGCAAGCTTTGATACTTCTCTTCATTCAAGGAGGTTTGCCCCAGGACGCTCCCCTATGATTGTGGAATCAGCAACATGTATCTGCTGCAATCCAATGGGCACAAGGCCAGAATTTGGAAGAATGGGTTCTCTAGATACACAGCATTCAGTCTATTGTTTGATGGCACACTGTTGTCACAAAACAGCCATGCAATCCTGTGTGTTCTTGTGAGGTTTCCAGAGAAATAACCACAGCCCGGTTGTTATTAAAAACTAATCCAGACAAACCCAGATCTGTAAAGCCACAAATCCATAGATCACCTGCTACTTCACCATGTCACCTAAAACTCTGGTATGCCATCAAAGAGAGCAGCCAGCTTAACTCCTCTTACTAAAACTCTGCCTGGAGAGCTAATGTATCTAACTAAATGCAGCCTACATAACCCCCCCAACATACCTACAAAGGGCTCTATTTAATAAATAATAAATAAGTAAAGACCAATTTTCGAACCAACGGGAGAAGCCTGGCGCAACAGCAGTTGCAGAGAGACCACAGCTCCAGTGAATCCCCACAGTCAAGCCTTTAGCTTTGGAGGCTATATATATAAAATAACTAAGCTAAAGGTTTGACTGTGAGGATTCACTGGAGCTGTGGTCTCTCTGGAACTGCTATCCCCTTCAGGGACTAGACTGGGATGACCACCACATTCATTCCACGTTCTGTCTATTTTATTCAGATAGGAGAGGGGTAGGGCTTGTGCCCATTGTGTCATCCAGAATACCTCGCTCCTCTGGCTTCTCTTGTATTAGTGACCACACCCCAGCTACAAATCAACTTCCTCTTCTCATCTGAATTTAGAGTATGTTAATCAGGATCAAGAGAGGTGGGTGGCTCCAGGTGACATGTAGATTAGTCATTCCTGATTTTCCATGGAGAAGAGATTAATGTCTGGAATTGTGGTTCCTGGTAAAGGGAATCTTCTTAGTGGTACAGTGGATATACAGATTGCCTTTTAAATTCAGGTTGGGTTGGGTTGGGAGGAGGGGGAGAAGCAAAAAAAAGGCCTTGTAGTGCTGAAATGTGTAGAATATCAGAATGCCAAGGCTGTGAGACAGACTTGTGATTCCACTCTAATGCAAATCTCGTTCCCTGTATCCTTGGCTCTCTCTCTTGGATTTTCTTATCTTCTCTGTTTTCTCCCCACCTGTTGTTTGTTTTTGTTTTGTGGCTGCCTGACTGGATCACCCACAGGAATACATTGGGGTAATTATACTGTTTGATTCTTTTGGGGGTTACGGGCCAGGGAAAATGGGCTTTTGGGGAAGGTGGTTTGTCTGACTGTGTAACTGAAGTTTTCTTATCCCATATGACTTCCTGCCTGCATTTGTCCTTTCCACCTTGCAAAGTCATCAGCACTTCATGGAGGTAAAGGTGGTAAAGGAGGTAAAGGTGGAGAGAATTTGAGTGGGGTGGGGATATCAAAATCATGTGGGTGCACACATCAGAACATTGTAAAGAATGCAAGTTCTGTGCCCCATACTCAATCCTTCCAGCTGTGACTATCTGGGCCCAATGAACTGGGCCTCAGATGGAACATCACCAGGTGTATATGGGAGATTCTCACAAGGAGAGAGAGAGAGGGGTTTGTATTCCAAGATAGAAGAACACACAGCAGTCTCTCTCTCTCTCGCTCTGTGTTGGAAATAAACACACAGTGGAGATCGGTGAAGAGTACCATGTCCATGGTACAATAGGAAGCCATGGTTATATGCCCTGTTCTTTTTTCATAAAGCAATAGCAGATGCTACCCCAATCAGAGGGATCAATTGGCTGAGTTTTCCAAACCTTGCATTCTGCTGTTTGGACTATTCCATGTTCAAGTGGTAGAAGGTGGAGCGAATTATCATCTTCAGCTGGGTGGCATAGATGAGCACAGCTCCAAGATCAGGTCCTGTATGTTTAATTTTGGACCCCAAAATGAAAAGAAACCTGAAGATCTTCTCCAAAAAACATTTGAGTTCCTTTCCTTTGGAAAAAGTGATTGATAACATTATTCCCAGGGGCCACTTTAATAGCTAGTCAAAATGCTTGTGAGCCAGCCAGTGACTTTCCTAGAAGTATTCTCTGGGGACCATGTGATAATAGAGTGTCTTGTGGAAGAGACCCCCGTGTTCTCACTAGGGTAACCAGATGTCCCATTTTATAGGGACAGGCCTGATTTTTTGAGCTTTTTCTTACATAGGCACCTATTATCCCCCACCCTCTGTCCCGATTTTTCACACTTGCTATCTGGTCACCCCAGTTCTCACTGAAGACATAGCACTGTTCAGTAATGGGTGTTCGTGTTAGAGTAGTGTGACACACAGGGGCGGCTCTAGCTTTTTTGCTGCCCAAGCACGGCAGGCAGGCTGCCTTTGGCGGGCGGACTGCCTGCGGGAGGTCCCCGGTCCTGCGGCTTCGGTGTACCCATCGCCAAATTGCTGCTGAATCCGTGGGACCGGCGGACCTCCCGCAAGCATGCCGCCAAAGGCAGCCTGACTGCTGCCCTTGCAGGGACTGGCAGGGCGCCCCCCGCGGCTTGCTGCCCCAGGCACCCGCTTGGAGCGCTGGTGCGTGGAGCCGCCGCTGGTGACACATAATGGTTTTAATTCCATTGGCCCTTTTAAAGGGTCGCTGTGTGTATGTGCACCCCTTGTGTTTTAGACACATGAGACAACTCTGCATGAAATTACTGAGTCTTGCCAATGACCAGGTTAAAACTCTACATACTTTTCACCAGGCACCATAAATCCCTCTCCCTCTCTGGCAGCCCCTTTCCTTGGTCTCAGCAGGGACAGAGGGAGAAGATCCCTGACATCCCTTAACTCTCCCACACCTCAGGCGAGGATCACAAGCCCCCAGACCTGGGCTTTCCACCTACACTTTGCCATCTCCTGTGTAAATCTTGTGGCTAGCTAGCTCCCTCTTCTCCCACTGACTTTTCAGGGATGGCTGTATGACCTGTCCTCCTCCCCATTCTGCTTCAGAGAGAGGAACAAGTCAAACACTTTTCCTTTCCCACTCCTTGCAAATCCTTAGCAGGTAAATTCAGGAAATAGGTGCTTTGCCCTGTTCTCTTCCATCCTGCAGCAATAGGAATGAGAAATGATCCTCCGGTCCCCCTTATGCTGCTTCACACTGCCCTTTACCTTGGTCTGGGGCTGAGACCCCCAAGGTGCACTCGGCTATTGGCGTTTCAGTCCCAGAGTAAAGCAAAGGGTGGTGCACAGCAATAGGGTCTGAGGACCATTTTCTGGTCTCACTGTGAGATGTCTGTCTTACTGAGCATTTGGCCAGAGCTGACTTGTCTTGCCATTGCTCCACCTCCCTGAAGAAGGAGGGTTAGGGGCAGGATCTGACCGCTGCCCTGAAAAGCTCCTGAGTGCCACCAAGGTTTCCCCACTCCTCCCCCCAGCAGATACCAAAAGATCAGGAGGAAGCCTGTTCGGAGATGGTGACCCAGGACCTGCCAAGCCAAAAGAAACCTGAGACAAGGCAAAATCTTCCTGGTTTCACATTTTGGGCATAACCCTAAATTCCCCAAGCTTTGTTGAAACCCCTTGTGAACTCTTGGTTTCATTAGAAAAAGCTCACACAGTCCTAGTGTCACATGTCAGCCACTGACAGCTAGATGTTCCCTCCCAATTCCTTTCACAGCATATTCCTTGTGAGAACATCTCAGCGGGGGGCCCTCGTGCTGCTGGGCTGAGAAAATGGGCTGCAATTTGCCTTCCAAATAAAAAATAGTCTGTCTCCCAAAGGCTTTAAAAAAATAGGAGGTGAAAATTGCACAGGCAGCACCACAGGCCAGGAGAGTCTGATAAGTGCTTCTGCGAGAGGTCTCGATGTGTTGAAACATCTCCCACAGAGTAACGGTGCCAAAGCATGAAGTGGGTTAATTCCAATGTTTGTGCAATCGCGTTAAATGTGGTGTTTGTGGAGTTGTACTGTTGTTAAGGAGTTTTAATTAGTGTTTTTCTTTGCATCTGTTTATGGTTAGGTCTGTTATTGTGCTTTCTATTGTATTAACCCTTACAAAAGGAGCCGTGCAATTAGAAGTACCCTTTGTCGTAAGTCTCCTTCTAGAGGTTTTCAAGTACAGCAGATGGATGCAAAATGTACTGAAAGCCTTGTCTATTTTACTAATACAAAATAAGTTTCTGATTATTCTCAGATCAGAATATTGGTAGCTACCCACCTAGGTTTTTGGGTTCGGATTTTTTTTTAAATCACAGTTTAAATCAGGGTTTTAACAACATTTCCCTTGAGAAAAATCTGTTTTTTTCCTTATAACCAGAGTATAAAGTTATGCTATAGATTACCCGTCAGACTGATTAGGGAAAGCATTCCTCAGCCCAGCAAGCCACAGCTAATAGCAGGCTAGTTAATGGTGAGTGAGCCCAGGTTTTTCAGCCGTGAAACAACTGAGGACATGGCCTAAGCTTATCTAGAACAGAGAGGGCAGATACTAGAGATGAGTGCAATGGAAAAATTTGTGCTAGATACCAGTAGATAGAGCACTTTGCCAACAAAGGAAATTTGCATTCTTCTATTTTGTACATTATTGTTATAGCGATGTAATTTGCTTACAGCAGAAGCAATTGTTTAAAAAATGCAATATTGGTGGCATTTTGTTCTTCGCGTTTGTAAATTGCACAGAGCGGAAAAAGCGTTTGCATTAGGAAAACAAACTCAGACATGCCAGGCAGCATGAGTTTATGACATTGCAGGAATGCTGCGTGGCGTGGCGCCTTTGAAACAGATGGCCCAGCACAGCGAGAGTGTCGGATCACCCGCTTTAACCTTGTTACCTCACTCTTTCTCACAATAACAAGATCGGCTACTGCAGTTGATCCTCGCTGAAGGGGGAATGCACTAAAGCTGATGTTGAACTGAATGCTCTGCTTGCCGTCCTCTGATCCAGAGAGTCCTAATTTTTCATTTGCAAACGTTTTCAGTATGTGTTTTGAACACCCGTTGCTTCTGGAGGCAGGTATAGCCCCCTGGATGCTAATGGATTGACACCGGCTTTCACCTAGGCTGCCTGTGGCCCTAGATTTCTCATGTGTGCATGTTTTGGAAAATCTCCAATGAGTTCCTCCCAAACTCAGAAAGTTTATTGCCTCTCTTTGTTTTGTTTTTGGATGTGTGTGCCTCCTTCCAACTCTGTAGGACCAACAAAGGCCGGGATATCAAAACCATTAAGTCTCTGCGTGTGCTCCGGGTCTTGAGGCCTCTGAAGACCATTAAACGATTGCCCAAACTCAAGGTAATGCTTAAAATTCTCTGTCCTTGGTTCCATTTCTCCCCAGGTTCAGACAAAATCCTGGTGAGGTAACAATCAGAGTATCCCCCAACGTAGAAGAGAGATCCTTCCTCGTTCCTCTCTCATTGAATTTGAATTCCAGCCTACGGAATTAGGACCAATTCCCTGGTTAGGAAGAGATAGAGTAGTGCTTGTGCTTTATATCAATTACCTTTCGTTCCCAAACCTCAAAGAAATCAACAAACCTTACAGATTGGTTTACAGGTCTCCTACAAACTCAGTCTTCAGTCATGGCACCTTACTAATACGGCTTAAATTTCATATATGACTACTCAGTCATGTAAAGCAGGTGTGGATTCTTAAATGCCCATTTGATGTGGGACTGGGGAACCCTGTTTCGGCACCCACAACATACAGGAATCATTTAACCTGCCACTGCAATGAAAAATATCCTCAACACGAGCCCCCAGATCCTGGGTGCTGATTCCAATAGGCTGATCAAACCCCCAGACCTGGATCCCTCCACCAACAAACTTCGGGAAAGCTCAGCTCTTGATCTAAATGTCTGTCTTTAGATCCCACCAAGGCTGCCTGAGCTCCTTTTGCACTGAGAACTGATCCTTTTTCAGCATTGCAGGTAGTTCTGATGCTTCCACAAGGCTGGCTGAAGTAGCTATCATACCCCCTGCAGTTCTGACTTAATTAGGCTGGCGGAGTCCAGAATAGAGTCCAGAATACTGCAATGGAGCCTGCATGAAGTGTAGACAAAATAAAACAAAATACTCCATTGCAAGAGTAAACTCACAGGGCCTGATTTTTAAAATCAGCCTTCAACTGCTGCAAATGATAGTGCAGAGGTCTAACTATCTCATTTGCCAGTATAGGTAGGAAGGTAGATGTCCAAAGGATTCATTCGTTTTTGCAATTATTACTACTGTTATCATTTGTATTACCGTAGTTTCTGGTACAGTCATGGACTAGGACCCTGTTGTGCTAGGTGCTGCACAAACAGAACAAAAAGACAATCCCAACTGCACTGGCATTTTCACACCCTGGGTTGATCAGAGAACACCTAAATGGAAACTTGAGTTTTAAAAAAAACCAGGCTTATAGTATACTAAAAGCAGCTGAATGCTTTTAAATTAATGACTCATTTAAAAAGTGCACTCCTTTGAGAGTAAGCCTTCTAGAGGTTATTTTTGAAAAGCATATTTTATAAAACAGCAGCGTTCTTTTATCTGAAATCCCTGGTAAGAATGATTACGCTGAAAGAATAAACATCTAGTACACGTAAGGTTATGAATCTCATATCTGTCTGGGGCACCTATCTACAGTTCTTTATTCCTCAGGCCTACCTGCCATACAGGACAGTGTCTTTCGATTGTAATTAGAGATATCCAGTCTGTCTTGTTGTTGGAGGTGAGGCTAAATAAATAAGTGTTCACTAACTGTTCTTAAGTAGTGCTAGTTGTACTATGGTGTCTTGTATCCTGCCCTGAGACATGGTTGTGAAGAACCTTTATATGGTATAAATATCCTTTGTGCCTGTTGGGGCAATGCTTTCCCATAAGTGATTTTGGGATGTTCTGGTCATTTATAAAATAGCTTATTCTGCCTGGGACAGTGTCTGCTTCTGGCATCCTTTTCCTACCAGGAATGAGACACATCTCCTCAGATGTCCTTCTTAGGTAGCTTTGGTCCCACCCTCTGACAAAATACATAGGTTCTGCATGGTGAATCATGCCCTTGGATTTGCCTTCTCCTGCAGGCTGTCTTTGACTGTGTAGTGACTTCCCTGAAGAATGTCTTCAACATACTTATCGTCTACAAGCTCTTCATGTTCATCTTCGCAGTCATTGCTGTGCAGCTCTTCAAGGGGAAATTTTTCTACTGTACGGACAGCTCTAAGGACACAGAGAAGGATTGCATGTAGGTACACCATGCAGCATGCATGATCCAATCTGCTTCCCTGGCAAAGGCATCCACTCCTGCCCGTGGTGTGGAGAGAAGTAGATACATGAAGGGCCAGTAGTGAAAACTCTGGTCTTTCACCCCCTCAGATGCTGGTTAATATCCAGTTTGGGTTGTGAAGTCCTTGGTCATGGGTTGGAGCCACTCCTCATTTCCCAAGAAATCAAAGCCACAAAGCATTGTTTAAAGGACTAGTACAAATGTCTGGACTCCGTGAGGAATGAACTCCTTTCTCATCCTTTAAGTGAAATTTTGCTGCATTTCAGAGCACTGTCCTTGCCATTCTGGGGAGAAGTCCACTGTGGGATCAGTACGGGAAGGCCTGTCTTTAAATGAACAGTGAGCTTCCCATCTCACTTAAAGACAGACTGGTCTCCTCAAGCCAGAGCTGTGCTTCCTTTGCTCCAAGAGCGTCTCCTGCACTATCACTGCTGCTTTCTAGCACATTTTTCAATTAAAAATTCTATGGGGAAAAAACTGATTCTGAATTGCTGCCCTGTTCAAAATGTTCACATTAACTCCTGTGATGGGCTAAGAATCTGGAGGTGCCTGAAGAATTACATGAGCTCTGAACTCTCCTTCTGACACATTCTCTGTTACAAGCTCAGCCTACCAGCTCTCCCTTTTTCCTTCTCTCTTTCATTTGTCTCTCAATCTTTCCCTGACTCTTTCTCCCCACTCTTCTCCCAGTCTGTTTTCTTCTTTCCTTCTCTTTTTGATTGCTTTTTCTCTCCCCTTCTCTGTCTCCTTCAACCTGTTCATCTTGTTTCTCCCCACCTCCAATTTCCTTAATTTTCTCTCCCCATCAAGACTTCTCCATCCTTACAAGGGGAGAAAAGTGTCCCTGCTGCCCTGCAAAGTTAAATCCTCTTCAGTCCTGGCAGTATAAAGAGGTCCTGATGTTAGGGATGGACTAGATGATCTCCTGAGGTCCCTTCCAACCCTGATATTCTATGATTGTCTCCTAACCTTACAGAGGCAACTACGTGGACCATGAGAAAAACAAGATGGAGGTGAAGTGTCGTGAATGGAAGCGCCATGAATTTCACTATGACAACATCATTTGGGCTTTGCTTACGCTCTTCACTGTCTCCACTGGAGAGGGGTGGCCACAGTGAGTATTGTGCTTGGTCCTGTCTGCTTCCAGGTGTCTGTGGGGCACAGGATTCATGAAGAAACCTCATGTTCCCCTTTTGAAGAGCTGTTTAAATAGTAGGGCTAGTAACTGGGTTTCTCCAGGTGGGAAAGGGGTAGAAGGCACTGAGAGAAGAGTTGGGGGGAAGGAGATAGGTCAATAAATTATATCAGTATGTGAGAACTCTCACCAGTTAATGGGTATAGGAGCTTGGTGGAACCAACTCCCTTCTTGGGAGGTGAATGCTGGGACAGTCCACTGCCCTGAGTGGGCCTGAGGGGAATTTGAGGCCAGTCCATCTCCCAGCATAAGTCAGAGGGGAACTCTGTGGGCTAGTTCCACTCACCATGTTGGCAGAACTCAGACAATCCCCTATCATGTGTTGAACAAGGGGGTGTTCTGGGATACCCCTTTTTATGAGGGACGTATGTTTAACTCTGGCAAAGCCCACCGTCCAGGGTAGACAATGGGAAGAGCTCTGGGACTCTTGTAATGTAAGAGAGGGGAATATCTTGTCATGAAACAGGTCGCCAGCATTGTCAGAGTATGTCCATGACTGAGCAGGTTAGGTAGAAGGTTTGCTTTATCACCATAACCAGTATGCACAGTGGGGACAGATGGAGGTGAATATTAAAGGTGGTATCATTTGGTACATGATGTTCTCCTAGTCAAGTACAACGTGGAGAGTCATCCAGAATGGACCAGCCATTGGCATCTATGTGACCCTTTGTGCCTTTCTTTGTCCCTGTATATCCAGGGTGCTGCAGCATTCAGTGGATGTGACTGAGGAGGACCGGGGGCCCAGCCGCAGTAACCGCATGGAGATGTCCATTTTTTACGTGGTATATTTTGTGGTCTTCCCTTTCTTCTTTGTCAACATCTTTGTGGCTCTCATCATCATCACTTTCCAGGAGCAAGGAGACAAAATGATGGAGGAGTGCAGTCTGGAGAAGAACGAGGTAACACATAAAAACTGGAGAGCAGAGGGCAGGATGATTTTGTTTTGCATGTATTGTGGCAACAGACAGCTTCAGGTATAGACCATGGAGTGGTGGAGCTGAGGGCTAAGGCATATTATGTGAAAGCCTGGCTGGAATCCAGTAAAGTTCTCTTCAGCCTAGACTCCAGCTTATGCGACATCTGCCTTCCCTTTGCATTTGCTTCTGGAACGTAGGATGTTTTAATCACATCTGAGTCATTCTCACTGATTACATTTTTGTCCTGACCATCCAGCCAGCAATAGTTCACCAGGCTTCCCAGCTATTTGAAAAGGAGGCTATCGTTATAAAGGAAACCCATGTGTGGCGGCTGTGAATCACCCCTATTGGCACTCAAACATAAGAGCTAGGGAGCTATGTTCCCTCCCCCACCTGCTTCCTTGCCAGAGAGGCTTTGCCCTAGACTGGAAGAGGAAAATGATTTTCCTCATCTGCATTTTATCCGGCATTATTGGTCCATCTAGCCCAGTATCCTGTCTTCCGACAATGGCCAATGCCAGGTGCTTCAAAGGGAATAAACAGAACAGGGCAACTATCAAGTGATCCATCACCTGTCATCCAGTCCTGCCATCTGGCAGTCGGAGGCTTAGGGACACCCAGAGCATGGGGTTGAATCCCTGACCATCTTGGCTAATAGCCATTGATGGACCTATCTTCCATGAACTTACCTAGTTCTTTTTTGAACCCTGTTATACTTTTGGCCTTCACAGCATCCCTGGGCAAAGAGTTCCACAGATTGATTGCCATTGTGTGAAGAAATACTTCCTTTTGTTTATTTTAAACCAGCTGCCTGGTTGGGTGACCTGGTTCTTGTGTTATATGGAGGGGTAAATAACACTTCCCTATTCACTTTCTCAACACCAGTCATGATTTTATAGACCTCTTTCATATCTCCCCTAGTCGTCTCTTTTCCAAGTTAAACAGTCCAGTCTTTTTAATCTCTCCTCACATGAAAGCTATTCCATCCCACTAATCATTTTTGTTGCCCTTCTCTGTACCTTTTCCAATTCTAATATATATTTTTTGAAATGAGGCAACCAGAACTGTACACAGTATTCAAGGTGTGGGCGTACATGTAACTGCCTGGATTTCCTGTGCTGTTACTGCCCAAATGCTCCCAAATAATGGGTGATTTTCAGATGGTAACTTGAGGCCATTTCCTGTCCATGTGGCAATAACCATATCCTGGCCTAAAGAAATGCCAAGGTGGAAGGACACACGTGTTCATTATTCCAGGGTATGGCTATTACTGAGTTCACAGGAAGAACCCTAGTCTGATTCGCCTGGAACGTCTAGCGAAGAAACAATTTTGAGACATAATTCAGTTAAGTTTGATTTTTTATGTTCTGTCAGCTGGATAAAATAAGTAATTGGGGCCGCCAGGTTTGGTGTGATCATGTGGTTTGTAGCGAGCATGTGCATGTGGAGGGCAGTATAGGACACGGGGATCTGTTTAGGAGACAGTTTCTGAAAACAACTGTCACGTAACAGCTCAGTAACTGTACAAGGTCCCTGTGCTCTGATTGTCTAAGTTTATTCCAACTGGGTCTAAACCACAGTAGTAACGTCATTAACTCATGCCGTTATTTTATGCTGAATGTGAATGGAGTGAAATTGATTACAATGCAGTCATGGGAAAATCCTGCATTGTTTCACTCCATCACAGGATATACATTTTGCTGCAGATTATAGTGACCTTCTGCTTATTGGGACAGATCTGTTCCCAACGCTAGGCTTGATTAGCTCAGCTGGGTGCTGGGGAACTCATCATCTCCCAAGATCTCCGAAGGCAGAAGAGTTTTTGTCGGGCTGCGTCTCCAGCATAATGACTGGAGTAGCCTCCATGGCCCCAGGCAACCCACCTAACTCGAGGGGAGGAAGGACCTGAGGATCCTGATAGCGGCAGATACTCTGCCCAATCTCTCCTCAGCTCATCTATCCGGCTGTCAGCACATTTCCGCATAATGACGTACAGGGAACCCCCAGGGACTTGGGATTCGCACAGCTCAGGAGGACAATATTCACTATCTTCCATTCACCTGTAGCAGAGAACCAGTAACAGGGCATCATGGGTAGTGGGAGGAAAGACAAGAAGCTGAGTGCAAGCTAACAGACTTTGTTTTGTTTCAGAGGGCATGCATTGACTTTGCCATTAGTGCCAAACCTCTTACGCGCTACATGCCTCAAAACCGACACACCTTCCAGTACCGCGTCTGGCACTTTGTGGTTTCACCATCCTTTGAGTACACCATCATGGCCATGATAGCACTGAATACCGTGGTGCTGATGATGAAGGTGAGCTGACCGGGTGTACCAGAGGCCCAGGATGGCATGCCTCTGTGTAGGAAATTGGAGAGGAGGTGAAATAGACAGGGGGGGATTTAGAAACTATGTTATTTGTTTTAAGAAGATGCTGGGGTCTTGGCACCCAGGTCCCATCTCATATCATGTCTCTTGGTATAGATGACTAGGAAAACTGATGGGGTCACAGCCTCAGCTCTTACACCAGTGTCTTCATTATTCAAGCAAATATTTCCAGTTTGCACTCAATCCATCGAGCACAGTGCTTGCTGTGAAACCTGAAAGGCAATTAATCCTGATGGCACACAAGGCCAGATTTTCAAAGGGACCTCACCCCAGCCTCTGAAACTGCACCTGCATTTTTCACACCCACGTTAGGAATCTGACTAAATGATCTGCTTGCCCAAATGCAATTCTTCCATCTAAGGATAATTTCTTTTGTCTTCCTTGTGCAGACACTTGCATGTTCTACACTGAGGTGCCAACTTCCATCTCCTCAAATCTTGAGGAGGATGGCTAATACTCTCCTGTTTTAATATGGATCATCTCTGTTGTTGCTTTCCCCATAGCCTGTAGGAAATTCTTTCAAGAGCACAAATGCATACTTGAAAGTTCAGTACACCCTTACATTGTGATCAGGTAACAGGTAACAAACAGTGATGCTGCAACAACAATTGCCTTCAACAGGAGGACCTCATGAATTAGTGGGACACTGGCAATTGTAATGTAATCTGGGCTGATTCTGTGATCAACACCTAGGAGTGGTTGCCACCTGGATGACCCTTCTTCCCCTCAGCGCCATCCTCTTTCCTTAACCTCAGCAGAAACAAAGCAGAAGGGCAGAATGAATATTACTGGATATGTAGCGGGCTTAAAGAAAAGGGTGGGGGGCTTGTCACTTGCCAGTCAATAGTAAAACACATGGGATAAATCTCAGGAGCTTGGGCAAAGTCTAATCCCACCATGGAACTAAAGATTCCTTGTAAGATCCAATTTTGGTAGCTGACTGTAGATGGTTCTGACTCTCTCTCTTTCTGGCAGTACTATTCCGCGCCCTACACATATGAGCTGGCTCTTAAGTACTTGAACATCGCATTTACCATGGTATTCTCATTGGAATGCGTCCTGAAGATCATAGCTTTTGGCTTCCTGGTAAGTGATTGGTACTAGTACTTCATACCAGCTTTGGGTACTCAGTTCAACTGGCAGTGGTAGTGGACTTTGGCTTCCTAGTGTGTAGCTAATACTCTGTTCTTTTGGCATTAGTAATGGGATTTAGCTTCCTGGTATGTAACTGGTATTTAGTTCTGACATCTTCTTGAGTGCTGTACTTATTCTGGGTGTTGGAGTCTTGCTTTGGATTCTTGTTAAGCACCATGACACTGGATGTCTACCAGCTTTCTTGGTCAGTCCAGAGCTTTCCAGATTCCCGGCCCAACATCTGGAGCTTTCCAGATTCCTGAGTCAATATCTTAGAGTGAAATCTCTGGGGTTTTCATTTAATCTGAGCAACTGAGAATCACCCCCACTGCGGAACCCAAATGGTGATGTTATTTTTAATGGACTTTTATATTTTCTGTGAATTTACTGCAGGTGACAGCTTTCAGATTGTCACCACTCCCCACCTGGGCAATTCCGTGTCTAGACCTGTTCAGCCTTTGGCTTTTCTGCTGAGGCTGCTAACCAGGGTGCCAGTTTATTACCAGTTGTGTTGGTGACTGATATTATGTTGATGCCTGTGCACTAGGATCTGGATTGAGTCCACTAATTCCTTTCAACCAGGCCATGAAATACCCATTCATTGATAACTGTTGATCCCAGATTGGAACTGGTGATATAGTGGTGAAAGGCTTCATATTTAATTAGCATTCCCTTGAGTCTCAGCCATTCACCACTGATTATCTCATTATTCAGACCAAGGAATGTGGTGTTTGTGAACATAACACTTTTTCTTGTCTTCAGCTACTCTTGGGAAAAGCTGATTCTGTTTTTTTTTTCATTTCTTTTTCCTTTTGTTTCTCACCTGTCCTGCTGGATGACATCTGGTTGCTCTCCACTATGACAGTCCAGCATATGTCACACTTACATTAAACTATTTCTGTTAGATTGCAAGAGGCACAGGGCAGTGACTTTTTTGTTGCAAGCTTATGAGGAGCAATGTACACATATTGCACTTGATAAATAATAATTAATAGTGATAACCAACCTCCGAGACATGGAGACAGAATATTGAGCCAGTCAATGGACAGTTCTGTGAGTGCAAAGAGCCCTCCTCTATCCCAACAGCATGTGTGCTTGGGGTGCATAGCACACCAGCAACCCTTTTCTGAATCATGGATCTATCTATCTAGGAGGCAGCATGGTCTAGTGTTTAGAGCAAAGGACTGGGAATCAAAAGACCTGGATTCTGATCCTGGCTGCATGTCTGACTTCCTGGGCTCTCAATCTCTCTCTGTCTCGCTTTCTCTATCTGTCAGATGGGAACAATGATACTTATACACCCCTTTAAAACACTTTGATTTCCTCAAATGGAAGGTGCTATGTAAAGGCAAAGTGTTATTGGTAGGCCCGTTCCTGAAGTTCTTATTCAGGCAAAACTTCCATTGACTTCAGAAGTTGTAGATAGCCATTTAGGCACCTGATTGTATTTAATATTCAGTTGCATAGATATTCTGCTGCATAGTTTAAATAGACAACTGTGTCTCTGGGCTCATCCACTTGTGATTGTGCCTTCAGGCAGGATTGCAGTAGTTTCTCTGTTCTTATAGTCACCTTTTGACAATGCAAGAGAATTCTGTGCCTTCTTTTAGCGGTTTGGCCTATTCAACGCAAGGGTTATCTTATAGAAAATCTGCCTCACCATATATATGTTCTGGGCTACAACCCCCTGAGGCACAAGACAGTATTCCAGAGGCTGGTTGCATAGAAAGAGGACAGTATCTGTGGTGGTGGTGGTGGTGGTGATCTGTGAAGACTTGGCATGTGTTTCAGCGTTGTTGAATCTGAGATCATTGTGCTCCCCATCCACATATTTTTGATCTCTTTGCAGAATTATTTCCGGGACACCTGGAACATCTTTGACTTCATCACCGTGATTGGCAGCATCACAGAAATCATCTTGACAGACACCAAGGTGAATATTCTGACCTTGGACATTCGTACCAGCGATTGAAGGCGGGAGGGGGGTGCCTTGCTCCTTTCCTTTCCTTGGGGGTGGAGGATAGACGTGGTGATTTTTGCCTTCTTCTGATTGTTTGATCTTCTTGCAGCTGGTGAACACCAGCAGCTTCAACATGAGCTTCCTGAAGCTGTTCCGGGCTGCTCGCCTCATCAAACTGCTCCGCCAGGGCTACACCATCCGTATCCTGCTGTGGACCTTTGTGCAGTCCTTCAAGGTAAAGGACACATTAGTCTCCCCTGTGGGGGGCAGGTGTGGTGGAGGAACATTTACTCAACTTGTGTCATTCTTAGAATCATAGAATTGTAAGACTGAAAGGGACCTTGAGAGGCGATCTACTCCAATCCCCTGCACTCTAGGCAGGACTAAGTATTATTCTTATGATATTTATGAATTGTTGGGGTTCAGAAAGAATGAGAAAATTTTGGATCAGCATCCAAGTTGTAGAGAGTTTATATGAACCAACCCTCTGAACTTTTTAAAATTAACCCACCTCTAATTCTAAATGCAGAAGGGAGAAGCAGTAAAAGCTTCCTTGCAAAAAATGGAGGGGAGGGGACTGCACCATTCAAGAGGGTCCTTGGAGGTCTTTTTGGATGTGCTCATTTGCATATCAGTACCCAGCATGGTTTGCCAGCTGTTTGCCAGCGGCACTGTCTGGTGTGGTGCTTTTGCATTGGCTAAATTCTTTGTCTGTATTTTGTAAATCGCAATTATGTGGCATTTTAATTTCTAGTCCCTGTATTTGTTTTGGAATTCAACAGTCGAGAAGATGTTGCACCATTCCAGCAAGGAGTGTGATTCTGATTGGTTCTTTGCAACTAATTGCAATAGGCCATAGGGGGCTTAGCACAGTTCACAAGCTATTGCATTTTACTAATATTCTGAAGCCTCTACCTTGCTAAACCAGACTATTGTGTATTTCCCTTTCAGGCCCTCCCATATGTCTGTCTCTTGATCGCTATGCTTTTCTTCATATATGCAATCATTGGGATGCAGGTAAGCAAAAGCGTCCAGGTGTGCGTATGCTCCTACAAGGCTGCTTCTCTCTGGGGCAGTGGTCCACTCTGTCACCCACTTTAGCATTATCCAGTCTAGCATCTGCTTACTGTATTGGAGTCTGTTGACCAGGACAGGTGCTGAAGAGGTTTGAAGGCTTGCGCATTAAGAGCTGCAGTGTTTAATACACCCACAGGTTGCAGTGTGTGTCCCCCAGAATCCTCTGGCAATGTACATATCCAGACTGCCTTCTCCAGGATTATGTCACCATGACTCCAGTGATGTAGTACACATGGATGGAACTCTTCCTGTGGCTTACATCATCAGAGATCTCTCATATTATGCTCAGGTGGGCAATCCATGTGGACAGCTCAGTTTACCTCTTTCTTTTCAAGCAGAACTTTATAGTGCCTAAAACCTTTCGAATGACTCAAGTCCCACTAATGTCTGGCCCCAACCTGCAGAATCCAGTTCACAATTAACATCCTGCCTGAGAGGGTCCTTGTGAGAGCCCTTGTTGATTTGGTTCCTCTCGCTAATCTCTGTTGCCCAACATCCTTGTATTGGTTTGGGAAGGCCTCGTGTTGCAGAAACCGGGGCTAGGGCCTGATTCTGCAGTTGAAGTCAATGGGAATTGAGGGTACTCAGTGCTTTGCAGAACCAGGCTTTTAGGCCCCAGTCCAGCAAAGCGCGTAAGCACAGGAGTAGCCCCACTGTAGGTCAAGGGGGTTGCTCGTGCATTTAAAGTTAAGCAGATGATTACGTGGTTTGCAGGATTGATCTTGTGGTTTGAAGACTGTCCAAGACCCACACACAATCTCTGGGAAGGCAGCTTTGGCTATTAATACTCAGGGCTTCGTTCTATGGTGATCGAGGCATTGTGACAACTAAAACTGCCTAATGGTCACAGCTGGGAAGTGCTTTGGGTGGGGGGGGGGGTTGTTGCTAGGGCTGTCATTGCCACCTGCTCTGGATAGAGAATCTGGTTTTCTTTGTTTAAGTGGAAATTTATTTGTTTAGTGGGTTTTCCCCCCAAAATTTGACTGACTATGCTCTATTGATCTATTTTTGGCCACTTTCCCCTGCCTCTCCACCCCACATCCAGGCTTTCTCAGCCCCTCACAATTGCCATCAGATTTAATCCCCCTTGTAGTGCGATAGTATTTGATTTGTTTTAACACCTTTGTGAACAAATTCCCCAAGCAGTGGTGAGTGGGTGGTGTTTGAGCAAAATAGCTGGAGGCAGAAAATATTCTACAATTACACATTCTGAAAACCTTTGTGGAAAAAATAGTCAGCGGTTAGGGTATTTTTAGGTATGCTGAAAGTAGAATAGATATGTAATGATACAAACACAATACTTTTCCTCTCCAAAGTACTTTCCAAACACAAACTTATTCAGCCTTACAACACCTCAAGGTTGTAGGTCACTACTATTATCCCCATTGTACAGATGGGAAACTGAGGCACAAGTTAAGTGTCACTGTCAGAGTCAGATTTAGAATTTAGGACTTCCTGGCTCCAGTTCTGTGTTCAGCCCATGCCTCTTTCTCAAGAGGCATGTACTCAGAACACACTGAAACACACACAAGATGCACTGAAAATCATATCTAGATGTCTTAGATACTTACACGGCTCCAATTGCCATAATATCTGAGCATTTCACAATCTTTCATGTATTGATGTGTACCAGAAATGTCTGCACATATATTCAATAAGCCGGATTCTCCCGTCATTTATTACCGATGTGTTGGCTTCATGGAGTTGCACCAATGTGCTTTGAGAGAGGGGAGAATTTAACCCAAGGCATTACTACCCTTTTACAAAGGGAACCTCTTGATAGCATACCGTGAAAAGCATTTGACGGCTTTCCTGATCTGCTTTTCTGAAGGAGGCAGCTGCTGGCCAGATGGATTCCTCACCATCCCCGCATATGTGTGTCTGTCTGTGTTAGTGCAGTCCCTCCCTTGGTGACAGCCAGCAGAACTGCTCTCTGACCTGAAGGGTGCACTCCAGCAGAAGGAGCAGCCTCTGTGATGTGTAATCCTCACTGAGATCAGACCAGCTGTCTGCTCCACGGGCAGGTGGGAGGGAACATAACCGATTCCAGTCCCTGGCTGCACAGGTCGGGGCACTTCCTGGCTTGGCAATTCTTGTGTGTTGAGTTTTCTTTCCTTTTTGCTCTTAGGTTTTTGGGAATATCAAATTAGATGAAGAAAGCCACATTAACCGTCACAACAACTTCCGCAGCTTCCTGGCCTCCCTTATGCTTCTTTTTAGGTACACGTGCGTTTTGAATCATAACTAAACATCTCAGTTTTAGCCCATTTCGTCCCTACCTGAGTCAAAATGCTGAAGGCCTGCCTGGCTGCATGAGTGTCTGCCACAGCAGATCAGCTGGGGTGCCCCAGCTAGAAAATCGGGTGGGGATCACAAGTCACCCTAGCTCCACACACACAGCAATGGCTTTTCAACTTTACACTTGGAGCTGTTAGTCTCCCTGTCCTATGTGGGCTGCTGACATTCAGGCATTGGGTTTCTGACTTGTGGAACTTGCTGCTGCAGGATAGAAATGAAACAGCTGTGTCTGAACAGTATCTGCAGTCATGCCATCTAGGTCGGAATTCAAGGGTCCTTTCTCCTTTTGCTTTAGGGCATAAGATGATCACTAGCTGGAGTCAGGAAGCCACCTTGCCTCCCACTGTAATACAGTGCTGTACACTTTAGTTCATTATGGGGGCTTTATGCCATCTTCAGAAGCCGCTGGCATTGGTTATTGGTAGATACCATAAGTTCTGAGGTGGCAGATTTTATTTCCAAAGGGGGAGGTGGCGTGAATTTCCAAGCATCCCGCTCATATGTAGTAAAGTTGTGGAGCAGTGAGGGGCTCTGCTTTGACCAGCTGTTAATGGTGGGTGTGTTTTGGATGCAGGAGTGCCACGGGTGAGGCGTGGCAGGAGATCATGCTGTCATGCCTGCAAGGCAAAGGCTGTGAGCCAGACACCACGGCAACGTCCGGACAACATGAGAACGAGCACTGTGGCACGGATCTGGCTTACGTGTACTTTGTCTCCTTCATCTTCTTTTGCTCCTTCCTGGTGAGTTCACCTCCTTCCACCCCATTGATCTCTCAGTTCTCGGGAGGACTGAGCACTGACTGCTCCCAACCCAGGGACATCCCCACCCCATTCTACCCTACTCTACCCTCCACTGCTCCACGATGGGTGCGATTCACTCTGCAAAGAGACTCGGAGAGATCTCGCCTTCTGTTCTCTGCTCCAGGCTCCGTTACCCTGGCGTGACCCCTGGTTGCTAAAGAAGCTAGCACTCTTACACCAGGGACAGCAAGAAATGTTCAAGAAGGGTTTTATCACTGTAAGAGCCATGCCTAGCTGGTTTCAGGGACAGTGGAAAGGAGGGGCTGTTCTGACCCAGAGGCCTGTCCCTTTCATCATGAATGCAACTCAGCAGGATTTTGCCCTGCACCTAATTTAGGATTTCAAATGATCTGCCATGTGACTGTCAGTATGGAGAGCAGGCCCACCTGCTCTCTGGGTCAAGGCGATGTACGTGATCTATATCTGCCTCCTATCCCTATTTTTTCATTTAACAGGGAAGTTGTGGTTGCAAAAGATAATGTATGCTCTCTGAGGCAGGAAACTGTGGGGAGTTACAGTTGTCCCCCCACCAGTGTGCGCATGCACACACACACATTTGAGCCTACTCCTGGAGGGGGGAAGTGATCTCAATTGTTTTGTAAAAAGGGGGTGCAGTCAGGAGGGTGCGTGGGAAAGGCACCATTCGGGCTTGCACTGAATCAGTTGACACTCAGCCTGTGGCTCTTGGCATCCCTACATGTAGCTGATCAGAGCGGGTGGTATCAGTCCATGCATCCAATCATAGCTTCACTTACACTGTCTGGTCTCAGTTCGCAGTTGCTTCCTGGTAATCCATTCAGTGGTAAAGTAGCTCTCCAGGTCCTCAAGGCTGGGAACCACTATGCCTCCAGGGAGACATGAGCTACACTGGAAAAAAGCCATTGTAGTGCCAGAGAAGAATATCCAGATGGAGAGTATATAGTCATAATAACTATAGCACCAGTTACAGTAATTCTGGTAAATTTCCTTGTAAAGCAAAGCCCTTAAGCCAGAAATGCGATGGAGAACCCCAGTTACAGTCGGCTGTCTAACTCTGCCCATCCTTCATAAGGAAGGCAAAGGTGTGGTATAGAGAAACTGCGGGTGAGAGGGACAGACAGAGAGACAAGAGGGGACATGGTATGTAAGGGAAGGTAATAATAAAGAGTAGAGCCCTGGGCATGAAACGCGATGCTCCAAATGTAATGGTGAAGTATCTTGGTGGCAAAAGGTCATTGCCCCCACTGTAAACCCCTCAGCTAAAGAACGCTGTGGGGTTTGGAAGGCACTTCAGAAGGCATTGGCTAGATCTCCTCACTTCTGTGCTCTTTGATCCCTGGCTCAGCCAAGTGACTGTTGTGAGGAGAGCCCAGATGCTGCTCAGATTCTCACTGGTTAGCTAGACATAGCCCAGGGGAGTAATGCTGATGTACTAACCCTTTCTGCTGCTTGCCTCTTGCCCAGTGTGGTGTGGTTCCTTATTCATGCTCTCGGCTGCCTGACGGTTAAATGCTGGTGTTTAGTGGGACGTTCAGATCAGCACAATCCACAGCTCCCAAGCGTAATGGGCGCAGGTCAACATGTAACGTGTCAGGGAGGAGTCCTCTGCCTGTGTGCTACTGACACACCAAAGAGAGGCTATTTCCATTGTAATACACTGTGCACCTAGTCGGATGCTGGGTTTGAAAATATTAGTATTGATCTGTGTGACAATTAAGCATCTGATTCTGTAGCTGCTCCATGCATGCACTTCAATAGGAGTTCTGTGCATGGGGGAGCTGCCACAAAACTACCATGCTATTTATTTACAGATTCCTTTTTCTTCTGTCTTCTTCCATATATTACTCTCCCATCTTCCCTCCCTCTTTTATGCTCTGTCTCTATCTCTCCATCCCTTTCTCTGTGTCTCTTTCCTTTTCACTTAGATGCTCAATCTGTTTGTGGCTGTCATCATGGACAATTTTGAATACCTGACTCGGGATTCCTCCATCCTGGGGCCTCATCACTTAGATGAGTTTGTCCGGATCTGGGCGGAGTATGACAGAGCTGCGTGGTATGTAGCCAACTTCCTCCTCCTTTCCCTGGCCTCTCAAAGCCCCTTTTTTTGGGGAACCCATTTGGCTGTAATACCTGGGACAATCAGGGAAGGGAAGGGAATCAGAGCTGCTGGAACACGCAGCTGTGAGAGGAAAATACTGGCTGGCTCCTGGGAGGTCCAATGGTAAAGAGCCTCCCTCCTGTTCATGGGCTTCCTTATAGCCCCCTGGGCACCCTGCTCCTTTGGTAACTAGCGATGGGCTGAAGTCCAAAGGTTTTGGCTGCTTCTTTTCAGAGGATAAGTACAGTGTTTATCCAAACCTTTGGATGTTCCTACTGCATCCCTCTCTGTAGCTCCTCTGGCAGCCCCCAGCTACCTCCGCACACCGCCACCTTCCAACTGTTGGCTCTGGATCTTCCTCTTTTCCTATTTTCCTCCTGCCAATCAGATTCCCACACCCTCAAGACAATCTGCGAGCAACTGTCCATCCTCCAGCCCCCAAATACTTTGTGCACCGGAGTGTGCAAAATCGCCATTTGAATCAGTGTGTGAGCCCAGCAGAGAGGCTGCGAAGGTAGCTGGACTCCTGCTAATTTAGCTGCTCAGGACCTTATTCAAACATTGAGAAAGGGTTGAGATGCTTTGGATGGGGATGAGCCTGAGGACAGGGCTAGATTTAATATGGCCAATGCACTTCCCCCATCCTTGCTGAGACAAGAGAAGGCTTTTGAATCCTTTAATGATTCCTCAGGCAGCCTCTCCAGGATCCCTCTGAAAAGAGAGTTTCCACTTGGGAGAGCAAGTTAGTCTAGCGCTGCCACACTGGAGAAGAAGCATTGCGTCAGGGTGGTCTCTCACATGGCCATTGGGGTGGAGCCAAAAGTGCTTTAGGGTGACTGCTCCAGACACAACCCCCAGCAGTGCTCCAGGAAGGCTGCTTTCAGCCTACATGCCGGAGATCACTGGGAGTGTTCCTGGGGCAGCTTACTGAGATCTAACCCTCAGCAGCACTGGGAGTGCATCAGGGCTGCTGGTCACATCATCAACCCTTCTCGGCATTAGGAATACTGCGAGTGCCCTCTCTGGGTGCAGATCCTCATTGGCACCACGAGTGCCACAGGGCTCCATCTCCTGTCGGTGTTGGGTCAGCACTTTGGGCAGCCTCTTTGAAACCACGTACACTCGGTGCTGCATCAGCTTCAGGCACGAGATGATGTCAGCTCCGGAACTCTGCTCCAATTGGAAGCTCACCATTTGGAATCAATCCACCTTCACATTTTTGCAACCTGATTTATTGCTTACTGAGAGCTAACCCAGGCAGTGATTGTTCCTAACATTATCTGTCCTTAGCATGATCCACTTCAGCACCTTTTCCAGCCTGACTCAAGTTAGCCGTCTCCCCAAGACTGCTTCTCATCGGCAGCATCCCAGGCTGTGAAAGCATCACCAAGGTTGGAATAGGCAGGGCTGTCCTCTTATCAGACACCCATGCATCGTACAGTCCTGAGACTTCAGTGTGTGATGCTGTAGAGCAGAGAAGCTGTGGTCATGTAGACCTGGGAGGTCCAAGCAATGCAAAGCAGGCTCATTCTCTCCTCAGAAGGTTGGGAAGGGCGACATCTTGATACCAGCACTTTCTAGTGCCCTTTGCCCTGGGAACTGGGTGCTACGATGGGTTCTTCAGTCCAGTCACAGAAAGAACCTGCTGTCAGGCCCTGTGGATGGCATTTTCCAGATGTGGTGCAGTGCCTGCTCTCACTCAGGTCTCACAAAGCAAGAGAGCCCAGGCTGTTTTGTCATGGAGTCTAGCTGGTTATTATAGGAAACACCAGGAGGAAACAAGCTGCTCTATGTTAATTTTAAAATTGATGGCAGCTCTAATCCCCGTCACTGAGTGGGGAAGGATTACCAGATGTGAGCGAGTCCTGTCACCTGAAAGGGGCAGCGAGTCTAAGTGCTGAGAAGGGGATAGATCAATAAATACTGTAAATGAATGTCATCAGAGCCCCCAGCTACATTAAATAAAGAGACCCATAGGGATGCCATGTGCTCTGTCCAGTCGCCTGCACTCTGTTATGAATGGTTTTGCATAGACAAGTTAGGTTATCCTTGGCCAGTGATGGAAAAGTACCTAGGGTATGGGAGGAAAGTGAGGCGGGACCAGAGGAAATAACAGACAAAGCAGCTTCACTCCGTGGCTTCCTAATAGTGGCCAGGGAGGCTGCAGTGGTCTCTGCCACTGAGCAGTTGTGTGGCTTTGGGCAAGTTACTGTAACTCTCCATGCCTCAGTTTCCCTATCTGTAAAATGGAGTTAAAACATACTCATCTACTGTTTTCATATAACAGAGGATTGATTAATGGATTTCTATAATGAACTGACCATGTGGGAGCAAATTCTCTGCTGGTATAATTGGGTGCAACTCCATAAAAGTGCAAAGATTCCTAGAACCCTAAACAAGTAGTTGTGTACTGATGTACAATCATGTCCTTGGATTTCAGATCACTCTGACCAGTCGTAGACTTGTGATATGGCATTATTGGGACTTGGGGTATCTGAGCTACTGCATGTTTAGGGCAAGCCTTTCCACGGGGAATCCCCAGTTTGGGTGAAAATGAGGGTGCTAACCCCTTTGGAATGGAGAAGATGGTAGCTATGCTTATATGGTGGTGACTTTTCACAGCCTTCTCCAGTCTGGGTCTGTTGGAGCCAGAAGGAGAGAGACATGGACCTGAACTGGGTCTCTCACCCCTGGTTAAGCTCTCGTTTCCTCTTCTCCATTATCTCAGTGTCCTATTAACCCACGTGTGCTTCCTTTACAGCGGCAGGATCCCGTATAAGGATATGTACAAATTAGTACGGGTGATTTCGCCTCCTCTGGGCCTGGGAAAGAACTGCCCCTACAGGGTGGCGTGCAAGGTTTGCCTCCCAGTCCCCAGCCATAACCTGGCAACGGGACACACCATTAACCCCTCCTTCACCCTCCTCTGCTCCACCACCACTGCGTCTCACAAGGGAACCCTCACGTTGCTTTCCTTCGAGTTTAAAGAGGTCCAACCCCCCCCAGAACCAGCAGCTGTTACCTTCGGGAAGGGCGGAGGGGTATCCGTCTCAGAGTCCCATTGATGTGGAATTAGACAAATTTATTCCTTTGCCTTCTTCCCTAAAGCAGAGAACCCTGGAGTTCCCAAAACACTCGTGCAGTGTGTGAATGTTGCCTGTGGCCCAGAGAAGGCACCTTTAATTCCAAGAATCACAGAGCTATCCCAATGGGAATTCTTTCCTATGATGAATGGAGACCAAATATTGTTTACAGATAGGGTATGAGGATGAGAAGGAATAAAAGCCAGAGGTGCGGGGATGTCACCGGAAAGAGGAAGCGCAAACTAGAAAGGAGAACGAGGCAGGGGGCCGAGGCAAAGACCCTGTTGATCAATTGCTGGAATCCTGTTCAGAGGTTTGGTCACTGTGGTAGCTCACAGGACACTGCAGTCTTTTACCATGGTGCACAGTGGCTATGAAGAACTGTTACATAATGGTGACAAATGGGGACCACAGCTCTTGGTTTGCCATGATGCAAAAAGACGACAACTCAATGGAGCAGGTGACCCATTGGGACTCCAGCAGCTGGACTCAATGGCTTCTGGTTTATTCTGATCTTCCCCCCAGTCCAAGATATCTGGGCTGTGCCTCTCTTCCAGCAGCAATTCAGACTTGACTATGAGGCTCTTGGCCATGCTCTGCCACTGTTTGTGCTAAATTCTCTGCCTCTGGCAAGGCAAACAAAGCAGCCACTCGGCACCCCAGCCAGATCCTTTGCCGTCCCATCTTTTCAAGCTCATTTTGGGGCAGCGGTGAGCAAAATCTTCCTCCCATCTGCCTCCTCTTCTTAAGGGGGCCCAAATTTCTGCATCAGAACAGGACAACCCTCTGAGCTCCTTCTCCACATTTATTCTCTCCCAACTTGGCAGAACAGGTCAGGTGGAACAAGCAGAAAAACCAGAGATGCTCCTTTTGGGAGGAGACTCTCTTGGGAGTTGCAAAAGTGGTGCTCTGTGCCACCATCGTTCCCAGTCTACAGTCCCTCACTCCACCAGGGAAGGGGGTTCAGAGTTTGGATGACATAGTGTAGCCTCCGCATCCACCCCCACCTCCCCATCATCAGCTCAGGATACCTTCACGAGAGTGTGGGTCAATCATCTTCAGCGCCTGGAATTCAACAAGCTGGATGTTCCTCAATGACCTTGGGGATAGCACAAAAGTCCCCTGAACCCCTGTGGTCCAGTCCAAAAGCGAAAATCCCCAGTGGCTTCACCCCTATGCTCAAGTGGATAATGGACTTGCATGGTGAAGAGACTGCCATGCTTTCCAACTTTCCTTCTCAAGCGGGGGATCTCAGCTTTTTCAGGGTAAATGTATCCCAGCATTTCCTCATCAGTTACAGAAGCCCGTCCCACCCCACCAGGGGCTGAGCCCCAACAAAGAAAATAGACTTATCTCTGATGTGGTTGAGAATCCTCCTCCAAAAGGCAAAAGAGAAGCAAAATGGCTAGAAAACACAAGAGAGGCCAGAAAGCATCCCAGATCCTCCTCTTCCTTCACCAGCTCCTTCGCCACACCATAGGAACTCTTGGCTTCCCAACATAGCCCTGTGCCAGAGAAGCAGAGAGGTTCTTTCCCTGAGCATGTTTGAAACCATGGGGAGTAGGCTAAAGCCAAGAGCAAATCTCTCCTGTCCAGAATTATAAGAAAAGTTGGCATGTCCCTCCATCCCTCCTTTGCAGAAGTCATTTGGAAAGAGTGGGAGATTCCTGACAAAAGGCTTGGTTGGTTAGTCCTGAAATTCCACAGGGGCTGAGAAGCCAAAGACTCTATCTTCATCTTCCTTTCAGCCAGTGCACCAATGGCCTTCCTGGCAAAGGGCATGGTAATTTTTGCTGAAGGTTCTTTCTTCCCATAATACCCTGCAGACAAGAAGATAGAAGACATGATCAGAAGGGACTTCTAAGTTTCTTCAGCTGCCCTAAGAGTCTCACTGACAACCACCCGCTTCACAAAAGCCACAGTGTCCTGGTGCAACAACCTAAAAGGCATCAACCTCCTTAGAACTACGACAAATGGAATTCACTGCTCAAGAAGTTACAGTCATAGCAGGTGGATTCATGGGCATTACACTTTTCAAGCCTGAGAGTCTAGCTGACAGGTAGATATGGAAGAGAGTTGCAGTATGAATACTTTGGAGCCCCAGACTCTCCCCCTACCCATTCTTCAGTCCTTCTCCAACTTCAAGAGATGCTGAGAAGCATCGATCCATCCTGAAGGAGATCTTTCACGTCCCAGAGCTAGGGACAGAACAGCCTGTCTCTCAGCATGAAAACTGCTTGGAACTCTCCCCTCAATTCTTCATAGTCAGATAAAGATCTGGGGGAGTGTGGGCTATCTTAGAGCTCTAGAGCTGGACCGGTCAATGAAGGTGGTGAAATTCAGGATGGAGACACTAGCTTCCACTACCTCCACGGTGTCAAGAAACCCAGCATCTTCCATCCATCTTCACCTGCAACTCCTGGGTCTTCTGGGCTTATACATAGAAATCACTTGATGGGCTAGAGTGCCCATGAGAGAGCTTCAGGGATTCCTATTACAGGTCTAGAACCAGTGCTTAATTTGCAATGAAAGAGGGGCTGGGACTCAAGCCATTAAGTGCAGGGACACAAGCAATTTTTTGACTTTCATAACTGGCACAGCAAATCCAGAGGTGCTGGGGCTATGAACTGCCAAGCTGAGAGGTGCTGGGTCTCAGCCCCAGCAAGCCCCAGCACAAATTAAGTACTTCCTAGAACCATTCCCAACAAGAGATGCAAAGGAAAGGAGAGGTGCCACCCACAATTGGTGAAAACAGGAGGCACACATGATGGTACCATTCTCCCTCCACAATCCACATCCAAAAATTCTGACCACAAACACCAGCCTTTCAGGTTGAGGAGCACACTTGGGACCCACGGGGCACAAGGAACGAATTTAGGATCAAAGAGAAAAAAGTGATCAGGCTCTTGATGACTCAAGAAGAGGTGAAGAAGGAGCACACGCTGATTCGTTTAGATGGGACAATGGCTATCCCATGCATAAATCCACAAGAAGGAAGGTCTAAATTCTAAAGGGATGGAGATAGGCTACTGGGCAGATGTTGCTTGGCCTCCATCAGGACAATGCACAATAATGGGACACTGAATACAAAAGCTGTCTGGCTAGGCCATCAGCAGACAGACACATCAAAGTGGTCACTAAAACGAGAAGTATTCTAGCTGAGATCCAACAAGCTAGGTTCCCCCAGAGGTACCTATTCACATTCAGTCAGAACATGAAAGCAAAGCTCTTCATCAGCAACATAGACCAGAAATTGCTGGGAACGGAAACTCTGATTCACTGATTAGCCAAATCTGCTTCTCTGTGCCACCCACTTCCCTTCTACTACTACTAGAAAGAGAGATTAAAAGATTTTTTTTTAAAAGGTGGAAGTGATGGTCATTCTTGCCACAAATTGTCCAAGATGGTCACCATGGTTCAGCCCTAGTGGAGCAGTCACAGAAGCCTCCAGTTCACCTTCCCAACAGACTGGATCTTTTATTCTGGAATCCACTCCTGCGTCACAGCCCAGACTATCTGAGCCTGACACTTTGGCTGTTGAACAGTAATTCCTAACCAAGATGGGCAGTGCAAGGCCGTGTATAATCCCCTGCAGGCTTTCTGCCCTTTCCATTTATGCAAAGCATACAAACAGGATTCTCTTAGTGGTACTAAGATGGGAAACAAGGTATGCCTGTCCTGGATTTCTTACAGGTCAGCCAAGATTGAGCCTAAGACCCTCCGCCATCACATTTTTCATCTCATTCATAAACAGTGCTATAAAAACAGAAACGTCCAATTACTGATGGATTGCCAGATGATCAACGTCCCTTCCATCCAAACCAGCAGTTAGGCCTGTCTGAGATCTGCCCTCAATGCTACAAGCCAATTACCCACCCCATTTGGGTTGATGGCCCTGGTTTCCCTGTTCTTCCTGCCATAAAGACAAGTTTTCAGGTCACGATTGTGTTGATAAGAAGCCTGTGAAATTTTTGCTCTGAGAAGACACAAACCTTACAGCGTATTCTGTGAGGATAACATAGCTCTCATACATCAGTCATTTATTACCAAGGTAAACTCTTCCTTCCACACCTCATAAGAAATCATTTTTCCTTCATTTTGCTGAAAAGCTCCGCACTTCTGGGAAGGAGCAGGATGCATGCTAGCTGTGAAAAGAACTGCTAAAATTTACCCAGATGGAACCAACCCATTCAGGAAACACCATCTTCATTTGTTTACTTTTGCCCTAAATGCCTGGGCTTGACCACATCAAAATCCTCCATAGCCAGCTGGATCGAGTGCGGCATTTCTGAAGTATCTACAGACCCTAATATGCCAATTCCCGGATGGGACAGAGCTCACTCATTACATTCCTTGATGGCGTCCTGGATAGAAAGGTCATCAGCTGCTACAGAGATAATCTGCAAAGCTGCCCCCAGGTTATGCAGCAAGACCTATAGAAAGCATTGCAGGCTGTACCTCCAACCCTCGGTGGTAGCATCATTCAACAGGAAGCTGCTCCCAAGCTAGAATAATACTAGAGAAGAAGAAATATTCTTCCTTTGTCTTCCTTATCTGTCTGTCTCTACTAATATTTCCTTATCGCTCGCTACATCTGATTGGGAAAGAGGTCAGGATCCTGAATGGAATGTTGTTACTTGACAATTTCCTCTCTTGAACTGACCACTCTCCCAGTCAACCCTACCTGAGATACCTTCTTCAGATGCCTCTGCAATGGCTGCCTTGCTACTCCATGTGTATAGTTAATACAGTCACTGTTAAGTGTTTGCATTTATCCATTAACCATCTGGTGTTTCAATACAGACGTTGAAGTGTTCATCTGGTGCAAGGGCAGAAGAGAAGTGGCCAAGCCCGGGGGTCCTGTGAGACCTATCTGAACTACCTTCAGTATTTACAGGAAGAGAGGTACAGCCCAAATGTCTCATTGTGGAAGAGGTCAGTCCCAGAAAGGAAATCCATCAGATGACAAATTTGTGATACTGTTCCTCAGCTCAACAGTTCTGGACAGGTCATTGCAAGCAGAGGAGCACAAGGTGGGAATCCATCAAGGAAGCAATCCTAGTCACTGTTCCATTTGGGGGAATCCCAGTGAGCTCCAATCTTGGACGGCCAAACAGCTGCCTCTGCTGAGACTCTTTAAACTCCAACTTGGTGGAACTTGCAGTCGCATGTGGGAGAGAGCGGGGGTGGGAGCATGGCATGCCGAACTTTCCTCCTGGTTTTCTTTTCTCAGCCACTAGCATGCCTTTTGCACTGGTGCATGGTGGGAAAGTGCTCCATCCACAGGGCCAGACGGAAGCAACTGGGCATATTTCCTTTGACAAATGACCCTGGCCCACTGCCTTCTATGCAAGACGCTGCCCCCAATTGCATAGACGTTACAAGATGGGGATACACGACGTTCCAGCCATGGGTTATGTGACATTTTGAAACAGTGCCTGGGACCCAGAAAGGGAAGAAACTACAGAGTCCATGGAACATTGTTGGTTCCTCTGTGTCACAGAGGTATGTGCCACCACATCTCAAATAACCCATTGCTTCAGCGCCGTATATCTGATTTATGCCACTTGCACACAGTCCTGGGACTTGTGGAACAACTGTATTTTGGAGGGGCGGGCAGGGTGGGTTTAGACTAGGAAGTCAATGCCAAGACTGCAGGGAAAAGTAGAACTAGCCAGCAGCAGCAGCAGAGAACTGGAGAGATGAGTGGTTTCAGCTGGCATTCCTCGGTCTGTGTGCGGAGTGATATAAATCCTCATCAGGACGGACACTTGTGTATGATTTGCCTTGATTAACGGGTTTCCTGTTCTTTTCCTGTTTGTCCATTTGTTTTTTCTCTCCTGTTTCCCGTATTATTATTTTGTTTGTTTGTTTTTGCTCTCTGGGAATGCCTCTTCTCCTCTCCTCTCTCTCTCTCTCTCTCTGCATCTTCCTTCCTCTCCTCTTCCCCACCCTCCCTTACTCCTCCTCCCCATCTTTCCCATCCACCCCTTCCTCCTCCATGAGCAGTGGCCGCATCCATTACACTGAGATGTATGAAATGCTGACTCTCATGTCACCACCGCTAGGCCTCGGCAAGAGATGTCCCTCCAAAGTGGCCTATAAGGTAGACCAACCCTTCCTTCCTTCCTTCTGGGCTAGCACTGAGCAGGGAGTGGGAGGGGGAACTGTTGAATACTCAGGAAGCTCCAGCCTGGTTTGATTTAATCAGAAATCACATGTCCCATAAGGAGAAGTACTGTCCACTCTAACAGAGCTCTGTTTTGGGTATGACACACCCAACAGGACACCCAGGAATATAGCATTCCTATTATGGGAAAGGATGGAAATCTGGCTCTGTATAAGAATGGGAAGTAGAAGGATAACACAGCCCCTTTGCAGTTGGGACAATTGGACAGCCCCCCCAGATGGGATTGATAGGGGTTCTCTAGAACTAGGCTTCCTCCAAGTGGTGGAGGAAACTCCAGGATGGCCCATCCCTACATGACCCTGAACCATTCTGCTCCCAGCCCAGCTCACTTGGAAAGGTTGAAATGAGAAGATGGTAGGCCATGAGGGTTCCTCGTGTAGGCCCAGACAGGCAGTGATCACAGTGTGCCAGCCTGGCACTAGTTCCCCAGGGAGAGCTCATGCAATCTGGAAAGAGAACACTCCCTGCTGAGGTTGAGCTGGTGAGAGTACCATCCCTTTGCCCGCTGGGGCTTTTTACCTTTGGGCACTAGTGACTGTCTTTAACTGACCCTTTGATTGCTCTGCTGGTGCAGTGCCCTGTGCTCCTGCCTCAGGGGAAGCACTCTAGAACCTGCTGGCCAGCTGCATGGGATGTGGGAGGAAGCTGTGAATGGGTCAGGAGCTGTGCAATGTTGAGCTCTGGGCAGACTGGCCCAGAGAGGTATTCAGAGTGAGATACCCTGTTGCAATATTGGAGACAAAACTCAAAGAGAATTATGAGGGAGACTCCAAGATCTGGGGCTGGGATACTTGGTTTGAAAGCAACTGGAGGATCTCCCCAGAACTTGGCTTCCAGACTTCCCCTACTGAATGCTGACAGTGTCTGTGGTATTCTAGCTAGCGACAGCTTCTGCACCCACATATTCCTGTGTAGCTGCTCACACTCGCACAAGCACTCTCACTTGCTCCCGCGTACACCCCTGCTAGTGTTGTGACTGGGTGAGAACCTTTGTGCCCAGGAGAACTGCTGTGCATGATGCAGCAGGACGTACTAAGGACGGGACGGATGTGGGTAGGTGTGGGAGAGGGAAATCCTGATATATACGCAGAGCAAAATATACTCTCTGGAAAGTGGATCTGGCCATTTGAGTTTGTCCCCCTCTGGGTGAAGGGAGCATGGCCTGACCTCTCCTGCCTTGGTCGCCTTCCTCTCTTTCCCTGGCTGCCCTCTCTCTATCTCGCCATTGGATAAGATGGATCCTATGCATGTGTGATCATATGCCGGCAACTGTCATCTCTGAAAGACTCAAAAAGGGGGCGCCAGGATGTTGCATACTAGGCAAGCCAGCCAATCAGAAGTGCCCAGGGTTTAGAGGTGTCCCCAGGGGATGGGGCAGAAGCTGGATTTCAAAGCTGCTCTGAAGCAGGAGATGGAGCGATCCCGCAGGGCTGTCTCCCCATTGGTAATTTCCAGAGCTGAATCCCTGAGTTTTCAGGAGTCCTTTCCGAAAGCACAGGGAACACCCTCTCACTCCCCAGGCTAGGGGACTACTCTTGGGCTGTAGCATAGGGTCCTGACAGGCATAGGAAGGCAGTGAGCCGGAATACTGGGGGAGGGGGATGGAAGGAGCTGAAATGGGAGGGAGGGGCCGATCCTTGCCCTTCTTTTTTGGCTGTGCTGTTTTACACGCTCTCTTGCTTTTTCCCCTCCTGCCTGCTCAATTTGTTTTTCGATATTGTTTGTCGTCTGCTGTTTTTTCTCTTTCTTGCGCAGAGGTTGGTGCTGATGAACATGCCTGTGGCCGAGGACATGACAGTCCATTTCACCTCTACCTTGATGGCTCTGATCCGTACGGCGCTGGACATCAAAATTGCTAAAGGTGAGGTGCAGCAGCACAAGGATTCAGGAGCGGTCGGTGGAGACGGCGGGACGGGTGGTGGAGCTGACTTATTACTTTGGCAAGGGGCAGGAGGCCCGTCATTCAGTCCTATTTGCTTACTCTGGCAGGCTGAATAGTATGTGCTGCCATCACGGGGACATGAAGGGCAAAGTGTGGGATCATTGCTATGGGGCCAGATGCAGGGATGGAGGAAATTGCTAGTAAGAGAGGGCGAGAGAGAAATCAACCCCAGTCTGCGGCTGGCTCGCTAATCTTTCCAGTCTGAAACTATCTTCGGCTCTGGAAGGAGCTGCTTTCCTCATAAGTACTGACACTGCCCTCTTCCAGGATGGGCAGCTTTCCACTTAAAGCTGCGGTGCTCAGAAAACAGGAACATATCTCCTGGCCGTGACAGCCAGAGGGAGAGATGTAGGAGAAGAGTTCCCATCCTTCCAGCAGAAGAGAATCACAAAAACCGACCCCAAGCACCTTATGTTCTCTGGTGACCTCTTTTGCCCAAAGTGCAGAAAGCAGCACTCATAGGAGCCTGTGGAAGTCACATCCTGTGCTCAGCAGCCTGTGGGACTTTGAAAGGTGGGGGAGAGTGGGTGGAGCCCTGGAGGGAGACCCTTAGAAAGGCAAATATTTAAAAATATCCCTTACGAGGATGTGGAAATTACTTCACTCCAATACACTGCCCATTCTTGGCCCGTAACAAGAGACAAGTGGAAAGTCCAGTGGACAGAGCATGGTACTGGGTGTCTCGGGGGCCAGGTGTAAGAGACCGAAAGCCATCCCCATTTCACAACTGTCAGGTGGCCTGTGTGAATGTGAACTGGAGTGGTGGCCTCAGCCACGGGCCCAGTGGAGAAGTATCCATGTCACCAGCAAATCTGGCATGAACTGGCACCATTCTTGACAGCCTCAGCTGAGAGGCCACGGTCTGAATGGGTCTGGGGGGTGAATTAGCCTCTCATCCCAGAGGTGGCTGCACCAGGTGAGATCTGAAGCCCGTGGGTAAGGCCATATAGGAGAGCTTGCAGTGGCTCTGCCTGGGTTACCCCTGTTCTCCCGGGCTGTCAATACTTTCACCAGCACTTAGTTTAAAGGAAGAGACAGTGGGGTAGCAGCAGGTGTGTGGGGGATGGAAGAAGGGAGATCTGCACTGGGTGAGAGGCTTTTCTATGAATGAGATTTCCCTTCTAGCACTTTATGCCATTGGATGTTCCCATTCAGAGTTGCCACTTGTTGATAGCGGCTCTTTCTCCCAATTATGGCTGCATGGTGCCATATCATTTAAAAGCAAATCCATCTTAACTTTGAAGATGAAAACGATTGTGTTCAGCTATGCCCAGGGCATGGAGCTGGACTCATAGGGTATGTCTGCATTGCAGTTGGACACCAGCAGCTGGCCCCTGCCAGCTGACTCGGGCTTGGGGTAAGGGGCTGTTTAACTGCTGTGTAGACATTTGGGTTTGGGCTGTAGCCTGAGCTCTGGGAGCCTCACACCTCACAGGGTCCTAGAGCCCAGGCTGCAGCCTGAGCCCGAATGTTTACACCACAATTAAACAGCTCCCTAGCCCGAGTCCCATGAGCCTGAGTCAACTGGCACAGGCTGGCCATGAGTTTTTAATGGCAGTAGCAGTCAAAAAAGCTAACAGTGTTAGGAACCATTAGAAAAGGGATAGATTAGGAGTCCCCAATGCGGTGCCAGCGGGTGCCATGGCGCCCGCTGGTGACGCCTCTGGATGACGCCGCTTGTTGGCGGCATTTCAGCAGATGCTCATCCGCCGCCATGGTCCTCCGTGGCTTGTTGTCTGGTGCCCGCCAGAAAAAAAAGGTTGGGGACCACTGGGATAGATAATAAGACCGAAAATATAATGCCACTATATAAATTCATGGTATGCCCACATCTTGAATACTGCATGCAGTTCTGGTCATCCCATCTCAAAAAAAATACATTAGAATTGGAAAAGGTACAGAGGAGGGCAACAAAAATGATAAAGGGTATGGAACAGCTTCCATGTGAAGAGAGATTAAAAAGACTGGGACTGTCCAGCTTGAAAAGGAGACGACTCAGTGGGGATATGATAAGAGTCTACAAAATCATGAATGGTGTGGAGAAAATGAATAGAGAAGTGTTATTTACTCCTTCATATAACAGAAGAACCAGGGGTCACCCAATGAAATTAATAGGCAGAAGGTTTAAAACAAAAGGAAGTACTCCTTCCCACAACGAATGGTCAACCTGTGGAACTTGTTGCCAGGGGATGTTGTGAAGACCAAAAGTATAACTGGGTTCAAAAAAGAATTAGATTGGTTCATGGAGGATAGGTCTATCAATGGCTATTAGCCAGGATGGTCAGGGACACAACCTCAAGCTCTGGGTGGCCCTAGCTTCTGATTGCGAGAAGCTAGAGTGGACAATGGGGTGGATCACTCAATGACTGCCTGTTCTGTTCATTCCCTCTGACACATCTGGCATTGGTCACTGTTGGCAGACAGGACATTGGGCTAGATGGACCATTGGTCTGACCCAGCATGGCCATTCTTATGTTCAGTGTAGACATACCCATAAAGACCTCCCTGCAGTCTGTCCCATCAGTAGTCTGTGTGGACCCATTCTGTCTCTGTGTTCCAGGCGGTGCAGACTGGCAGCAGTTGGATTCGGAGCTGCAAAAGGAGATTCTGGCCATCTGGCCTCACCTGTCCCAGAAGATGCTGGACGTACTAGTGCCCCTGCCAAAAAGTGAGTCTCCTCCTTCTGCATCATTGCTGCCAATTTCTCACAATGCCAGGGTGGGGGAGGCATCTCCAGCAAGAGGAACAGAAACATGGCAATAGCGGCTCATTGCTTAAGGAGAAGCCCAGAGGAGATTTTCTATGACACAAGCAAAATTTCTCCTTGCTCCACCCCAATACCCTGGACCTGCTTGAAAAATAAATAGCATGCAGTGATCTTCTTAGATCAAACCCCTTTGATCAGGGGGATCCTCTGACCCATATGTGTGTGTGTGGGGGGGGGATTGTTTGTTCCCCCTTTCTTTTGATGGTGTTACAGCAACTGTGTGATGAGGCTGCGTATCTCCAATGTTTTATTACTGTGATTCTAAGCTGTCCACCTCCAGACTGTCCTACATCTGGAGGGATTTCCACCCACAGTACTTGGTCTTTTAATTCCATTTCTTCTAGAGCACTGAACAGAGTTTGTCTTTTAAGGCTCAGGAGAGTAAGATGGGTATCGTGAAGGGTGGGCAATAAAGTCTTCAGACCTTCCCTCCTATTGATTCGGCTAACATAAAAGTATTCCTCTTATGCTTGCAGCTTCTGACCTGACGGTAGGCAAAATATATGCAGCCATGATGATCATGGACTACTATAAGCAGAGCAAAGCAAAGAAGCAGAAACAGCAGCTGGAGGAACAGGTGAGTTCGACCACTGCAAGAGTTGGCTGGTGCTTTTTGGCTGTGGGGAGAGCGGAGAGCTCACGACGCCTTCAGAGCGAGGATTCTGTATCAATGTGACCTTTAGACAAGATACTGACCACACACAGATTCTCGACGGGGCTGGCACAGCACTAAGACAATGACCATCTGAAGATTTAAGGGATGGGTGAGTGAAGGAGACGACGGGTAAAAGAAGAGGTGGGTGATTTAAAGCAAATGTATTCATAGCAGTGTAGAGTTTATACTAGACAGATAGAAAGCAGTCCAGAAGATGGATTCAGAAAGGGGGAGCATTGTCATGCTTTTAACCTTCTGTACAAGAGATTTCTTTTTTTATGCAGCAGAATTGTTTTGCACTTTAAACGGACTCAGACTGTTTATTTTTTATTACAGAAAAATGCCCCTATGTTCCAGCGCATGGAGCCCTCATCTCTGCCTCCAGAGATCCTTTCTAATGCCAAAGCTTTGCCTTACCTCCAGCAGGACACCCTTTCAGGCCTGTAAGTATAGCCCTTAATACCTGTAGTATATCTGCTCTGGCGTTTCTGTTCCTACAGACATTCTTTATTTCCTGAATGACTGGCACTGGAGGTGCAGATAGGGATAGTAGGCAGAGCCCAAGGGAAAAGGAAATCCTGGCAGTTATCAGAAACATCTCGATCATTGTAGGACGAATGCAGAAGTATGAGCTTCTGGTGTGTTTTTATTGGTGTTACCAAAGGACCACAAAGAGCTGCATTTCAGCCTATGGACAGCATCAACATATATCCAGCCACATAGACGTAGAACTGTGAGAATAACTGTTTTTTCGGTTCGTTGGCAGTTCCAAAAAACCGGAAAAATATTTCCATTCGCGCACCAAACCTGAAATGTCTCGGACTGTTCAATGAATTGAAAAAGTTGGGAAACTTTTCAAATGTTTCATTTTGGATCTTTTTAATAAGAGCAAAGGAAATGAAGGTCTAGAGCAGGGGTTTGCAAACGGGGGAGTCACAAAATGGTTACACGGGGGTCGCGAGCTGTCAACTCCATTGGGCTGACAGCCCCAAGCCCTCGTTAAATTAAATTAACCCCCCATTTTTATCTTTAAGGGCGGGTCACACTCAGAGACTTGCAGTGTGAAAGGGGTCACCAATACAAAAAGTTTGAAAACCACTGGTCTAGAGTCACAGAAAAGGAGGAGGAAGAGCCCCCAATACACCCAATATCCTCGTGGTTGAGATGCAACCACCAGGCACATGCATGTCACTTTAGTAATGCCATTCCAATAATCGCAGGCATCCCTGGGGAAGCCGTCGCTGTACCGCTGCACCACCATTAGCTGCAAAAGAATTGGACCACTTCACAGAGAAACAAAATGTCCAATCTAGGAACAGTAAAACTCTTGTGATTGTCAGCCAAGTATGACCGCCAGGTGGAGGCTCATTTTGGAACTGTCACTGAGCTCCCACATTGCAGGTGGCACAACGGCTGTCCCTTTTCAGTGAAGTGCCGGCTGTCAGGACAGTACTCAGCAATGCCAGGTTGAAGTTTGTATGGGAGATGAGAAGTTGTTCATTTCAATTCACAGCGTACCCACCAAAGGAGCACCTCTTGCCAGGAGAACTTTGAGAATGCAGTGCTGAGTGAAATGAGGTCACCTTTTTCTCTTTAAGAGGTTTAAATCAGAGAGGCCGTCAGTGATCGCAGCATGAAGATTTGTTCTCTCTCTCTGTCTGTCTGAAGTTGGAATATCTTTGCAGGAGCAGCCGGAGTGGGTACCCATCGCTGAGTCCACTCTCTCCTCAAGAGATATTCCAACTGGCTTGTATGGATTCAACACATGGGCAGTTCCAGGAGCAGCAATCTCTGGTAAACCAATATCCTGCCTTTAATGTACTTTCTTCATGGTCTCAGCACCACTGCCCTGCTCTGTTTCCAAAAGGTAGTTCCAATTTTATTGCCCCATCCTGCGGGCATGGGCAGTCCCATGCACGTGCACACCGCTCAAAAATCTTCTTGGGTTCAGTGGTTCTCAACGTGTTTCCATTGTGGGCCACATATGCAGCCCACAACGAGTTATGTGGGCCGCATCCAATACTACCTATATGGCCCTGAGGATGTCACATGGATGCAGCTCTGTGCTGATTGGACCACAAGCAGCCCGCGGGCCACAGGTTGAGAACCACTGGTCCAAGCAATAATACCAACTCTCTTGCTACTTCTTTTCTCCACCCCCCCCTCCCACTTCCCTACCCCTACCCTGATTTTGGGAAGCAAATTCTCTGACAGCATCCTCCTGCTTGGCAGTGGGAAGTGTGGATCTCTTGTCACTGACACTGTAAGGTCACGATGTGCCAGCTTCTGCCAATAGGGGATCAATAGCAGGAGCAAAAGAGGGAGAACACTGATCTCTTAACTATCTTTTGGAACCCACTGTAACAAATTAAGATATATTCCTATCCACGGGCCTGATCCAAAGCCCACTGCAGTCAATAAGAGTATTTCCATTCATTGACTTCAAGTGGGGTTTGGGTCCAGTCCTAAAATAGGTCACACCATGATGGCCCTACATAAAAGGAATATGGAAACCCATTTCATGCTAGATCCTTCTCTAGAATTGCTTTTAACATAGTTTTAATCTTTGAGTCCGTCCACTGTAAAGCAGGTAGGCTTCAGATGGCTCTTCACGCATGCAGCACTCTAAGGGCCCTGCTTCATCCCCCATGTATAGTGCGTGGGCTCCTGTGGCTACGTGACAAGTGGTCCAGTAGTCTTTTGGGAGAACGAGAGAGCCCGTGTTTGTATGGCTGCACTGAGCACGCGCGAGCGTTCTGTGCGCATCCTGGTGTGTTTCAGATCGTGCACAGGCCTGGTTTGTAGGGACTGTGGAGATGCAAAATGTACACACACCACATATTGAGAGGTGGACCCAGACGGCCAGCTGGTGTAAATCAGTAGGACTCCATTGGAGCTATGCCAGTTTACAGCAGCTGAAAATCTGGCCCGACATGTTTATCAGAGCTACTAAGGATGCCATGTGCATGGTGCTATTTAACTATGTTTCTAAAGAATGTCTGAGCAGCCCAGTGATCCTCCTCTCTCTGTTTCCGGGCCCAGGACACGAGTGCACAGGAAATATCACAGCTTGGGAGGTGCTCTAAGACTTTGTGATGCTGTAGTACAATGGATTGATATAAGGCAGTAAACTATCCTTTTCTTCACAGGTCGATTCCTTTTATTAAATACTCATTTCAGTGGGTTACCCTGTGCTGAACGATGGTATCGGCTGCTTTGGGATTCGTGTTCATCTTGTTGTCAGTGCTGGTGTCCATTATCAAAACTGAACTGTTGAACTGTGTCACACAAACGTGAACATACACATATGCCCACATTCCAGTCAGCAGCACTAGTGTCTGTGTATGTGTATATATGTACACGTGTGTGCATTGGGCACCACCCTTACACTTGTTGGACTGCAGTGTTGTATCACTGTACATTTCCAGTCTGATTTGTATGCTTCTCAGAGTTTGTAGCACTATCTCTGTGAATTCTGTATCACACACACAGCACCTCTCCATACAATTCAGCCCTTCAGCCAAAAATGGAAACTTCCCGGTCAATCTTTCATGGAGACTGCTGGCTATGAAGGAGAGGGTCTCTGAATTCATCCCTTCTATTGTCACTTCCTAGTGATGACCCACATCTATCTGATGTCACTTCCTGGCAACCCAAAATAATAGCACTTGCTTCCGTTTTTCCTCTTTGACCAAAACAAAAGAGATTTTTAAAGTCGGAAATTAACCAAAATATACAAATATGACATTGAGCCCTTTCTGATTCATTTAACTTGGACATGACTGGAAAAACCTTTTAGAAAATCAAAACAGAGAAGATTCTGCAAGCTTAAAAAAAGGAAATAAAAGAAAACTAAGCAGTAGAAGGGTAGATATTCCAGGGACCTAGAAAAATCAGTCTTGGTTTTCCTTCTCTCATTGCTAAAATAAAAAAGTAGTGAAGTTTGCCTAGGTGTCAGCCAGGGCAGGAACCTGTGAGCTGGGTCTCTGTAATGGAGCCTGAGACTGAAACTGCTATTAATACTGAATCCTGCCATTCTCAGTGTTTGGCCAACCAAAAAACTGCACTTTGTTCCTGAGATTTGAAAGAGGCAGGTTCCCCTCCTGTCAAGCGGTTCCCAGTCCAACAGGAGCACAGACATTAGCAGGAGAGGAGTGGTGACCTAATCAAACAAAATCCCACGAGCTTGGCTGTGTGTTTATTTCCAGGAGCCAGAGGTTAGAGAGTTTCAAAGCGTGCAGCCCTCTAACCGTGGCAACTATCTCCCCGTGGACACTCAGGAGCGCGCTGTATCTGGGAGGGCCTCCTCCATGCCACGCCTGACTGTGGATCCCCAGGTAACACAAGCGAAACCATAGCCGGACAAGCAGAAGTGGAAGTACATGGCTGTAGCTATCTGATATGAAAAGAGAGCCCATATTTTTCCCTGTGAGATGTTTAGTGCTGCACTGCCAGGCCCTACTGCGGTGTGCTAGGTATTGCTAGTGCTTTTCCAGCGGGTCTCTATCTGGATGGCATTGGGAAACAGTCTATCTTAGGGGATGACATGGCCCCTATTCCTACTGTACCTGAGCACCCCCCAGTCTGTACCGCAGTTATCCTAACAACACCCCTGGGAGGCAGGGTGATGCTATTATCCCCATTGTACAGATGATGAACTGAGGCACAGAGCGACTTGCCCAAGGTCACACAGGAAGCCTGTGGTAGACCAGGGAATGGAACCCGGGTCTCCCAAGATAGAACCCAAACCACTGGACCATCCTTCTGCTCCCCCTAGCCTACCCCCATTGTCGTTTAGCAGGACTGGTTCCTTGGTGTTTCATTCAACATGCAACATTTTCAAAGTATCCCTCCCCACCTGCGAAAGATTTGTACTGACAATTACCCAACTTCTGCTTTCCTCCTTCTGCCGTTGTCCTGAAACACATGCACACCTGTCTGGCCCTGGGCAGTCTGTCCTGATCAGTCTGGGCCATTCTCCATCTCTTCGTTTGTCTGCCTGGTTTTTCTGTCTGTTTGTCTCGTATTCTGTTTTGACCGAGACATGAAAGCTTTTCTTGGGTTGTTTTCATAACCCTTTGGCATGGAGTATCAGGACCTCATATTTCTTCAGTAGCGGGGCCAGTATTAACAGGCCCTTCCATGCCAAAGGGGGTGGGATGCAATGTTCCTAGTATTCTCCTTGGGTTAAATCCACATTGCTTGTCTACAGTGGCCCTTTGGGGAGTGGGGAGATAAGGAGAACTTTTCTGTGCTGATGCTACTGAGTGAACTGGTAATTTGGCACCTGGTAATGGGCTGAGACAGTCCAAATGGACGCAGAAGCTGCTCTACCATCAGGCACAGAGGGGACTGACTACCTCTGGGAGGAGTGGCTGAACACAGTGTGGGGATGGGAGGCAACATGGCAACAGCACCGAGGGACTGGAGGGAAATGGAAGGAAATAGCTTTGTTTCAAAGGGAAAAGCGCACGAGAAGCACGGGGAGGCGGCAGGAAGCAAGTCAGAAAGAAGGCACAAGAAGAGATAGGGAGAAAAATACAAGGAGAGGGGATTGGGTGGGAGAGAGAAAGGAAGGAAAAGAATGGATCCAAAGATGGAGAAGGGAAAAGCAGATGAGGTAAGGCAAGAAAAAATACAAGCAGGGGCAACTGATGGGCAGCGAAGAACAAGAGAAGACAAGAGTGGAGAGAGGGAAGAAAACAAGGGATGGATTACAGGAGGGGAAGAAAATGGTGAAAGGAGGGGAAGCAAGGAAACTGTAAAGGATCCTTCGAGATGAGAGAGAAGAGGGAATGGGGAGGAATAAGGTGGCAGAAGGGAAGGAGGGTTGGAAGAGAAATGGTGTAAGGGGGTGAAGGATATGGAGAGTGAATAAAGTTAGAAGGGCAGGTAGTCGGCTATGAGAGCAACAAGAGAGAGTGAGGGCAGATGGGGAAGGGGCAGGAGATGAAAGACAGGATGGTGGGCTGGTGAGAAGGGGACAGGCCCAGGAGAAGTACATGGAAATATGGCAGTAGTTACGCAAATACATTGAAAAGGAGAGAGACATGGGAGCAAATAAGCCAATAGGAGCTTTCCTTTCTCTTTCCTTTTGAATTTCCTTTGCTCTTCCTTTTTCTGTGCTGATTGACACCAGGTGAGAATCTGGCCCTAGCTTTTTAATTCAGTGATAGATGCTGGAGCAGCTCTGGAGCCTTTGCTGTTAAATTTCCTGCACTCCCTCCTGGAAAGTGTCTGAGCAGGAGAGACTGTACTAGTCTTTCTCTGATATTAGACACCTTGACTTCGGAGTGGTCCATCTGCCTCCCCCTGCCACTGCTGCTGACTTCCATTAATCATCCCATGGGGTGCATTTCCAGGTGGTTACAGACACGAGCTCTATGAGACGATCATTCTCCACCATCCGGGACAAGCGTCCTAACAGCTCCTGGCTGGATGAGTTCTCCATGGAGCGAAGCAGTGAAAACACGTACAAGTCGCGCCGGCGCAGTTACCACTCCTCGCTGCAGCTGTCTGCTCGCCGCCTGAATGCAGACTCAGGTGAGGGGGGTTCTTTCCCAGAATACAAGTAATTTGGGTGAGTAATTCACTACTTTCTGCAGTCGGAGCTTCAGTATTACTATTGGGTATGGCAGAGTCGTGGGGCACTCCGCCCAAAGACAATGGTAAAGAACTAGAAGTCCAATCCAATCCAGCTTTATCATCATGCATTGCTCTTCTCATGCAAGATGTGCCCTAGGATAGTATACAGGATTAAATTATACATTGGGAGAGTTCCGCAAGGAGGGGAGGGAGCTGCTAAGAAACATGGGCAAGGGAGACATATATTTTTATGAAATCTGAAAATAGATGGAGAGTCCATGAGCCAGAGAGATGCAGGAGCTGCAAAGAGGAAGGCTACCTTGTACCAGGTGTGGAGATGACAGAAAAGCGGTGGGGGCTGGACAAGTAGAGGGGGCAGTGGGCAGACCAGGGAAGAATAGTGTTCTATAAGAGTTACACCCACAGTCCAAGAGTTGTCAAAACAAGGTGCCAGAACAGCTGCAGCAGGACACCTGGTGTCCCATGTTTGGGTCTTGGGCTGGGGTCCCTCCCACTGCGGTCCAGCTTTCCTCCAGCTGGGGTGGGCCACAAAACATCTCCGACTCAGGTCCCTGTGATTGGGCTACCAACCAGACCCTTGCTCCAGTGTCCATCTGGCTCAGCTCTACTCATTGTGGGGTGTTCTTCCTCTAACCCTGAAGGAGGCCACCCCCATCCTGGTTTCCTATTGCTCCTTCACACCATCAGCAGCATGTACAGGAGTTGTGCTGAGCCACCAGCCCTCTTCTACAGCAGCAGTGCCATCCGTCCCCTGTCCCAGGCAGCATCAGGATTGGCTGTGGTATAAGTTTGCCATCCCTGCCTTACATGTGTGGCTGCAGATCCTCAACTCTGGCTCCCACTATAGGTGCAAAGGATTCACTGCAGCACCAATTGAGTTTGGTGCCACTGGCTTTCTGATTGGCAAGTGCTGTTTAGGTGAAGGAGAAGAGGGGTCTATTCAGGGATAGGCCAAAACAAAATGGCAAAATCGTTTGGTGTATATCCATGAGCTGCCCCAAGAGGGAGTGAGAAGTAGAGAGAAATCAGGTCTGTAAGCTAAGCTGGAGTCAGTCCGTAGAAGACTTGAGAAATCAGGTGTGAACTGGATCCTGATGTGACCAGGGAGTCAGTGGAACTGTATGGAGACAGGGCTGCAGCATTCTGCGCCTCCTGGAGTCTGGTGAGATGGGGCTTGACAAAGCCATGGAGAAGAGAGTTGCCATGGCTCATGCATGGATGAGAATTTCAGCTGAAAGTGAGGCAGCGGCTTGCATTGGCATCGTTGCGGAGCTGGTGATGGGCAGCTTTACAGGCATGGGAGATGTGGGAGGAGAAGGAAAGTTCAGATGCTAAGATTACAGGCAGTGGAGGCAAATGGGAGGTCTGTGCTAAGAAGGCGGGAGGTAGAGTTGTGTTTGAGGATGGCCAGGCGTTCCCCTGAAAGAAGCTGTGACAGAGTCCTGGGGTTTACTTGGTTCAGACAAGTCGAAAGTACGTGCGATGGGGCTCACAATCCACTGACAGTTCCATCCGGCTGAAAGTGGTGCTGCAGGGAAGCATAAAGGTGGAGATAAGTTGACTGAGAAGGAGAAGTCACAGAACAGCAGCAGGCTGAGAATTGAGCCTTCTGGGGCTCAGTCAAGGCGGTGTCTTGACACAGGAGGCGTCACCACCAGAGACAGAGAGGAAAGAGCCTAATAAAACGAGAGCAGAGCCATTGTAGGAGGGAGCTGTACAGTTCAGGAGGAGAAAGTGGTCCATGGTGTCAGAGGATGCACTGAGGCTCTGGAGAAGGAGGAAGGAGAAAGACTTTGTCAGCCCCAAGGAAAGAGGTCATTAACTATCCAGAGGGGAGCAATTTCCATGCTATGACCAGAGCCACCGCAGACTGAAGGAAATCACAACGGCTGTCACAAGCACTTTGCTTAGGGGGAAGAGGAGGGTGTAAGAAGATACTAGGCAGTAGAGCTACACTCTTCCTTTGATGAGGGAGCTCTTACAGGATCCTAGGCATGGGGACAGCCCCTCACCTGCCTGGCCTAGAGAAAGTGTTGGGTTAGCAGGATGGAGATAGTTTGAAAGAGAGGGAGCTCTGGACATTAGAGTTAAGATGACAGCACCCTCCTAGCGTGGTTGTGATCTCTGGACCCCCACTTTGAACAAATTGCAGCCGCTGTCCCACTGGGGAGCCTTACAGTTTGACTTTGTCCTCCCCAGGCCACAGATCTGAGACACATCGCTCGGGCGGAAGAGAACGAGGGCGATCCAAAGAACGCAAGCACCTGCTGTCCCCGGACATCTCCCGCTGCAACTCGGAGGAGAGGAGTCCGCAGGCAGATGGCGAGTCTCCTGTCCGGCGCCAGTCCAGGTCACCCAGCGAGGGCAGGTCACAGACGCCAAACAGGCAGGTAGGGATGAAATCAGCAGCCCAAACACCATTGTTCCGGGCAGAGATCCTGGGGCAGGAATGGAGGCAAGCATGTACAGGAGTTGTGCTGAGCCACCAGCCCTCTTCTACAGCAGCAGTGCCATCCGTCCCCTGTCCCCCCAGAAATCTGCAAAAACACTGAGATCCCTACACTCCTATCTCTGGGGTTAGGCAGCCATTGGTCAATTATTCTGTATATTACGGTAGTGCTGAAAAGCCCTACCTGCCACTGGAGCCCCATTGTGCTGGGTGCTGTGCAAACACATAACGAGAGACAGGCTCTGCCTCCAAGAGCTCCCAAACTAATTAGACAGGACAGACAATCGGTGGGAGGGGAAACATGGGCACAGACAGGTGATGTGACCTAGGTCACAGAGCCTGGAACAGGATGCCTGAGTTCCCGTTCAGGGCTCTATCCTCTAGACCACACTGGGTGTTATTGTGTTATCCTAGTGCCATTGTGAAACCACAGAGCCTCTTCTGTAAATCTAGCAGGGAACTGGTGGTGGTGATGTTAACAGTACCAGGTCCTAGGCCAAGTGCCATCAGTTAGAAAGCTTACTGCAGTGCTACCAGTAGCTGAGGAACAGTCACCATCCCTCTATATAGCTCTTTGCCAGAGGAGCCCCAGCCACATTCAACCCACCCCTGTTTAAGTCTAAGGGTTTTTTGCCTTTTCTCCCATATCATCCCCCCACCCCAAAAAAAAGACACAGGCCCAGCTTCTCCACAGCTTTGCCCCTTGTCCAATCATTTACACCCATGATACGTGGGTGTGAAATGGTACCATTCTTCTTGGTAGTATTTGACACCCTTTTGCACTAGTGCAAACAGCTGCCCAAACAGCACGGCAGGGGAGAATCAGGCCTGTTCATGTGAGCAGTTTCTTTGTCAGTGTGTTTGAGATCACCATTAATTACCACTGACACCATGTGGGGTTGCAGACGTCCGTCCCTAGCCTTGCCGGTGCACTTTTGTGATGCAACAAGTGTAGGACTGTGAATGCACAAATGGATGATTGTGAGGCCCAATGCACGCCATTGTGAGATCACTGAAGGAAAGTGGGAGCAGCTGAGGCAGTTTCCACCTCCGTTTACTCTGTTCCGATCTCCTGAGGCCATCTTCACTAGGAGCTGGTCTATGCTGAAGAGCTACATTGGCATAGCTATGTCTCTAAGGGGTGTGAAAAATTCTCACCCCTCAAAGACATAGTCAAGCCGACCCAATGCATGGTGTAGACAGCGCTAGGTCGACAGAAGAATTCTTCCGTCAGCCTAGCTACCGCCTCTCAGGGAGGTGGATTAGCTACACCAATGGGAGAACCCCTCCCGTCTCTGTAGTGATTGGCTACGCTGAAGCACTACAGCGATGCAGCTGCAGTGGTTTGATGTAGACATAGCCATTGTGTTCTTAACTCGAGTTAGCTATGAGTGTGTCTACACTACAGGGGCACTGCTGCAGCGCTGCTACTGTAGTGTAGATGCTTCCCTGCATCACCAGAATTCTTCCGTCGACCTAGCGGTGTCTACAGTGGGTTTAGGTTGATCTAACTCCATTGCATAGGGAGTGACATTTTTCACAGACCTGAGTAATGTAGCGAGGAATTTTAGATGTAGCCCAGGTGTAACTCAAGGTAAAATCCTCGTGAAGACAAAGCAGATTGGAGTATTCATACGAGTTTGCAGGTTGAGTTCAAGACCAGGCTCCCCGTGGCTAACTGGAGTTAAGAAGACACCTCATCTCCTAGGGAAGACGCAGCCATGGAGAGATTGCTTTTCATCAGGGGCTTCTGAAGGGGCAGGATGCAGCTTTTGACCAAACCATCCCATCCCAGCTGTACTGTACACATGATTGTCTCCTTCCATTTTGCAGGGCACGGGCTCCCTGAGTGAAAGCTCCATCCCCTCTATATCTGATACCAGCACCCCGAGACGAGGTCGCCGGCAACTCCCTCCGGTCCCCCCGAAGCCACGGCCGCTCCTCTCTTATGCCTCCATGATGCGGCACCCTGGTGACACCTCCCCACAACCGGATGAGAGCGAGGGGGGGTCCCCTCTATTCTCCCAGGCGCTGGAGACGAATGACACCTGCCTGACCGAGTCTTCCAGCTCTCCACAGGGAAAGCAGAGCCGGCACTCCACCCCCCATCGCTACATCTCGGAGCCATACCTGGCCCTGCATGACGACTCCCATGCCTCAGACTGCGGCGAGGAGGAGACGCTCACCTTTGAGGCTGCTGTCGCCACCAGCCTGGGCCGCTCCAACACCATCGGGTCAGCCCCTCCTTTGCGGCATGGCTGGCAGATGCCCAATGGGCACTACAGGAGAAGGAGGAGAGGGGCAGCACAGGGAGTGATGTGTGGGGCTAGCATCGACGTGCTAAGTGATACAGAAGAAGATGACAAGTGCTAGAGGCCGCTCCCTCCCTCTGTTGCATGCTCTTCGCCACGCGTGGGAATGAAACGAACCCAAAATCAAATGCAGGAGAAATAAAATCTTTGTGCAAAAAAAATTTGAACCCGCTGACCCCTCCCCCCTTTTTTCTGCACAAAGAAGCATTTGATTCGCTTGCACGCCTCTGGTCCAGTAAGGCTCAGGCACCAGTGGGATGAGTGTGGAAACCATGGAAGTGCCCCTCCCAAGCAAAACAGGACTTTATGCCTATGGGAAACCAGAGGGTGGATCCACTGCCAAGCAAAACTCAGCAGAAAGCAGCCAGGACCCTGAGATTTATTTGTATTTGCCTTGGTCCCTTGAAGCTTGGCAAAAGATCCCAGCAGGCGGCTTTGGGCATGTTTCATTTTTCCCTTGGGAAGTCGGAGTGGGAGGATCGAGACAGATGCGGGGCCCTTCCAGAGAAACGGACACCGTCACTGGGGTTCTCTTGTGCTGCCCGTGGCTTTTGGTTTGCTTCCCAGATGCATTAGTGACAAAACTGCCAGGAGGAAGGTGGGGTGGGGGTGGGCGGTGGCCCTGGGGCCCAGCGGACAGCCAGCCGCTGCTGTGCATGATGGGAGGGGATGGGTTCAGGTGAAACCAAAACAGAACGGCTTGTACCATGGGGAGATTGTGGGAGGAGGGGCTGGGGGCAATGCTGCTGAACGTAACCACCTTGCTCGTACATATATTATTTATATACTGAGAACTATAGGTGTGTGTGTGTATATACGGTATGTGTGTGTATATATATTTATATGCTGTATATATAAAGATATACACATGCAGGTATTTGTTTTAGTCAACTGGTGCACGCTATCTCCAGGGCCACCTTTCTCCCGCAGGACCTCTAGCCAGCAGGCGAACACTTTCTGTTGACTTACAATGCCAGGTATGGTATTTTTCCTACCCTGGGTCTTGTTCTGTTGGACAAACGCGGCTGGGTCAGGCCCCTCTTTCCCCCTGCCTGGAAGGCGGCAGACCTGTTGTTTGAAATGCAAAATACAGATTTAAAACAAAAGGAAACGCCTCCCGGGAGATATTAACATGGGTGGCGGTATTATTGCTGGGCTGTGATTTTTGCATGTGGTTGAGCACCAGCTAGACTGAGGATCTGAGCGTGTGCCAAAGAAGTTACCACTTCCCAGTTTACACTTAGCCCAGCGAGGAACTCAAATAGGTGTCCATGGACTATGAAAATCTAGAGAAGGGAGTGGGAATCTCTCTTTACACCAATACCTCCCCACTCCCTCTCGTGTGTGTGGCTGGCCTGGCACCATACTCTCCTCCCTGCGGCTCAGGTGCCTCTGCATTCCACTGATGCATGGACAGAGTGTGCACTCGGGCTCTGATCCAAAGCTTACTAAAGTCGGTGGAAGTGTTCCCACAAATATCAGTGGGCTTTGGATCAGGTCCTGACTGATGCCCCTTTGTACTGGCTGAGCGTGAAAGTGTTGTGCACTAGCAAACTGCTTTGGCAAACATGAGCAGATTTTTCCCTAATGAGCCACCCTAGTGCCAATTGAGCAGGGCTAGGTGATGCAGATAAGTACATAAATCTCTGCCCAGCCCAGTCCTAACCCAAGAGACCCAGAGGAAATGCATCCACCCTCTCGAACAATGAAACTGAAGGACTGAGCACAGTACTTTTCAAAACCAGACTAATTGGTTTAGAGAGGGGATGGAAGGTGCAGATGGAAAGCATGGCTATTGGGGGTGAACGCTTCTCCCCTCCCCGTTCCCCAAGCGGCTTCATCGCTGCATGGAGGGACACTTAGGCATATTAGCCTTTCAAGATCTCCTGCAGAAGCAATGCTACAGACTGAATCCAGTCCCCACGTCCCTCCTGGAAAAAATGTGGGCAGCATCCTTTATTTCCCAAGTTCAGGTGCAGGAACTGGACATGGATTGCATCACCACCGTCATTAGAACCCCTCCTGGGCTTGACAAGCTCTCTCTGACCTGGAATGGAGGAGGGTTTTGATCTGACCGAGGAGACTAGGGTTGAGATTTTCAAAGCCGACTGGAGGATTTAGCTTCTCATCTGTTCTCAATTTGCCATGAGCTGTGTGACCCCAGTCAGTTTCCAAAATCTTAACCTTCCTGCCTCGTGGCCTGCTGCCTACTCTTCCACTGGCAAATTATGGGCACTCTGGAGCAGTTCCAGGCAGAATGTTCTCCCCCCAATTCACAAACAGATTGGCACCATCAATGTGCCTTCAATCTTGTATGGATTGAAGAAGGTTTGTTTGAGAAGCTTTAAAATATACATATGAAGTACCTGATGGGACAGTGTCATGCAAGCAGGATTTTATTAGCATTGGCTTGAGAAGGTTACATTACTTAGGGGTAAATTGTCAGCTCAACCCAAACCAAGGACCTCTTCAACCTTTCCATTACACCAGCGTGCTGTATTATGCCATGCAGTGTACAGAAAAAATCCATTTGGAGCAAGTTTTAGACAGGTGTATTGGGACTGTTTATTGTATCCCTTCACCTGTTAGCCAGGTGCAACAGGACCTAAAATGAGCTTTATTAACCATAAAAACATCATGGCTGCAAGACCCAGTATCTCGTCACCTTCCAGAGCTAGGAGCAGCATGCTGTGTATCTCGCTGAGAATCTCCCCTCTCCAATGGGATAAGGAGCCATGGAGGTTAGGAACCCACATCTCACTGGAAGGTCAGTGAACACTGGGCACTTAACTCCCATTTGGGCCTTTAACAAATCTCCCCTTAAAGCTCCCATTTCTAGGACTTCAGCATTATGTAGTATTTGGCCATTGAGCTTTCCCTGCATCAGGAATGATGATCGCCTGTGAAGGGGCCTCTGCCCCGTCTAATTATGATGGGGAGAAATTCCATATTTGGGGGCAAGAAGAAACAATTCTGTGGCAGGTTGATTTGGGGAGCTGCTCAGGGTTTTCGGCTGTTAGAAGTCATCCTGGTGTGAGGATGGATTAGGGGACAGAGTGCAAGCAAGGGGAATGAAGGAGCAAGATCAATGCAGTTTATTGCATGGTTATGCCATTTTTCTCCCATGGCTCTGCCACCTATCCCATAGCTCTGCAATTCTGCATAGGCATAGCACTTCAGTCTGTGGGAGAAGGACGGGGGAGTGCGTTTATTCTATATGACATGGCTTTCTTGTAAACAGGACTGATTTTCCCTCGGAAGGTGTGTTTCTAGGCACATGTTCTGTCTTCTCTCTTTCAGCGATAATCTTCAAGGGAAGCACATATGTAATCAGCCGTGTGTGCTGTCCCCAATGTGCAGTACCTGGCACAAGTCCTTTAGAGGACTCAAAGAACAGATTTAGCAAATCAACCATTTCCTGTCCCATTCAGTGGCCTTTATGCAGAAATTGAGGTAGGAGGCTGATTTTCACTTCCGGTTTTAGGCTGTTCAGGCCTTGGTTCAGCAATCCATCCCTCTCCAGCAAAGCATGGGAGCACATGCTTAACTACACTGAATTAGGATGGATTTAAGCATGTGCTTAGATGCTATACTGAACTGGGACCCGAATGCACGAAGGATATGCGAGTGCAGACCAAAAGCTTACCCGGCAGGCAGGACTGGATTGGAATGGATTTGTCTGCAGTTAGTTTTTGGCTGGCCTGGTCTGCTTGAAAATTGAAATTTTCCTTTCCTAAAGTCCAGCTATGCCACAAAATAAATCCAGTCTGAGAGGGGAGAGCTGGCTGCCCACGCTTCCAGTGTTCCCAGGATGGCTTGGCCCCTCCCTTCCACATACACATGCAAATGGAAGGGAACAAACCAGCAATCAGCAGCTGGCAACAATAATATAATGGTGTGGGTATTATTATATAGCAGCTTTTGTCTTAAGGTACCTGTATAGATAAATGGGCTAAAATCCTCCTCCTGCTGAGAGTGGTGAGGTGGAGGGTGCAAGTGGATTCAGCATAAGGGGTGCTGGGGGACTCCGGGATTGTCTGGCTGTAGGAAGAGGGTTGAGCAGTGTATGGATGAGTAAGCCTGCCTGCAGTACTGCAGTGCAGCATATTCGGGACAAGTGTGCTTATCTGTAGAGTTCATGAAGTTGAGTCATCTGGGACAACTTCCTAATACAGGAACTGTACTATTTAAAATACAGCATGTGGCTAAATTCCAGCTCCAGTTGTAACTGCTCTGTAATTCTGTTCTGCCAGCCTGAATTCCCCCTGTGGTTTCAAATGTGTGTTCTCTGCTGTGCTCACTGTGGCAGAGGGATGCTAGTGTAGGGTAGCTGTTTTGTTTCCACCCCAGAGGTGGTTGCATTTCAGTTTGCTTTGTACATACAGGGCCAAAGGCTGGTTCCTTTGAAGTCAGTGGGAGTTTTGCCATTCATTGCAGCAGGACTAGACTTTGGCATGGGGGCTGTATAAATGCTTTGGGACCGAAGATGCTATGTAATAATAATACCCAATGTACTATATTACTCGAGCCAGTCGTGATGCCGAATTGTGCATCTACAGTTACGTTGGTGTGCCTTGTCATACTACAAGGGGATGCTGTGCTCTGAAGGCACATGTTTGGGGTGGCTAACTGGGAAGTGTGAGCATGTGGCCCTTAGCTTAGCTTCTTGCAATCATGCCCTCGTTTCTGTCAGAGGGTTAGTGTGTTTTAGTTTGTCCATGTTGTGCAGCAGCCTCGGCCACCCAAAACCTAACTCTAGACAAGTGACATTTAATTCTGCACCACCCATTGGATAAGCTACAGCTTGGTCCTTAGAAATCCTGGTGGCATTCGCTGTCCTGAAACTGAAAGTGAAGATCAGCCTCTCACATCGTTTTCTGAGTTTCTGAAAAAAAATTTCAATGAAAAATTTCAGCCAGCTCTAAGAACTATCAAGCCAGCCAGCTCTAAGAACAGTTATCAAGGGGAGAGATTGGGGAAAAGATCCGTATTCTAGGTGCCAAATGCTTTCACTGCCTATCTGTGCCCTTGTGCCTCACTCCAAGGAGTGACTGTCCCTCTCTCCTGTGTGCCAAATCCTCTTGCCACCCCCAAACACCCCCAGCAAGCTACCCAATTCCTCCCCAGCCATCCTACCCCTCTCTTAGCTATCTGACCCTCTCACTGTCCCTAAACAAGTGATGAATCCATCCCTGCACAGCTCTTTCAGCTGCTTAATTCACACAAAGCATCCCTAAAAGTGACCTGGACCACCCCGTTCCAGCGGCTTAACTTCTCTCAGCAAGCAAGCCAGCTCTCCTGTCAGCTCCCATGATGTCCGGTTTCCAGGTCTCATCCTGCTGGAATGTAATGAGGGTTAACCCAAGGTCCAAATGGCTGCCCAGTAATTCACTGCCATCCAAAACCTCTTTGCAGGATCTCTCTACCTCATTATGCTTGATCTCGTTAGCCCACCTGCCAAACCATACAGAAACGTAGCAGTTTCATTTATTCTGTTGCTTGGTTTTAATTTGTCAGGCACCAGATGATATGGGGATGGGTGCATTTACAAACAAACAAACAGTGATTAAAGGGCTGGGCTGTCATTGCCAGGGCTAGGCATGTGGCTCTGACTTTCAGTGTTTTCAGGGGGTGAGGCATTTTGTGTTTTAAGCAGAGGGCCCTCTCGGGGGCTTTAGACTCAGGTTGGTAGAGATGGGCCTGAGTTGCTGTGCTGGGCTGTGTGAATTCAGCTCAGAGAGTTGGGGCTGTCTGGGTCTGGGGGTTTGGCTCAGGTTCATCTCCGATATGGAGCTTTCCCTTGCCGATCTGTTTGCCATTATAAAGAGCTTTTGGTAGCTTCTTGACAGTACGAAGAACATCTCTCCTGCAATTTGTAGTACATGTATTGCCCAGGAAGCTCACAAGAGCGTTTTCGAACACCAGGGAGAGGCAGGCAGCAGAGACCTTGGAAACATATCTGCTGGGCCGGCTGTCAGCCAGGAGAATGCAGCACAGGCCTCGTTGCGTCTGGGTCCAGGCCCATCGATTTCCTTTCACTCTTTTAAGTCCTTCATTTAGCCAAAATGTAAAGACTCGCTCAGGGGATTTCCTGACTCAAATATTTCCGTGTAAAGTGAATCTGGAGAAGGTGCATCTGTCTGCCAGCAGCAGCCACTGCCTCTGCAGCTCTGAGCTAGTAACTACCTGAGCCCCTTCCCCTTTGGGGCAGCACACAACACCCCCAAGGAGACTTGAACATAGACCCTTGTGGTCCATGGACAGTGCCAGATGTGCCTCCACCTGGCTGTTGGGCTTTTCTTGGCTAGATGTCGCTCCCCCTGTGTATCACAGCTCCTTGGAGCTTGATGCCTCTCAGGTTAGGTGAAGTGCAGTGAGGCCTAGGTAGGGCTGCCACGTGTCCGGTTTTTGCCTGGAACGCCCGGTCAAAAAGGGACCCTGGCAGCTCCAGTCAGCACTGCTGACCAGGCCTTTAAAAGTCCAGTTGGCGCAGAGCTGGCAGGGTCCCTACCTGCGTAGCTTCTCAGAAGCAGCGACATGACCCTTGGCTCCTAGGCAAAGGGATGGCCACAGGGGCTCCATGTGCTGCCCCCAACCTGAGCACCAGCTCTGCAGCTCCCATTGTCTGGGAACCACGGCCAATGGGAGCTATGGAGGCAGCACCTGTGGGCCGAGGCAGCGCACAGAGCCGCCTGGCCATGCCTCCACCTAGACTCATAGACTTTAAGGTCAGAAGGGACCATTATGATTGTCTAGTCTGACCTCCTGAACAATGCAAGCCACAGAATCTCACCCACTCACTCCTATAATAAACCCCTAAACTATGTCTGAGCTATTGAAGTCTTCAAATCATGGTTTAAAGACTTCAAGGTGCAGAGAATCCTCCAGCAAGTGACCCATGCCCAATGCTGCAGAGGAAGGCGAAAATACCCCAGGGCCTCTGCCAATCTGCCCTGGAGGAAAATTCCTTCCCAACCCCAAAAATGGTGATCAGCGAAACCTTGAGCATGTGGGCAAGACTCACCAGCCAGACACCCAGAAAAGAATTCTCTGTGGTAACTCAGATCCCATCCCCATCTAACATCCCATCACAGGCCATTGGGCATATTTACCGCTAATAGTCAAAGATCAGTTAATTGCCAAAATTAGACTATCCCATCATACGATCCCCTCCATAAACTTATCAAGCTTAGTCTTAAAGCCAGATATGTCTTTTGCCCCCACTGCTCCCCTTGGAAGGCTGTTCCAGAACTTCACTCCTCTGATGGTTAGAAACCTTCGTCTAATTTCAAGTCTAAACTTCCTGATGGCCAGTTTATATCCATTTGTTCTTGTGTCCACATTGGTACTGAGCTTAAATAATTCTTCTCCCTCCCTGGTATTTATCCCTCTGATATATTTATAAAGAGCAATCATATCTCCCCTCAGCCTTCCTTTGGTTAGGCTAAACAAGCCAAGCTCTTTGAGTCTCCTTTCATAAGACAGGTTTTCCATTCCTTGGATCATCCTAGTAGCCCTTCTCTGTACCTGTTCCAGTTTGAATTCATCCTTCTAAAACATGGGAGACCAGAACGGCACACAGTATACCAGATGAGGTCTCACCAGTGCCTTGTGTAACGGTACTAACACCTCCTTATCTCTACTGGAAATACCTCGCCTGATGCATCCCAAGACCGCATTAGCTTTTTTAACGGCCATATCAGATTGGCGGCTCATAGTCATCCTGTGATCAACCAATACGCCAAGGTCCTTCTCCTCTGTTACTTCCAACTGATAAGTCCCCAGCTTATAACCAAAATTCTTGTTATTAATCCCTAAATGCATGACCTTGAACTTTTCACTATTAAATTTCATCCTATTACTTTTACTCCAGTTTACAAGGTCATCCAGATCTTCCTGTATAATATCCCGGTCCTTCTCTGTATTGGCAATACCTCCCAGCTTTGTGTCATCCGCAAACCTTATTAGCACATTCCCACTTTTTGTGCCAAGGTGAGTAATAAAAAGATTAAATAAGATTGGTCCCAAAACGGATCCCTGAGGAACTCCACTAGTAACCTCCCTCCAGTCTGACAGTTCACCTTTCAGTATGACTCTTTGTAGTCGCCCCTTTATCCAGTTCCTTATCCACCTTTCAATTTTCATATTGATCACATCTTTTCCAATTTAACTAATTCCCCATGTGGAACTGTATCAAATGCCTTACTGAAATCAAGGTAAATTAGATCCACTGTGTTTCCTTTGTCTAAAAAATCTGTAACCTTCTCAAAGAAGGAGATCAGGTTGGTTTGGTATGATCTACTTTTTGTAAAACCATGTTGTATTTTGTCCCAATTACCATTGACCTCAATGTCCTACTTTCTCCTTCAAAAATTTTTCTAAGACCTTGCATACGACAGATGTCAAACTAACAGGCCTGTAGTTACCTGGATCACATTTTTTCCCTTTCTTAAAAATAGGAACTATGTTAGCAATTCTCCAGTCATACGGTACAACCCCTGAGTTTACAGATTCATTAAAAACTCTTGCTAATAGGCTTGCAATTTCATGTGCCAGTTCCTTTAATATTCTTGGATGAAGATTATCTGGGCCCCCCGATTTAGTCCTGTTAAGCTGTTTGAGTTTGGCTTCTACCTCGGATGTGGTAATATCTATCTCCATATCCTCGTACCCATTTGTCATCCTGCCATTATCCCTAAGCTCCTCATTAAAGACTGAGGCAAAATATTTGTTTAGATATTAGGCCATGCCTAGATTATCCTTAACCTCCACTGCATCCTCAGTGTTTAGTGGTCCCACTTCTTCTTTCTTTGTTTTCTTCTTATTTATATGGCTATAGAACCTTTTACTATTGGTTTTAATTCCCTTTGCAAGGTCCAATTCTACATGGCTTTTGACCTTTCTCACTTTATCTCTACATGTTCTGACCTCAATAAGGTAGCTTTTCTTGCTGATCCATCCCATCTTCCACTTCTTGTTGGCTTTCTGCTTTTTCTTAATCACCTCTCTGAGATGCTTGCTCATCCAGGTTGGTCTACAACTCCTGCCTATGAATTTTTCCCCCTTTCTTGGGATGCAGGCTTCTCATAGTTTCTGCAACTTTGACTTGAAGTAATTCCAGGCCTCCTCCGCCTTTAGATCCACAGGTTCTTCAGTCCAATCCACTTCCCTAACTAATTTCCTTATTTTTTAAAGTTAGCCCTTTTGAAATCAAAAACCCTACTCACAGATCTATTTTTGTTTATCCTTCCATTTAGTTTTAACTGAATTAGCTCATGATCGCTCGAACCAAGGTTGTCCCCTACAACCATTTCTTCTATGGGGTCTTCTCTACTCACCAAAACCAAATCTAAAATGACATCCCCTCTTGTTGGTTCAGCAACTACTTGGTGAAGGAATCCATCAGCTATCACATCCAGGAAAATCTGAGCCCTATTATTATTACTAGCACTTGTCCACCAGTTTATATCTGGGAAGTTAAAGTCTCCCATGATCACACAATTCCCATTAGTATTTACTTCATTAAAAACATTAAAGAGGTCTCTATCCATATCCAAATCAGATCCTGCTGTTCTATAGCACACCCCAAGCACTATCCCAGGGGAGGTTCTAGTATCTTTCTTCCCCAATGTGATTTTTGCCCAGACAGACTCCGTCTTATCCATTCCATCACTTCTTATTTCTTTACAGTCTACCTCATCATTGATATACAATGCTACTCCACCACCTTTGCCTTTATTTCTGTCTTTCTTTCTTTCTTAAACAGCACATACCCTTCAATACCTGTACTCCAGTCATGACTACTATTCCACCATGTTTCTGTTATCCCTATAATATCTGGTTTAGCTTCCTGCACCAGTACCTCTAGTTCCTCCATTTTGTAACCTAGGCTCCTCGCATTGGTGTACAAACATCTTAATTTTTGCTGTTTGGCTTCGCTCACAGTCTTTACCCCATTAGGCATTGATATTCTACCACCAGTATCACCTATTAGACTGGTATCTACACTACCCTTCCTCCGTATGTCCATTCTCCTACCCACGGCTGTATCCTTTCTTTCTTCGTTTTCTTCCCTTTCAATGTTAAAATCCAGCGTGGAGATTACCTGGACATCTCCCAACCATCTCCTCCAAATTCCTAGTTTAAAGCTCTCTTAATCAGTTGTGCCAGCCTCCATCCTAGAAGTCTATTTCCCTCCCTACTCAGGTGAAGTCCATCCTGAGAGAACAGTCCTCTGTCCATGAATGCTTCCCAGTGGCCATACATCCCAACTCCCTGCGCCAGCCCGGTGAAAATGAGCGAATGAGAGAGGGTGGGGGAGAGCGACAGAGGGAGGGGGGATGGAGTGAGCGGGGGGGGGAAGCCTCAGAAGGGGCAGGGCAGAGGGTGGGGCCTTAGGGAAAGTGGGCAGAAGGGTGTTTGGTTTTGTGCAATTAGAAAGTCAGCAACCCTAGGCCTAGGTCAGGTCTTTTGGGCCCTCATCGCCGCCTGCTCATTCCCCACCTCTCAGAGCCATTGGCAAACTGCAAGGGTCTGGGGGATGTTGGAGCTCAGGGAAAGCGCAAGAGCCTCGAGAGCTGCTGAGCATTGGCTCTGGGGCCACCGGGGCCACAGTCCAGACCAAGCTGGTCTTCAGGAGCATTGGTGCCTGCTCCCCGGTGAGGGCCCCCTTCAGTTTCCATGGAGATAAGCTTTAGTGTAAAAATAACGAGCATTTCTCTCGTGGTTGAGGAGAATGAAAACCAACTGCAGGGTGCGGGGGGAGGGTGTTAAGGCCTGGTCTGCAGCCCACTGAAGGCAATGGAAAAACTCGCATTGGTGCCACTGGGCTTTGAATTGGGCCCTGACTGAGCATACAAGAAGAATCAATAGCTGTAAAAGGCCCATTCTGGCTCTCGTAACTCCCTGTGACAAAGGGACATTGCAGGTACTCAGTACCTGTCTGGATCAAGAGGTGAGACCTGCCCTATTCATCCCCATTAGCTATTTCCTCTGAAACCTAAGGATGGCTCCCACATTTATTATTCCAACTGGGGTGGGGTGGGGGATGCATGGCTGTACGGTCCTGCAATCTGATACCAGAGAAATGTGTCACAATTAAACAAAACAAAGGGAAAACTAATTACTCCAGAACTGACAGGAAGTAATCAGCAGCTGGATAACTCTGAACCAGTCAGCTTTGAGGAACTGACTCTGATTCTCCAGCAGCAGGAAGGCAGCTGTGTTACTGTCAGCTTGTTCCAAAGGTCTCTCGCAAAGGCATATCTCCTCATGGTACAAACTGTTGGGCTAGGAGGTGGTCATGGGCGGGTGGAGTGTGGATGAGATGACCCTCCCCCATACGTATTGTAAATAAAGGGGTTTGCATCTTGACCTTCTAAATGCAAAAAGATTTATGACAATAAGCCATGCTCTGTGTAAATACATTACTGGGGGTGGGAGGTGGGGTTCTCTTGTGTGTGTGCATTAGGTGGGGGGGGGACTATAAAGAGGATCCTTGTTTCACGTTGGTTTTAAAGCTTATAACTTATGTCTCATTATTATGGTTCTAGCAGGCCAGCAAGTGTGCAATGAAGTTTATGAGTTTTGAAATATTTCTTAATTTTTAAACTCATATTTCAAGCTTAATATCTCTTCGGCACACAGACTGGTCTCTCTCCCCTATGAAGGCTTATCCTGGTCCCCCCCACCTGAGGGAAGGTGTGTTCCCCTTGCCCCCAGCAATCTAGACAGAGTGCTGGTATATGCCACCAGGGAAATGATGGATCTTTCAGCTCAGAGTTTGACTGGCCACGAGATCATTTGCTTGTAGCTGGAACTGGAATCTAGCTTTGGCTACAGGTGGCTCTGCAGGTAGTGAAGTCTGGATTCAGGACTGAGATCAGTTGACTCTTTAGATCCTAGAGCACAGAACCAGGAGTGGGCTCAGATCTGTCTGAATGCTAGAGCAGGATCGGGACTTAGATGGGGTTTCCAGCCTAGTGATGGCGCCAGAGGCTTGAAATGGGGCTGAGATAGGTTAGAGAGATCTATCTGATCAAGCTAAGTATTTACAGTCTGCTTATTGCCATAACATCTGAGCACCTACATAGGTGGGTCTGCTCTCCAGACACACAAAATCAGTCCCCGGTTCAAGCTGTTTCCCAAAATGCCTTGAATCAGCATGGACACTCAATCTCTCTCCAAAAGTTGGAACCATGACACTCAAATCGGAACTGAGATTGGTGATGGGAAAGGGGCATGTCCAGCTCCTGGAGCCAAAACTTTGAAGTAGCATGGAAGTTGGGTTTCTCTCCAGATGTTAAAGATGCCAGTCAGGGGAGCTCTGTGCTTCCCAGCTCCTGGATGGAATGTCTCTCTCCCCCTTCCCCCCTGCACCCATGTATTGCACAGACACTTCACTACATATTTGGATTAGGAGATGGAAGCATTTTCTTCTTGACTCTCAGTGGTCTTGGGTGGGAATCATTTTAAATTTCCGTTTGACAAGTTAGTTGCTGTTGAAACCATAAAAACAGGAGCGAGGAGAAACAGTAAAAATCAAAGTGCCATTAAAATAAAACACTGCGGGATGGTTGGCATCCATGGTACTAAAGCAGAATTTGCCCCTTTGTGTGAAACAAGTGCTAAAACATTGCCACCCCTGTTCTAGAGTAGCCCTCGTCCAAATTATTTGATGAGAGTTTCCGTATGGTATGCCAATACCAGCTGGTTTATTGAAAACCTGTTGGGTTCATCAGCCAAGTAATGAGCATCCATCGATAGCATGGATGCGGAACCTGAGTAGAGCTTTTTATTCATCTACACTGGTGTTTTTTTAACATACAGAAACTGTTTGTACGCAGCTACACTATAAACCACAGTGTTGGGAATCTTTCTTTTCCGTGGCACCACAAGCCTGGACTGATTAGATCTACCTTGCAAAGTCCAGGATGTGGTTACACCTCTAGAAGGGGATAAAGTACCCCAGGGGGGTCATAGGATTTGAAAGCAAATGGGGACAATACTGTATCGGCCTGTAAAACCAAAAAATGAGAGAGCTAAGGGAAAGACTCCTCATAGGGGAATAGATTGTTTCAAGGTACTGTTGCAGCCTGCATACCCTTTTGTAAGTCTCCGGACTAACTCTGCTTCTGTATAATGTATCTTCCATGGCCTAAAGAAGGCTTGACAGCCGACAGAAGCTTTCTCCCCCTTGACAAGCCCATGAGATTCTGCTGCTAAGCTCTCCGCTTATGGTCAGGTTCCAAGCATCACTGCTGTACTTGGAGCAAGAATCTCCAAACCAAGGGGATGTTTTCTTAAATCCAACCAGAAGATGTTCTTTATGACTTTAATAACCCTTCAACATAGCAGGAGGAAAACTGGGGCAGTAACAATATACTTCCATGCAGAGAGAGGGCCATGGCAGGACATCAGGTGGGGGAGGAGCTAACAAGAATGTCCATGCAGGGAGAGGGCCATGGCAGGACATCAGGTGGGGGAGGAGCTAACAAGAATGTCCATGCAGGGAGAGGGCCATGACAGGATATGGGGAGGCAGAGAAAATCAGGGAAATAGTTCAGTCTCTGCATCTGGATCTAGTGTTTCAGGATAACCAGACCCTGCTCAGTCCAATCCAACTGGAGGTGTACCAATACAATACTACTACTGGTGCACAGCTGGCTAACTGATCCCCAGTCGTATTGAGACATCCAGCTGTTCTAAGCAACAACTATTGCCTCTGGAGTTGACTCTGTGCCGTTTTCACTTGCTCGTTACCTGAAGCATATGACGATTGACTAAGAGAAAGCAGAGCAGCTGCTGAGGTGCAAAGTGCATGCTAATCAAACTGGCACACAGCATTCCCTTTTGGGTTTTTTTCCATAGTCACAGTCCTGGCACATCCAGGGCAAGTCCAAGATCCCTCCAATAAATGCAGTTCTTATTGGCGGACCAAAGCCGTGATCCCTGTGGAAGTCTGGGTGCACCTCTCCTAAGCCAGCTGCTGAGCTCAGCACTGCATGTTGACGAGGTGGATATATTGTAACATAAATGCTCGTTTGGCTCCAAAAGGAAAACCACAAAAAAAAACGGGGGGGGTGGGGAAATGTAAAACTTTAATGTTTTTTTGTCAGAGAAAAAAATAAAATAAAAACTTGTTCTAAAGAATTAACCCAGCGGCCTTCTGCTTTTTCTTCTCTTCGGATTTGCGTCACAGTGGCGCTCAGCAGGTTCAGCTGGACTCAGTCAGGTACTGTACAGACACGTGGGAAGAAACAGTCCTTGTCCCAAGGAGTTTGCAATCGAACTAGACAAAGGTCACGAGGGAAAACAGAGGCCGAGAGTTGACGTGATCTACCCAAGGCCATCCGGCAGGTCAGTGGAAGAGCTGGGAATAGAACGCAGGAGACAGCTCCTCAGCCGAAGTAAAATATCCCAGAATGGAGCTATGACGCTTAACGCTGTCTGAGGATCTGCCCCCAGTGCAGTGCCCTGCCCATGGCAACATGCTGCCTCTCTACATGTGTTCTGTAGCAAATACAGTAATACGGAGTGACCTTCCTTGGGAGGACATCACATTTATTTATATTGTGCATGCTGTTGCTTGGTGGTTCAAAGACATTTCTTTTCTGAATTGACTCTGGTAGATTGCACAAAACTAGGTCGAGCGCACCTTCTCATTTTGAATGCTCTGTAGCAAACTCTTACCAGGAGCAATCATTTCCGGTGGGGAGAAACACTTTCTCTGACCAGTGCCCCAATGTGGCATTCTTGACTCTGTTTCATTCAGAACAGTTGCATTCCCTTACAATTATTCATTAGGATGGTTGTGGATTTAGCAGTCTCTCTGATCTCACTTGACATCACTCCACCCACTGTTGCTTTTCTGGTCTGCCAGCTGCAATACACTGGAAACAACCCACTGAAAAAGACAACATTTGCTAGAGGCTTCCAATTGTTCATGTATGATAGGTAGCGAATGCCCACACCAAACTAGCAGGTAACATTCTTTGATGGAGAATGTTGCAAAAGTTCATTAGAATAAGACTTCGGGTTTGATTCTGCTTTCACTGACCCCTGTCGTGCACAAAAATGCTTGCACCACATTAGTAATGTTGCAGGTGCACCGAGTTAGTAATAAAATCAGGAGTACTTGTGGCACCTTAGAGACTAACAAATTTATTTGAGCATAAGCTTTCGTGGGCTACATCCCACTTCTTCGGATGCATAGAAGTGGGATGTAGCCCACGAAAGCTTATGCTCAAATAAATTTGTTAGTCTCTAAGGTGCCACAAGTACTCCTGTTTTTATTACTAACTCGGTGCACCTGCAACATTACTAATGTGGTGCAAGCATTTTTGTG
>NC_048305.1:53799910-53915377 GCF_013100865.1 Trachemys scripta elegans
TAAGTTTTTTCTCTTACTTAATTGGCCTCTCAGAGTTGGTAAGACAACTCCCACCTGTTCATGCTCTCTGTATGTGTGTATATATATCTCCTCAATATTTATTCCACTCTATATGCATCCGAAGAAGTGGGCTGTAGTCCACGAAAGCTTATGCTCTAATAAATTTGTTAGTCTCTAAGGTGCCACAAATGTTCCCCAGATGACTTATTCCAGAGGTGTAGATTCCATCAGTGTCCCTGATTTTTACCTCCCGGGTCATCTGCCTCTCTCACATTCTCCAGGAAATTAATTGTTCTTCATTTGACATTTTTTCTCTGCCTCGTGTTCTCCCTTTCCTGCTTTTCTCTCCTTCTTTCCCCCTTTTCATTTCTTAAAGATGCTTAAGCAGGGAAGACTGACTCAGTGGGAGTCTTGGGTTCAATTCCTTGCTCCACCACAGACCTTGGGCCAGTCTCTCTGTGCCTCGGATTCCCATGTGTGAAATGGGGCTAATGCTTCCCTAGCAGCTGGTGGTGCGGTGGAGATAAATGCATTAAGATTGTGAGGCACTCAGGGGATGTCTGCACTGTGAAGAGAAACCTGCAGCACCTAGTCTCAGAGCCCAGATTAATTGACGCAGGCTTGAGCTGCGGCTCTAAATATAGCAGTGTAGCTGTGTGGGCCCAGGCTATGAGATTGTCTCCCCTTGCGGGGTTTCAGAGCCCAGGCTCCAGCCCAAGCCTGAACATCTACTCTGCTATTTGTATCCCAGCAAGCCCGAGTCAATCGACCCAGGCTGTGAGATTCAGTGCCGTGGGTTTTTCTTTGCAGTGTAGACATACCCTCAGACACTACATTAATGGCGTGGTCAGATAAACACCTTAGATAGAAGTATCAGCTGCAAATCGGACTGTGCTGTTTGATCCCTTCCTTTGCCATGTCTAAAGAAGTCCTGAAAGCGTTACTATTTTTTTGTTTCTTGTTTCCATTAGAAATTGAAGGGGGTTGTTAGGAAGGAAGGCCATTCTGATCCTGGAGTTCCTCCCTAGATGTTAGCAGATGTTAGCAGAGCTGGTAGCATTCTGAGATCCCAGGCAAGGAAAACGAGAGAGAATTTTTTAATCAGACTTTTGACTCCTTGGTTTTTGATCCATTTTACTTGAATGCCTGAAAAATACTTTGGGTGGGGGAGGAGAGAAGATGTATCCTAGATATTCAGCAACTTAGCACCTTTAATGAAGAGCTGAGAAAACTCATGTCCTTGGAGACTTTCAGGAAAATGAGTGCAACTCAGACTTGAGCTTCTTAAAATAAAAAGGGAAAGGAGGAGAAATCTTTACAAACTGCAGAGTTGCTATATTCTACGTTATAACAAAGTAAGAAGGTGAACTAATTTAATATTTTCCTTATCTAAGTATGTCGCTGTCTTTGGACCACTTCTGGCATCCGTGTTTAAATTCACTGGGCATGGGTAGTTCGAACTCAAAAGGGAAGCTGCTCTTTCTTTTCTGCCTAAAAATGGCTCTAAATAGAATATATTCAATGTTAAGGAACACAATCTATCTAACAGGCTTGTAAGTCCCACTGCTTCAATCAAATCCAGTACCTGCCTATTATAACTGCTGGACTTCCAGCTGGCAATGACAGGTGGTTGCTGTGAGGAGTGCCTTACTACTGGCCTTCTGGCTGGGACTGCTGGGAGGAAGTTCACACTGCTGGAGTCCCGGCTGATACTGACAAGACACAGTCGAAAGAGATGCCAGGAATAGATCTGCCTTTCCCACGAGTATCTCTGCCAACTGATTATCCTCACTGGCGCTGGCTGGGGAAGTGAAATATCCCTCTGCCTTCCGATTGAAGTCATGGAGTTGAATTCTCTGCTACTGTAACTCTGCCGGCTTTGGTGGAGTTATGACTACAGAGGATCTGGCCCATAGAACTGGGAGGGAAGAGGGATTTCAATTCTGAGATTAAGGGTATGTCTACACTACGAAATTATGTCGAATTTATAGAAGCCAGTTTTATAGAAATCGGTTTTATACAGTCGATTGTGTGTGTCCCCACATAAAATGCTCTAAGTGCATTAAGTCGGCGGACCACGTCCACAGTACCGAGGCTAGTGTCGACTTCCAGAGTGTTGTACTGTGGGTAGCTATCCCACAGTTCCCGCAGTCTCCGCCACCCATTGGAATTCTGGGTTGAGATCCCAATGCCCGATGAGGCAAAAACAGTGTCACAGGGGATTCTGGGTACGTGTCGTCAGCCCACCCCCCCCTCCGTGAGAGCAACGGCAGACAATCGTTTTGCGCCTTTTTTCCTGGGTTACCTGTGCAAACGACATACCACGGCAAGCATGGAGCCCGCTCAGCTCAGCTCACCATCACCATATGTCATCTGGATGCCTGCAGACGTGGTACTGCATTGCTACACAGCAGCAGCTAATTGCCTTTTGGCAGTAGACGGTGCAGTATGACGACTGGTATCCATTGTCGTCGTACTCCTCAGTGAGTTCGGTCAGAGGCGCCTGGGCAGACATGTTTTGTCTCCTGGAGACTCAGTCCTGCCGGCAGTCCTATTGCACCGTCTTGACGATGATGGCTAGCAATCGTAATGCAGCATCTTCTGCCAAGCACCCAGAAGATGCTGATGGCTATCAGTCATGCTGCACTGTCTGCTGCCAGCCTAAGATGTAAAAGATAGATGGACCAGATTTGTTCTGTATTCATTTGCTTCCCCCTCCCTCCGTGAAATCAACGGCCTGCTGAACCCAGAGTTTTGAGTTCAATCTTTTGGGGGGGGGGCATTCTGTGTGACAGTTGTTTGTGTTTCTCCCTGATGCACAGCCACCTTTGTTGATTTTAATTCCCTGTAAGCCATGTCATCACTCACCCCTCCCTCCCTCCGTCAGACAATAGTTTCGCGCCTTTTTTCAGCCCAGATGCCATAGCATTGGGATCATGGGGCCCGCTCAGATCACCGCGGCAATTATGAGCACTATGAACACCATGCGCATTGTCCTGGAGTATATGCAGAGCCAGAACATGCCAAAGCAAAACCAGGCGAGGAGGCGAGTGCAGCGCAGTGACGAGAGTGATGAAGAAATTTACATGAACATAGACCTCTCACAAAGTACGGGCCCCAGCAAGGTGCAAATCATGGTGTTACTGGGGCAGGTTCATGCCATGGAACGCCAATTCTGGGCCCAGGAAACAAGCACAGACTGGTGGGACCACATCATGTTGCAGGTGTGGGGCGATTCCCAGTGGCTGTGAAACTTTCACATTCGTAAGGGCACTTTCATGGAACTTTGTGACTTGCTTTCCCCTGCCCTGAAGTGCCAGAATACCAGGATGAGAGCAGCCCTCACAGTTGAGAAGCGAGTGGCGATAGCCCTATGGAAGCTTGCAATGCCAGACAGCTACCGGTCAGTCGGGAATCAATTTGCAGTGGGCAAATCTACTGTGGGGGCTGCTGTGATCCAAGTAGCCAACGCAATCAAAGACCTGCTGATATCAAGGGTAGTGACTCTGGGAAACGTGCAGGTCATAGTGGATGGCTTTGCTGTAATGGGATTCCCTAACTCTGGTCTGTTTCAAAAGCTGGAGGAAGGGACTTTCTTCCCGGACCAGAAAATAACTGATGGGGATGTTGAAATGCCTATACTTATCCTTGGGGACCCAGCCTACCCCTTAATGCCATGGCTCATGAAGCCGTACACAGGCAGCCTGGACAGAGTCAGGACCTGTTCTACTATAGGCTGAGCAAGTGCAGAATGGTGGTAGAATGTGCATTTGGATGTTTAAAAGCGCGCTGGCACAGTTTACTGACTCAGATAGACCTCAGCGAAACCAATATCCCCATTGTTATTGCTGCTTGCTGTGCACTCCACAATATCTGTGAGAGTAAGGGGGAGACATTTATGGCGGAGTGGGAGGTTGAGGCAAATCGCCTGGCCACTGATTACGCGCAGCCAGACACCAGGGCGGTTAGAAGAGTACAGCAGGGCGCGGTGCACATCAGAGAAGCTTTGAAAACCAGTTTTGTGACTGGCCAGGCTACGGTGTGAAACTTCTGTTTGTTTCTCCTTGATGAACTGCCCTCCTCCCCGGTTCACTCTACTTCCCTGTAAGCTAACCACCTTCCCCTCCCCTCTTCGAGCACCACTTGCAGAAGCAACAAAGTCACTGTTACTTTACATTCATGCATTCTTTATTAATTCATCACACAACTAGGGGGATAACTGCCAAGGTAGCCCGGGAGGGGTGGGGGAGGAGGGAAGGACAAGGACACACTGCAGTTTAAAACTTTAAAACTTTAACTCTTATTGAAGGCCAGCCTTCTGATGCTTGGGCAATCATCTGGGGTGGAGTGGCTGGGTGGCTGGAGGCCCCCCCACTGTGTTCTTGGGTGTCTGGGTGAGGAGGCTATGGAACTTGGGGAGGAGGGCTGTTGGTTACACAGGGGCTGTAGCGGCAGTCTCTGCTCCTGCTGCCTTTCCTGCAGCTCAACCATACTCTGGAGCATATCAGTTTGATGCTCCAGCCGCCAGAGCATCGACTCTTGCCTTCTGTCAGCAATCTGATGCCACCTATCCTCTTCAGCCCGCTACTTGCTCTTTTCAGCCTGCGATTCAGCCCGCCACCTCTCCTCTCATTCATATTGTGCTTTTCTGCACTCTGACATTGACTGCCTCCACGCATTCTGCTGTGCTCTGTCAGCATGGGAGGACATCTGGAGCTCCGAGAACATATCATCCCGAGTCTGCCATTTTCTCCTTCTAATCTTCACTAGCCTCTGTGAAGGAGAAACATTTGCAGCTGGTGGAGGAGAAGGGAGAGGTGATTAAAAAAGACATTTTAGAGAACAATGGGTACACTCTTTCATGTTAAATTTTGCTGTTCACATTACACAGCACATGTGCTTTCGTTACAAGGTCGCATTTTTCCTCTTATATTGAGGGCCTGCTGGTTTGGTGTGAGAGATCACTCACACAGTGCCAGGCAACAGAATTTGGCTTGCAGACAGCCATGTTAAGCCACAGTCTTTTGGCTTTTTTAACCTTCATAACATGTGGGAATGGTTTCAAACAGCAGTGCCTTCATTTCCCATACTAAGCACCCATTGGGTTGGCCATTTAAAATGGGTTTGCAATGTAAAAGGAGGGGCTGCGGTTTCCGGGTTAACATGCAGCACAAACCCAACTAACCCCCCTCCCCACACCCAATTCTCTGGGATCATCACTTCACCCCTCCCCCCCACCGCGTGGCTAACAGTGGGGAATATTTCTGTTCAGCCAAGCAGGAACGCGCACCTCTGAATGTCCCCTTAATAAAATCACCCCATTTCAACCAGGTGACCGTGAATGATATTACTCTGCTGAGGATAACAAAGAGATAAGGAATGGATGTTGTTTGCATGCCAGCAAACACCGGGACCATACTCTGCCATGCTTTGTTATGCAATGATTCCAGACTACGTGCTACTGGCCTGGCGTGGTAAAGTGTCCTACCATGACGGACGGGATAAGGAAGCCCTCCCCAGAAACCTTTTGCAAAGGCTTTGGGAGTACATCAAGGAGAGCTTTCTGGAGATGTCCCTGGAGGATTTCCACTTCATCCCCATACACGTTAACAGACTTTTCCAGTAGCTGTACTGGCCGCGATTGCCAGGGCAAATTAATAATTAATCATTAAACACGCTTGCTTTTAAATCATGTGTAATATTTACAAAGGTACACTCACCAGAGGTCCCTTGTGCACCCTCAGGGTCTGGGAGCACGCCTTGGGTGAGTTTGGGGGTTACTAGTTCCAGGTCCAGGGTGATAAACATATCCTGGCTGTTGGGGAAACTGGTTTCTCCGCTTCCTTGCTGTGAGCTACCTTCATTGTCTTCATCATCATCTTCCTCGTACCCTGAACCTGCTTTCCTGTTGTGTGATTCTCCATTGATGGAGTCAAAGCACAGGGTTGGGGTAGTGGTGGCTGCACCCACTAGCATGACATGCATCTCCAGGTAGAAGCGGCATGTCTGCGGCTCTGCCGTGGACCTTCCGTTTGCCTCTCTAGCTTTGTGGTAGGCTTGCCTTAGCTCCTTAATTTTCACGCAGCACTGCTGTGCGTCCCTGTTATGGCCTCTGTCCTTCATGGCCTTTGAGACTTTTTGTATATGCAAAGGTATGAGCATATGTGTACACATACAGGAGTGGCGCCAGGGTTTTTGCCGCCCTAGGCGGCAGCGCTCCGCCTCAGAGCATTCAGGGGGTCAGGGGTCTTCAGCAGTGGTCCTTCCGCTCCGCGTCTTGGGGGCACTTTGGCGGCAGGTCCTGGAGCGAGTGAAGGACCCGCCGCTAAATTTCTGCTGAAGACCCGGAGCGGAAGAACCCCCTGCCACCAAATTTCCACCGAATGTGGCAAAATGCAGCTCCCCAAATCCTGCCACCCTAGACGACTGCCTAAGGTTGCCTAGTGGAAGCACCAGCCCTGTACACATAGGTATGTGAGAGAGACAGAATTCCTTTTGGACTCTGAGGATCCAGTTGGCTGAACTGTATTCCTTCTTTTCCAGCAACTGGTGGGGTCCCACGACCATACGGTGCTCAAGGAGACCTGGGATTGATGGTAAGAGATTGTTTCTCTTCCTTGGCTCTTAATCACACAGCCCATCTCCTGTCAGTAACTGAGTTACATGTACATGCATGCTGGTAAGTGCTACCTGCCCCAGCTTTGTGTCCTTCCAAACCCTTTGAGGACCCATTCCCTGGAACTGAACAAGGCTGTTTATCCAGTTATGCTCCAAGAGTGTGTCAAATAGAACAGAGGGCAAAATTCAGCCCGGTGCAAGTCCCATGGCTTCACTGATGCCAGAGTCACATTTGGCTTATACCACTAACATAACATAACATAAGAACGGCCGTACCGGGTCAGACCGAAGGTCCATCTAGCCCAGTATCCTGTCTACCAACAGTGGCCAATGCCAGGTGCCCCAGAAGGAGTGGACCAACAGGCAATGATCAAGTGATCTCTCTCCTGCCATCCATCTCCATCCTCTGACAAACACAGGCTAGGGACACTATTCCTTACCCATCCTGGCTAATAGCCATTAATGGACTTAACCACCATTAATTTATCCAGTTCTCTTTTAAACGCTGTTATAGTCTTAGCCTTCACAACCTCCTCAGGTAAGGAGTTCCACAAGTTGACTGTGCGCTGCATGAAGAAGAACTTCCTTGTATTTGTTTTAAACCTGCTGCCTATTAATTTCATTTGGTGACCCCTAGTTCTTGTATTATGGGAATAAGTAAATAACTTTTCCTTATCCACTTTCTCCACATCACTCATGATTTTATATACCTCTATTATATCCCCCCTTAGTCTCCTCTTTTCCAAGCTGAAGAGTCCTAGCCTCTTTAATCTCTCCTCATATGGGACCCGTTCCAAACCCCTAATCATTTTAGTTGCCCTTTTCTGAACCTTTTCTAGTGTCAGTATATCTTTTTTTAGATGAGGGGACCACATCTGTACGCAGTATTCGAGATGTGGGCATACCATTGATTTATATAAGGGCAATAATATATTCTCAGTCTTATTCTCTATCTCCTTTTTAATGATCCCTAACATCCTGTTTGCTTTTTTGACCGCCTCTGCACACTGCGCGGACATCTTCGGAGAACTATCCACGATGACTCCAAGATCTTTTTCCTGACTTTTTGTAGCTAAATTAGCCCCCATCATATTGTATGTATAGCTGGGGTTATTTTTTCCAATGTGCATTACTTTACATTTATCCACATTAAATTTCATTTGCCATTTTGTTGCCCCAATCACTTAGTTTTGTGAGATCTTTTTGAAGTTCATCACAGTCTGCTTTGGTCTTAACTATCTTGAGCAGTTTAGTATCATCTGCAAACTTTGCCACCTCACTGTTTACCCCTTTCTCCAGATCATTTATAAATAAGTTGAATAGGATTGGTCCGAGGATTGACCCTTGGGGAACACCACTAGTTACCCCTCTCCATTCTGAGAATTTACCATTAATTCCTACCCTTTGGTCCCGGTCTTTTAACCAGTTCTCAATCCATGAAAGGACCTTCCCTTTTATCCCATAACAACTTACTTTACTTAAGAGCCTTTGGTGAGGGACCTTGTCAAAGGCTTTCTGGAAATCTAAGTACACTATGTCCACTGGATCCCCCTTGTCCACATGTTTGTTGACCCCTTCAAAGAACTCTAATAGATTAGTAAGACATGATTTCCCTTTACAGAAACCATGTTGACTATTGCTCAACAGTTTATGTTTTTCTATGTGTCTGACAATTTTATTCTTAACTATTGTTTCGACTAATTTGCCCAGTACCGACGTTAGACTTACTGGTCTGTAATTGCCGGGATCACCTCTAGAGCCCTTTTTAAATATTGGGGTTACATTAGCTAACTTCCAGTCATTGGGTACAGAAGCCGATTTAAAGGACAGGTTACAAACCTTAGTTCTTAGTTAATAGTTCCACAACTTCACATTTGAGTTCTTTCAGAACTCTTGGGTGAATGCCATCTGGTCCAGTGACTTGTTAATGTTAAGTTTATCAATTAATTCCAAAACCTCCTCTAGTGACACTTCAATCTGTGACAGTTCCTCAGATTTGTCACCTACAAAAGCCGGCTCAGGTTTGGGAATCTCCCTAACATCCTCAGCCATGAAGACTGAAGCAAAGAATCCATTTAGTTTCTCCGCAATGACTTTATCGTCTTTAAGCGCTCCTTTTGTATCTCAATCATCAAGGGGCCTCACTGGTTGTTTAGCAGGCTTCCTGCTTCTGATGTACTTAAAAAACCTTTTGTTATTACCCTTGGAGTTTTTGGCTAGCCATTCTTCAAACTCCTCTTTGGCTTTTCTTATTACATTCTTGCACTTAATTTGGCAGTGTTTATGCTCCTTTCTATTTGCCTCACTAGAATTTGACTTCCACTTTTTAAAAGATGCCTTTTTATCTCTCACTGCTTCTTTTACATGGTTGTTAAGCCATGGTGGCTCTTTTTTAGTTCTTTTACTATGTTTTTTAATTTGGGGTATACATTTAAGTTGGGCCTCTATTATAGTGTCTTTGAAAAGCATCCATGCAGCTTGCAGGGATTTCACTTTAGTCACTGTACCTTTTAATTTCTGTTTAACTAACCCCCTCATTTTTGCATAGTTCCCCCTTTTAAAATTAAATGCCACAGTGTTGGACTGTTGAGATGTTCTTCCCACCACAGGGATGTTGAATGCTATTGTATTATGGTCACTATTTCCAAGTGGTCCTGTTATAGTTACCTCTTGGACCAGCTCCTGCGCTCCACTCAGGACTAAATCTAGAGTTACCGAACCCCTTGTGGAACCCCTTGTGGGTTCCCGTACCAGCTGCTCCATGAAGCAGTCATTAAAAGTATCGAGAAATTTCATCTCTGCATTTCGTCCTGAAGTGAAATGTTTCCAGTCAATATGGGGATAATTGAAATCCCCCACTATTATTGGGTTCTTAATTTTGATAGCTTCTCTAATTTCCCTTAGCATTTCATCATCACTATCACTGTCCTGGTCAGGTGGTCTATAATAGATCCCTAATGTTATATTCTTATTAGAGCATGAAATTTCTATCCATAGAGATTCTATGGAACATGTGGATTCACTTAAGATTTTTACTTCATTTGATTCTACATTTTCTTTCACATATAGTGCCACTCCCCCCTACCCCCGCCCCCGCACGACCTGTTCTGTCCTTCCGATATATTTTGTACCCCGGAATGATTGTGTCCCATTGATTGCTCTCAGTCCACCAGATTTCTGTGATGCCTATTATATCAATAGCCTCCTTTATCACGAGGCACTCTAGTTCACCCATCTTATTATTTAGACTTCTAGCATTTGTGTACAAGCACTTTAAAAAACTTGTCACTGTTTATTTGTCTGCCCTTTTCTGATGTGTTAGATTATTTTTTATGTGACTGTTTATCATCTGATCTGGCCCTTACATTATCCTCCTCCATCCTCTGCTCCTGACTATAACCTGGAGATTCTCTATCATTAGACTCTCCGCTAAGAGAAGTCTCTGTCCGATCCACATGCTCCTCTGCGGCAGTCGGCTTTCCCCCATCTCCTAGTTTAAAAACTGCTCTACAACCTTTTTAATGTTTAGTGCCAGCCGTCTGGTTCCACTTTGGTTTAGGTGGAGCCCATCTCTCCTGTATAGACTTCCCCCATCCCAAAAGTTTCCCCAGTTCCTAATGAATGTAAATCCCTCCTCTCTACACCATTGTCTCATCCACGCATTGAGACTCTGAAGCTCTGCCTGCCTACCTGGCCCTATGCGTGGAACTGGGAGCATTTCTGAGAATGCCACCATAGAGGTCCTGGATTTTAGTCTCTTCCCTAGCAGCCTAAATTTGGCCTCCAGGACATCTCTCCTACCCTTCCCTATGTCATTGGTACCTACATGTACCACGACCATCGGCTCCTCCCCAGCACTACACATAAGTCTGTCTAGATGTCTCGAGAGATCCGCAACCTTCGCACCAGGCAGGCAAGTCACCATGCGGTTCTCCCGGTCATCACAAACCCAGCTATCTACGTTTCTAATGATCAAATCTCCCATTACTAACACCTGCCTTTTCCTAGCAACTGGAGTTCCCTCCCCCGGAGAGGCAACCTCAGTGCGAGAGGTAACCCCAGCACCATCTGGAAGGAGGGTCCCAACTATGGGAAGGTTTCCCTCTGCTCCTGTTGACTGCTCTGCTTCCCTGGGCCTTTCATCCTCCCCAACAGCACAGGGGCTGTCTGACCAGAGGTTGGACAATTCTACAGTGTCCCAGAAAGCCTCATCAACATACCTTTCTGCTTCTCTTAGCTACTCCAGTTCCGCTACCCTGGCCTCCAAAGTCCGTATGTGGTCTCTGAGGGCCAGGAGCTCCTTGCACCGAATGCACACATACGCCACCCGCCCACAGGGCAAGTAATCATACTGCTGCACTCAGTGCAATAAACTGGATAGCCCCCACTCTGCAGCTGGGCTTCTGCCTGCATTGTCTCCTAGTTAATGAAGGGGTTGTTTAAGCAAAAGGTTTTCAATGTAGTTTGGTTCATAGGTTTTAAGGGGAATAAAGGGACCCCCGCTCCCTTCCCAAACTCCCTTGCGAAACACCCTGTTAGCAGCCCCGGGTCGCAAAAGCTCCTGGTTGCAAAAGCTCCCTGGTCACTTGTGCGCTGCGTTATAAAGCCCTGACCTATGTGAATGCCCCGCCCACTGATTAAGGCTCAGCCGCTTACTAGAGGCTTCTAGCTTTCAGACCTTCCTTTGAAGCTCACAGCTTCCAACTGCCAGCCACAGCACACAGTCCTTCAAACAAACAACCAAACAGACTGACAAACACAAGCTCAGCCCACAGCAAGTAACCCCCAAACACAAACAAACACACACTACAGACAGTCACTTACTCCAATGGTGCTGTATTGCTCCTCCTTCACCTGGAGAACTCCCTTGCAAAACTCCCTGTTAGCAGGCCCTGTTCGCAAAAGCTCACTAATAACTTAATTGGTAACTCTGTTTTCTGGGCTACAAAGTCATTTGTCCAAGTTGTGTGCCAGTAACCGGGCTTACACACAATGCTCGTAGGGTCTGATCCAAAGCCCATTGAAGTCAATGGAAAAACTTTTCAGTGTCATCTTTAATGGTGCTTGGATCAGGCCCATATTAATTGTGATGCTAAGGGCTGCTAAGCTCTTAGATACTAAGACATTCTGGGGTGCAATCCAGACCAGTGAGGGGTTGTCACCCCACCCTGCAACCTGGGGTACCTCACTAGGCTTAGCTGCTGTAGCTCCTACCTGGGCCACCAGCATGTAGGTCACACCCTTAGGGACTGTGTATAGTCGCAGCCCTGGCCCACCAAGTCTGACCCCATCAGCAACAAGCCAGCCATGCTCTGGCTTCCAGCAGCCTTGTTTACTGTTCTCAGGGTGACCCCAGTACACTCCCAGTCTTGAATTTCCCCCCAAAACCCGTGTTCTGCACTGTCCAGCCCTTGTAGACAGTCTGGTTATGTTAAGTCCACTGCCCCGTAAGGGGATCAAGATACAACAGTTTGCTACTTTTCATGGAGCTACCCACACAATTCAGTGCAAACGCACCAGATTAGCTTTGATTCAAGAATAAAACAAATTTATTTAACTACAAGGAGATAAGTTTGAATTGAGTACAAGTGTAATGCATTAAAGTCAGAAATGGGTATAAGGGAAATAAAGAGAAAATGTTTGCGAGTACTAAAACTTAAATGAGACTTGGTTCAAGGTGAAGTCCCTTACCACACATTCTGAGTAATATTGCTGGCCAAATTCTCAGGCTCCCAAAATCCAGCGGCTGTTTTTTTGTCTTAGGTGATGGGAGAGAGAGGGATGGATGGATAGGGAGAGAAAACTTGGCATGTTTTTACCTGTAGTAGGTCCTAGCCGGGGCTCGACCCTTCCGGGCAGGAGGGGAGCCACACCGACTCACTACGGTGGGAACAAGCAGTCAGTTAGTCCCAAAACTCCGGCTCTTTGGTGCCGAGTCGGAGCAACCACAGTCAAAGCTCAAGAGCCCAGGCCCTGGTTCAGGGCGGGGCAAACACAGTTAGCTCAGACCCTTGCTTGCAGGGGCTGAGCGGGCAAATAGTTCAGAGCCCAGGCCCTGGATCAGGGCGGGGCAAACACAGTTAGGCTCAGGCCCTTGTTGCAGGGGCTGAGCGAGCAAATAGTTCAAAGCCCAGGCCCTGGATCAGGGCGGGGCAAACACAGTTAAGCTCAGGCCCTTGTTTGCAGGGGCTGAGCGAGCAAATAGTTCAGAGCCCAGGCCCTGGATCAGGGCGGGGCAAACACAGTTAGGCTCAGGCCCTTGTTGGCAGGGGCTGAGCGAGCAAATAGATCAGAGCCCAGGCAAGGCACGCCTAGGCTTTCTGTAGCCGAGTGTTGGGTGAGGGGGATGCCTGCCACCCGTGAGCAGGGGTGGCAGGGGGGAACACAGGCCCACCCACTCCACTGCGTTCCAGCCCGGGGCCCTAACAGCGGTTGCTGCCGCTGCTGGTCAGTGGGGTATCCAGACCGCAACACACTGACATAGGCTCACACTCAGTTGCAGCCGGACCGGGGTCGGCTACCCCCGGGCTACTTCCGTGATCCCCCTCAAAGCCTACCTCGTTCGATGCGCCGGGATCGGGCCAGTCTATCTGCATGGGCTCCTCTCTGCCCGGGCTCGGCGGTAAGTCCGGTAGCTCTGTCGGGAAGTCCGGCCAATGGTCCTCAGGCGGCTCCTCTGGATAGCAGCAGGGGCAAAGGGGTTCGGGTCCAGTCTCACCCTCAGGGTTAGTGGGGTGCGGTTCCCAGGAGTTCTCCCAGTGGCGGGCGTGAACGGGCTCCAGCGGCTCCTCCTCGTAGCGGGCCCGGGGTAGCTCAGGCCAGCTAGGGTCCAGGCCTCGGTCTTCGACGGTCTCCTGGCCGGGAGCTCCCAGCCGCACGTCTGCTCCCTGTGGTGGCTAGCCGCCGACTGAGCTCTGGCGGCCGGCCTTTATACTTCCTGTCCCGCCCCTTGACTTCCGGGGGGCGGGGACAGGCGGTGGCGGTCCCACCCACTCTGGTGCCTGCACGTGAGCTCCCTCTTCTGGGCAGGAGGGGAGCCACACCGACTCACTACATTACCCCTTGTTTTTTCTAGTCCAGTCATCCTTTGAAATGCATATTCCTGAGGGTTACCCCGAGATGAAGTTCACTCCTGCTGTGAGGACAGAGACAAGGCCTCTCGAGGTGAAAGAGGTTCCATGCTGCTTGCTAAGAGGCAGACATGTTTGTTTCTGCCCCGCTTCCTTGCCAAAGAATGGCCACTTGATAGGTGATGTTTCATCAAAGCTGATGGGCCCTGGCTAGAGGTGCCAGCTTGTCTTTTGTCTTTGAGAAACAGGTTTACCCTTTTGCCCCAGACTCATCTGGTAAACACACTTCAGTCAAGATTTCAGTTTATGGTCATAACTTTATGTATAATGTTGCTACAGGCATTTTATCATGATATTGCTGACCAGGGAGCTATTTGTTTTCAAAGGATACCTTGCAAGGCATGTTTTGTACACAGATTATTACAGTAGGGTATGAATCCAGGGATTGGCTTTCAGAGAAACTGCCCAACAGCGATCTTTCCTGCGTCTCCAGGTGGGCGTAAGGCCTGCTGCCATTGTTCAAATAGATGGATGTTTTCAAAGCACTTGAAGATGAAAAGCTGTGGGTGCTTCTGAGCCGTGGGGTTGGTTCCCCCACTTTAGGCCACTGAACTGTATTTCCAACCCTAACCCCTACTCAAAGGGGTTTTGTGTTGAAGTGGGCAGCTGATGATTTATTACACGCAGGCCTGGCTTTCTGGCCAGTGTTCTCACAATAAAATAGGTTTCCAAGGTACTGTGTGGGCACTTCACCGCTGCGGTATTTGCCTACACACTTCCTGCATCTGCTCCTATCCTGGGGAAAGCGCTTGGTGACAGCTCCCGTATAAAGGTGTTATATAACGTAAAGCTTCATTCTGTTCTTGTGGTTTCACAATGCCACCCCAGCAGCCTCTCTCTCACACTGGGACTCAGTGTATTCCCCTCCTCTCCTGGCTGGCAGGGCCTAGGAGAGTCACATAAACGCTGCACAGGGACCCTGGGGGTATGGACAGGGGACCAGTGTTTTGTGCTGCTCTCCATTCCACAGCAGCATTAGGAGTGGAAGCTGTACATAGCTCTCCTCAGCCAGATGAGCGCTTTGGTGCTATAGTGGGAAGGGTGAATCGAGGAGAAAGATGGACGGATTCCTGGAGCTTTCTCATCCCCCAGCCCTCAGGAGATGTTACAATATATAAAAAACCCTGGGAGAGCAAGAATTTGTGGGTTAAAAGCTTAGCAAGTGGGTTGGACAGACAGGAGCAATGGAAGGTCCCCAAAAGTGGAGGGGCCACAGGATCCCAAACCATAGCCCCTTTCCTGTGAGGCTCCGCCCCCTCCGCCACTCATCCTTACAGCTGGTAGAAGGTGGGGGATCCATGGCCCCCTGGCCCCCCTGTTCCAGTGCCCATGGTTCCAGCTCTCCTGCAGGGATACCCATCATCTCTACTTTCTTTGCACAACCACTCCCGCATGATTGCATCCAAGCCAACCTTTGCCTCCTTCCCCAGGATTACTGCTGCTGTCAGGAGCTGAGGCCTCTTACTTAGGGTATGTCTATACTGCATTTGGGAGTGAGCGGGAGCAAGCCTCCCTGCCTAGGTTGACAGACTTGGACTCACACTAGCGCTTGAAGAAGAATAGCTGGGTAGACACACTGAATTGCAGCTTGGGCTGGAGCTCAGGGTGTGAAACCTAGGGATGGGGGGATGGGATATCAAACTGGGTTGGGGGCTGGTTCCCACTCACTCCAAAAGGCTGTGTAGACATACCCTTAGATTTGGTAGTGCAGAGCCTGGGAGCAGAAACCACTCATTGCCTTTCCTGTTTCTCCAGGCAGGCAGCAGCACCTTGTCTGATCACACCCTGTCAGTACTGGCGGGAACTCTAGCTGTTATGATTTAACAGTAGCAACTGGAGACACTGCTAGGTGCTGTACAAACATTAGTACTGCCTAAATACAAATGGCAGGATCATTACCCTCCTCTTACAGGCAAGGCACAGAGATTAAGTGATTTGCCCAAGGTCATGCAGTTTGTCCGAGCCAAGGCTGAACCCAGCTCTGCTGAGTCCCACTCCAGGGCTTTGACTCTCCCTAGTCCTTTATCATAGTAGGCCTGGCTGCTAGTGCCCGATTCCAGCTATTGGGCTAGTATTGACTCCAAGCCTGTTTGTGGAGCAGGTCCATGACTGCTCCATTCTGCTGGAGAGGTTTGTTCTCTCTTGGAGGTTTGCTGTATCCTGTTCTGAATAGGGAGCAGAGGGGGGAGATACAGCAGCCTGCCATCCCTTCAGCACAGATCTGCCAGAGCTCAGTCCACTTTTCACCAGCTGCTGCAGTGCTCTTCAGACAGGATTCAGGAGTAGAGCCAGGTGCTTTTTGGGAGGTGGGGGCAGTAAATCCAGTGTTGGGTCGAACAAAACATTTTGCGAATGTGTTGATTTTTGGCGAATTGTTTTCTTTGACTGAAACAAAGTTTGGAAATGTCAAAATATTTGACCATTTCCGAAACCTCCACCGCCACCTCTGGTATGGGAATGGTGCCTATACATGAAATGTTTTGGGTCGAACAAAGCCCTTATTCCCAACTGCCAGTCCACATCCTTGCAGGAAGGGCAAATGAAACCTAAGGGTTAAACACAAGCACGTGCCTGAGGCTGTCCTGATGAGCTAACTGCAAGCAACCAGCTTCCACACTTTTCCTTACTTGGAGCAATGGCATTTGTATAGTGCACCCAGTTAGCTCCAATATGGCAATGAGTGGTGTCAGGAGTGTTTGGTCAGTGCAGGTCCAGGATACCAAAGAAATTAAGCATCAAATGGCATAATGAAAGGGGCAGAGCTAAAACAGCAGAGCCAGATTGTGCCCTCCAGAGTCTCACCCACATAACGGGGAGTGGAATTTGATCCATGGGCTACAGTAGCAACAACTGTAACTTAAATCAGAAAGGGTCCTGCAGGCAGGGTGTCTACTGTACTTGGCCAACACTTCCGCTTGGGGTTGGCACTGGCAGCCCTTTTCTTCTGCTTTAAGAAAACGTACACGGTTGACCACTTACCTGGCTGAATAACATGCACCTGCTCATTATACCAGTGTGTTTAACCTTGTGTCTCATTGCAGGGCTATGAAGAAGTGCTTGGGCCTCAGGGAGAGATGGGATGAAGGTAAGGAAATCAGGGTTCACCCACAGAAAACTGTAAGACTGTTTTTTAATAAGTGTGGAAATTCCCCCACAAAAAAACATTGTTAAAGTGAAGTTAAGGATGCAGGCACATCTTGGGGATTTGAGGGCATGTTACCTTTCCAGAGTGTTCCAGTTAAACCAACAAATAGCTCATTCTAGCCCCAGAGAATGCAAAGCTGACGTTAGATTCCTCCAACAAGGCACTGACTCGTGCTCTAGTATTTATTTGTATTATGACAACAGCCAGAGGCAACAGCCATAACCTAAATTCTGCCCCATTCATGTTGCATCCATCTCATTTTAGAATAAAGCCAAATGTGCTATACACTTATTTTCTACAGTTGAATTTAAGGAAGATTATCCTCTCAGCTGGCTGCTCTCTCTGGGAGAACTGGGCTCCATCCATCAGTTAATTAGCTGCTACAGATGACTTGGATCATTTGTACAAGTCTCCACCATGAATGTCTGGCCTTGACTACTTTTTCTTTGCGTGGGGAGGTGGGGAGAGGAATGTGGGCCTAAAGAAGCCCATGGATATCTTTAATTATGGAAAATGTGAGATAAGGAGTAGCACTACAGTCCATTTCTTTCTTGATGCATGACTTGGCCACACACGCTTATGGGTGCAAACCTTGTGATGGAAAAATGGTTTTAAAATGATGCCTTTTGAAATGGTGCTTTTTCCTTTACTTTTAGTAAAATCTTTTATTTCTTGCAAGTATGAAATTTGTTAAGCAAGAATCCATAATGTGTCCACCTTTTAACTTCTAACTCGAGCAAGAGCACACGTCTTCTCTGAGAGAGGTTTTCCTGACGCCCACAAAAGCAGAACATAAAGCTAGTTTGGATTTGAGCATCGAAACTGAAATACTTTGAAGTAGTTTTATTACAGCTGGTTTCTACTGTAGCATTGCAACCCCTCTGCTTGCACTTGCTGCTGAGCATTTAGTGTGGTGGAACACTGATTCATGTTTCTAACGATCATCGTTCACTGCTGTTTGTCTCTGCTAGGGCAGAGTTAAGGCTGTGATTGTTGAAGTGTGCGTTGGAGACCATGTTTGAGACCTGCGGCCATAACGCTGCATTCCCTGGGTTTCTAATTGTTCAGAAAAGAAACCCCTCTAACCTCTGTGGAGCTCCCCACTCCACAGATAGCAGTAGGGGGAGCCGGCCTCTCTAGACACAGGTTGTCCATGATGCACAGGGCTCTTCAGAGCAGTGGTGCTGAGAGCCATGGAACAAACTGTAAACCCTGGATGTTATGGAAACCACTTCAAGCCAGGGGGTGTGGCAACACCCCAGCACTCCAAGTTCCAGCCCCTATGCTGCAGACTATTGGTGTGTGGATTTAATGGCCTTCTCCTTTCTCTGGCAGGGCAACAAAGGTGAAATGAGGCTGATGGGAGGGGGGAGGAGGGGAGACTTGGCTATCGTGCAAGTATCACATTTGCCCAGTTGACACCTGTGATCTCCCAGATGCTCTTGCTCTCTGCTAACACTCTGTTCAATGGGCCCAGAGCTGGAACAGACACTTGCTTGAGTGGTGAAAGCATTAATGAGACAGCAGCTCTGGGCTTGGATCCTAGTCTTTAGATGAATTCAAAAAGGCCTTGTCATTAAGGGAGCGATAGGGTGCAGGAGAGCTATCTGCAGGAGCGGTGCCAGGGTTTTTGCCGCCCTAGGCAGCAGCGCTCCTCCTCAGAGCATTTGGAGGCGGGGGTCCTTCTGCTCCGCATCTTCGGGGCACTTCAGCAGCGGGTCCCAGAGCGAGTGAAGGACCCGCCGCCAAAGCGCCCCGAAGACGCGGAGCGGAAGGACCCCCGCCGCCGAATTGCCGCCCCCCAAATCCTGCCGCCCTAGGCGACCGCCTAGGGTCACCTAGTGGAAGCGCCGGCCCTGGCTATCTGGTCATCAGTGGCTCAGACTGGCAGGGGCAGGTCCCAAGGTGGGGTTACCCGTGGCCATTCTTTTGCATTTTGCTTTCACTTTAAACCTTAAAACTGTGTTTATTTAAATTTTGTGGAGGCTCTTTCTCACCAGATTAGAATAAACCTTAAAACTGACCAAACTGTGGGTTCCAATTGCACAGGAGTGTCTCTTTAAATAGCATCCTAGCTAAGAGCTGTGACTTAGATCCCTGTTCCTAGAGACTGTGACACTGTCAGCTGGTCTCACCTCCTTTAACAGATAGCAGTGTATTAAGGAGTCTGTGTCAGCTGTGGGAAGGGCTGTGAATTAGCAGCCTGTCCCCTTTGCAGCTCGTCTTACACCTCTTAGAAGGAATAGCCGCAGTTGCTTTCTCCAGCAGAAATGAGAGTGAGCATTGGAGTATGGGAGGAAGTCCTGGTTCTGGATAGTGTTGCATGATCCACCCTGACAGCTGTTGTTCCTGCGTCTGCGGAGTGAGGGAGGGGCAGATCATGTCATCATGAGAGCATGAAATGGGGAGGGAGAGGCTGAAAATCACCTCTGGAACAGGAGCTGTAGCCACTGTGGGACCAGACAGGGGAATGGCTGTAAATCCAGCCCCCAGCCACTCAGCTGAGCTACTGCTTTCCACGAAGGTGTCGACACAATGATAGAATGAGGCAGAATACAATTACACAGCTTGTTGGCCCTCCCACGCTGGGCCATGGCCTGGTTGCCAGCTGGGTTCAAGAAGGAGCTGTCCTTGGTGTATAACATTTCACAGTTATGACTTATGCCTTCTTCCAAAGCAACTCCTGTTGGCCGTTCCCTGACTCGCTACGGCATACCCCTTACCCTGCACCTCATGAAGTCATTGACCCCAGAGCAAAATGGGCATTAGACAGGGATTCTTCCCTTCCATCCCTGGGTCTCTGTGGCCCTGGCTGGTCTCCATCTCTGTGGCTAGCTGCTGTAATTGGTCCTCCTGATCTTTGTGTATTCTGTCCAGGGCATCCCAGGCACAAACGGACCCAGGGGGTGCATGGGACTGCCAGGACGTCCTGTGAGTAAGCACAATGTCCCTCTGACATGGGTCTGTCCAGGCCCCATCTCCAGAGTCATGGAGTACTGAGGAATGTGATATCTAATAGAGGAGCTGGCTTTATCCCATTCCATTCCGGGACTGTCTGGTGAAAATGGAGCATCGGGACCTGAGCATGAGCCCACAGCCAGGAGGGTGTCAGGGAAGTAGGGAGAGAAGGGGGTTGCCTCTTTCCTTCCCACTTCAGGATGAAATACCTGGGACATGTCACAGTAAAGGGCAGGGGAAAAAATAGTCTCCCTCTGAGCTCTCAGCTGGTCTGTGCTGAACCAATCCCATCCTCTGCTCACTCTCTATTGATGGACCCATCCTCCATGAACATATCTCATTCTTTTTTTTAAACCAGTTACACTTTTGGCATTCACAACCTCCCCTGGCAATGAGTTCCACAGGCTGACTGTGCATTGGGTGAAGAAATAGAATCATAGAATATCAAGGTTGGAAGGGACTTCAGGAGGTCATCTAGTCCAACCCCCTGCTCAAAGCAGGACCAATCCCCAACTAAATCATCCCAGCCAGGGCTTTGTCAAGCCTGACCTTAAAAACCTGTAAGGAAGGAAATTCCACCACCTCCCTAGGTAACCCATTCCAGTGCTTCACCACCCTCCTAGTGAAAAAGTTTTTCCTAATATCCAACTGTGACAGACCCAGAACAGTGGGGTACAGAAATCTGGTAGAGGGCAAATATACTGGTCACTGGATGAGTAGTTTTCTGTTCCCTGAATGACCAGAGCAGGGGCTGCACTAGCATAATCAGGAACCTGCTAGAACCAGTTAAGGCAGGCAGGCTAATTAGGACACCTGGAGTCAATTAAGAAGAAGCTGCTAGAATCAATTAAGGAAGGCTAATCAGGGCACCTGGGCTTTAAAAAGGAGCTCACTTCAGTTTGTGGTGTGAGTGTGAGGAGCTGGGAGCAAGAGGTGTGGGTGTGCTGCTGGAGGACTGAGGAGCACAAGCGTTATCAGACACCAGGAGGAAGGTCCTGTGGTGAGACTAAGGAAGGTGTTTGGAGGAGGCCATGGGGAAGTAGCCCAGGGAGTTGTAGCTGTCATGCAGCTGTTACAGGAGGCACTATAGAAAGCTGCAGTCCACAGGGCCCTGGGTTGGAACTGGAGTAGAGGGTGGGCCCGGGTTCCCCCCAAGCCTCCCAATTGACCTGGACTGTGCGTTCTTCCAGAGGGGAAGGTTTCTGGGCTGTTCCCCAACCCACATGGTGAATCTCTGAGACAAGAAAATCTGCCAATAAGCTCAGGACCCACCAAGATAGAGGAGGAACTTTGTTTCACAACCTAAACCTCCCCCATGGCAACTTGAGACCATTACTCCTTGTTCTGTCATCTGCTACCACTGAGAACAGTCTAGATCCATCCTCTTTGGAACCCCCTTTCAGATAGTTGAAAGCAGCTATCAAATCCCCCCTCATTCTTCTCTTCTGCAGACTAAATAATCCCAGTTCCCTCAGCCTCTCCTCATAAATCATGTGCTCCAGCCCCCCATCATTTTTGTTGCCCTCCACTGGACTCTTTCCAATTTTGCCACATCCTTTTTGAAGTGTGGGGCCCAAAACTGGACACAGTACTACAGATGAGGCCTCATCAATGCCGAATAGAGGGGAATGATCACATCCCTCAGTCTGCTGGCAATGCTCCTACTTATACAGCCCAAAATGCCGTTGGCCTTCTTGGCAACAAGGGTACACTGTCGACTCATATCCAGCTTCTCGTCCACTGTAACCCCTAGGTCCTTCTCTGCAGAACTGCTGCCTAACCAGTCGGTCCCTAGTCTGTAACAGTGCATGGGATTCTTCCGTCCTAAGTGCAGGACTCTGCACTAGTCCATGTTGAACCTCATCAGATTTCTTTTGGCCCAATCCTCTAATTTGTCTAGGTCCCTCTGTATCCTATCCCTACCCTCCAGCACATCTACCACTCCTCCCAGTTTAGTGTCATCTGCAAACTTGCTGAGGGTGCAATCCACGCCATCCTCCAGATCATTAATGAAGTTATTGAACAAAACCGGCCCCAGGACCAACCCTTGGGGCACTCCGCTTGATACCGGCTGCCAACTAGACATGGAGCCATTGATCACTACCCATTAAGCATGATGATCTAGTCAGCTTTCTATCCATCTTATAGTCCATTCATCCAGCCCATACTTCTTTAACTTGCTGGCAAGAATACTGTGGGAGACCGTATCAAAAGCTTTGCTAAAGTCAAGGAATAACATGTCCACTGCTTTCCCGTTATCCACAGAGCCAGTTATGTCCTCATAGAAGGCAATTAGGTTAGTCAGGCATGACTTGCCCTTGGTGAATCCATGCTGACTGTTCCTGATCACTTTCCTCTCCTCCGTACTTCAAAATCGATTCCTTGAGGACCTGCTCCATGATTTTTCTAGGGACTGAGGTGAGGCTGACTGGCCTGTAATTCCCCAGATCCTCCTCCTCCTTCCCTTTTTTAAAGATGGGCACTACATTAGCCTTTTTCCAGTCATCCGGGACTTCCCTCGATCGCCATGAGTTTTCAAAGATAATGGCCAATAGCTCTGCAATCACATCCGCCAACTCCTTTAGCACCCTCGGATGCAGTGCATCCAGCCCCGTGGACTTGTGCTTGTCCAGCTTTTCTAAATAGTCCTGAACCACTTCTTTCTCCATAGAGGGCTGGTCACCTCCTCCCCATACTGTGCTGCCCAGTGCAGTAGTCTGGGAGCTGACGTTGTTCATGAAGACAGAGGCAAAAAAAGCATTGAGTATGTTAGCTTTTTCCACATTCTCTGTCACTATGTTGCCTCCCTCATTCAGCAAGGGGCCCACACTTTCCCTAACCACCTTCTTGTTGCTAACATACCTGTAGAAACCTTTCTTGTTACTCTTAACATCCCTTGCTAGCTGCAACTCCAATTGTGATTTGGCCTTCCTGATTTCACTCCTGCATGCCTGAGCAATATTTTTACACTCCTCTCTGATCATTTGTCCAAGCTTCCATTTCTTGTAAGCTTCCTTTGGTTTGTTTTAAACCTGCTGCCTATTAATTTCATTGGGTGACCCCTGGTTCTTGTGTTATGAGAAGGAGTAAATAACACTTCTTTATTTACTTTCTCCACAGCAGTCGTGATTTTATAGACCTCTATTATATGCCTCCCCCCCCTTTCCGCGCCCCCCCCCCCCCACACACACACCTTAGTCGTCTCTTTCTAAGATCAACAGTCCCAGTCTTTTTAATGTCTCCTTGCATGGAAGCTGTTCCATACACCTAATCGTCTTTTTTATTTTTATTTTTATTTTTTTCCTTTCTGTTCTCTGTACTCTTCTCAGGCCATACTACATGGTGTCATGGCTGATAACTGAGGTGTTGTTGGCTAGACTTAGTCCCACTTCCTCCAAATAATGACCGGCTGCCCTGGCACAACATCTGTGTATTTGTGGGGTGGTGTTTAGTAAGCGGAGGAGCTGGTATATCGCCCACGACAATGGGACAATCCTTTCAGTTCCCACCTCCGTCTCCTGACTAACATAAGTTCAGAGCAAACAGGGACTGAAGAGAAGCTGAGGGAGGATATGGGTTCCACATGGTAGAAGAAAAGTGGGGTGTGTGGAAGGGTAAGTCTGTGATAGACCCAGTCATAGGAAGGCTGGGGGAGAGGGGCAAATATGCTGCCTGGAAACCTTGGCAACTAACACCTTCAAAATGCATATAGCAATAACTACAGGCCCTGATCCAAATCCCATTAAAGTTAATGGAAACACTCTGTGGGTTTTCATTCAGGCCCCAAGGAGGAAAGGAACCACAAAAAGAGGGAAACCATGTGGTCCCAAAGGCAGGGGAGCAGTGGGGAGAAGAAGGTAGAAGTGGGGAGTCTGTGGGGAGAGCGGAAGGAAAGACGCAGAAGGCCATGGAGAGGGATGCATCTCAGGGGAGCGAAGTGGCTTTTTAAGGTAAGTGAGGGGGAGAGCAGGGTGTCAGATTTCTGTAGAGTCCATCTGTTTTGGAAGCTGCACCTCTCTGTTCTGATCTCCAAATTCCTGTCACAAGAAAACCCATAGAAGGCGGCAAGCGTCGAGGGGATGGATGGATGGGAGCTATTTTTAGTGAAGTGCACCAGATCTGCTGCCCGAAAGATTGAACTCCTCTAGTTAGTCACAGAACAAGTATAGCGGGGAGCAGCAATGCAAGTCCCCCCTCCCCACTGATGATTAGGGACCACCGCTAGGGGTGATAAGTATTTCAGTCTCTGTGGTTCACATGTAACTGGATCGTGGTCTATAAGTACCTCCAGAGGGAGAAATTTCTGGTAAGAGAGGTCTTTTCAGTCTAACAGACAAAGACCTAATGCGATCCAAGGGCTGGAAGCTAAAGCGAGACAAGTTCCAACTAGAAAAACGGCAGATTTCTCACAGTGAGGGCAACTGATCATTGGGACAACTTACCAAGGATATAGTGGATTTTCCTACACCAAGTGTTTTAATCACTTTTGGGTGCTATGAGCTTGATCCAGGAGTCAGTGGGTGACCTTTTATGTTTTATGTTATGCAGGAGGTCAAACTAGATGGTCATTGTGGTTCCTTCCATAGGCGCCGGAACTAGAGATACTGGGGGTGCTGTCACGCCCCTGGCTTGAAGTAGTTTCCGTCACATATAGGGTTTACAGTTTGGTTCAATGGTTCTCAGCACCCCCACTATCCAAATTGTTCCTGCACCCTTGGTTCCTTCTGACCTTAAAATCCTGGAAGCTATTCAGTGGATCTCTCTGCTCACACTGCCAGCTATGGGAGGTGAAGTCTATAATGGGGACACCTGTCCATAGGCGCTGCACCGAGACCACAAACATTCCTGATACAGACTACTAAGCAGCTGTGACTTTTACTGACTCTTGACCTGGGTAGGAGTTGAACAGTGAAAGGCTCCATGACCAACACCAACCTCCTGGGCCACCCAACTCCATGTTGTGTTTTATTACAGTCAGGGATAACCTCCATCCATTCACAGCCAAGAGGTTGGTAGAACTGGTTTATGGTCTGTACAGTTGTCCATGGGATGAGGATTCTTAACAGTGTTGTGAATGTGAAATCCCTACCACTGCAGGGAGCTAAGATGCTCCCAAGGTTTGGAGGCATCTTGCTACCACCTGCCCTTAGCATGAGGAAACCTTGCCTGGGTCTGTCTGCGTGGCCATGTTTGGGATGAGCGAATCTGCTCAGTTGAAATAAAGTAAGCAGCCTGAATCTGCTCCCCTAGTCTTGCATTGAAATGCCCCAAAACTCTATTTGAACTTTTGCAAACCTCAGGAATCTTTGGTTTCTCCCCACACACCCTTGTTTATGCACAATTCCCCAAAGCCTAAATCCCACCAAGAAGGCTGTTCTCACCTAGCTGGAATCAGAACATAGCAGCCAATTCCACAACCCCGAGCCAAGAGAGAATAAAGCAAGCTGTGTTTAACTGGCAGTCCAGCCAGTAAAGAGAGCTGGTCAAATGACAAAAGACCAGATTTGCAATATAGTCACCAAGCAATGAAACTGATTCAATTCGCTGTTCTCCCTGGGGGCTGATCCTGTTTGTTGTTTGGGTTCATCAAAGGATTCACGAATGCTGAAGGTTTCATGGATTTGTACCAGAAATGAATGATTTGTCGCTTGTTACTCTTCTCTTAAACATTTCAATCTTGATCCTGCAAGCTGCTGTGGTATAAGAAGAACCTTGCCCTGTGGCATTCTGCAGGGCTCTAGATGGGCGCAGGGTTCCGCCCATACAGATCAGCTTGCAGGATCGGGGCAGACCAAGGAGCAGAGATGGTAACACTGACCAGGGAGCAGAGATGGTAACACTGGGTGACCCATTGTGCACCACCAGTTGCGAATAGTGTGGCTGTAGAGAACAGCATGCAAACCCTCCCCCTCTCTCCCCCGTAGCTTGAAGATTATTTATCCAGGCTGTCTGGTCAATCCTTTAAAACCTATGAATTAATTCACAGAAACCAGAAACCGCTTGTAAGTGGTTCTCAAACCAAAATAAATAGCCTAAATTTGACAAATAGTTAGTTTGACACAAATGACTCAAACAGCTCTGACAGTGATTGAGAGTAGTCAGCTTACATCAGTGACACTTCCTTCATCTTTTTCCTAGCAGGCTGGCTCTAAACCACAGGCACTCACTCCTTGCAGCCTTGGTTTAAGTGATTGAACTGCTCCGGTTTGTTTTTTCTCCTCTGGATTTGTAGGGGAAACCTGGTAGGCCTGGCAGCTGGGCCGAAAAGGAGACAGGGTAAGTTCTCTGACACATGGATACTCTCTCTTTTGAGTGCAGAGAGATCTGGATGTGAACCAGCAGGAAATATTGTTATGTTGGTAGTGATGTCTGCTCAGGGCTGTGTCTAGCAGGACTCTCATTAGCATGATAGTTAGGGCTGGTGCCTTGTCCCCAATTCACAGGGGACCAGGAATTAGAAAAGCAAAAGATTTGATCCTGGTCAGATGCAGCAACAAGGCCCTTTCTGATCCAGGCCCTGATTCAGCAGAGCACTAACCTTTCCTTTCTGGTCTCACACTGCTCCTAGCTAAGCCGATGATCTGTCTGGTAGTTTCCTTGACACACTGGGCTATTCTGATTAGTGATGCTGGCATAATTCCCATGGACATGAGAGCAAAATTTGGCCCTCTGTGTCTGAACTAACTCAAAGGCACGACCTATCGGTGGTCCTTCTACGCCAGGCTTCCCAGGTTCACCCATTCTACCCTTGGTGCCCTACGCAGGAGCAAAAGAAAAGTACAGCTGCAGGTGTTCTACCACAAGGGTGGTCAGAGGGGTGGATACTGTTCCTGCCCTCAGTATGACACAGAGGGAATGAAGTTGAAGGGTGCATGGATATGTTCCCTGGAATCCTTACAACTGCCTGCCTGCCGATAGGCTGAAACGATAACCCTGTTCCCACACCTGGGGCGGGCTCCTTCATTTGCCCTGAGAATCCTTGCCATGCATGTATAGGCCAGCACGTTATGGTAGCAGTGAGGAGGATAATGAGAGAGCCTGGAATATGGCCCCACTGGAGTTCAGACAGAAAACTCTGCAATAAAGGAACTTATTTTTGAGGTTATTAAAGAGGGACATTGGACTCAGTTGGCACGAGACGGGGGGTGCCCTGGAGCCCAAGCCTGGCCAAGAGCAGGGGGTGGTTAAGAATCTCTCCACATAAGTGGTGCACCATTGTAGGTGGGAGGATTTTACCAGCAGGTAGGAGCTGTTTTGATGGAAAAATTCAGCTAACACTTAAGCCAGCACCCTGCGATATAGTATGCAGAAAATCTGCATCGTCCCAGGACCACAGCTATCCTGATAGCCTTGTTTGTCCTGTGATTCCCTTAAACCCAGAGCAGCCCTCCTTTTCTTGGTCCCCTTTTTCCCAGGGAACCTGGTGGGCCCTCGATAAACATTAAATATCTAGCAGATGTAAGCAAGCAAACTGACAGCTATACTGCCTGATTAGGGTGAGATATGTAACAAACCAGATTTGACAGGTAAAGGCCAGTATAGAATGGATCATATGCAGAATCACTCTAAGGCTGTGTAAATAATTCAGGGACATTTGTTTTGTCCTTCACCCATGTGAAAATATAGTATGAGATGCATAATGCAAAAGGTGAACTTCTAAGATGGACCAAATCCACAGCTGGTGGAAGTGGGTGCGACTCCACTGAATGTGATCTGGTGATTGCATCCCACCTACAGTCATCTTTCATCCCTATGGAAACCTGTGCTCTTGTGATGGGAGCAAATGTCAAGGGATATTTAGAACCAAGACGCTAAGAAATATACAAGAGGTGCAGCTGAGCTAGCTCTGAACGCTATGCTATGTAGCTGCAAGCACAGGCCATAGCAACCTATGGTCAGCAGCATTTAAAAAAACATGGTTCAACCCAGCAAGGTTTTAATGGCTCAAGACATCTTGTCCTTGACTACACTGGTAGTTGCACTATATTCTGCTCTGGTCGCTCGCTGCCAGCAAAGGGTATGTTTTCCAGTGGGCATGAGATCCCATTGTACAAAGTGCAGTTACCAAATTCTGTCTCTGCTTATCAGCTCCCCTTTGGGCTCTCTATGTCCTTTCAGACTTCAAAGATCCTACAGGAATGAGTTCAGGAAACCTTGGAGTTACCCACCAAAACTTTTTATATAGCATTAAAAATCCAGCAAACTCAACCAACCATACTGCGAGCACTGGTTCTGCAGCAGCATTCCCCCCACATCTCAAGCTCCGCTGATGGCTATGCACCAGCCAGGAAGTAAAACAAGAGCCATGTTGGAACAAAAAAGAGAGGGAAAATTAGACAGCCCTATGCCTGGCAGAGGTTAGCAGCACTAGAAAGGTAGAGGGCCTGATTCACCATTGCCTTGTGTCTTGTGTTGTCATTTACATCACTGTAAAATTTCCAGAGAGAGGAATAGAGAGGAGCTGTGGGGAGAGAGAGCGAGGAGGACCAAGACAGATCTAGAGAAACTGAGGATGAAGAGCAAGAGAAAGTAAAGGCTTTAATGTATCTTCCTGCATCAGCCGCAGGCCCTGGTTTTCCTTGAAGGTCAGGAGATCCCTAGAAGAAAAGGAACAAAGACATCAGTTTGCCTTCCTAACTATCACTTCGAGTCTGCTCAGGAGCCCAGATTACAAGTGCTGGGAATCAGTTGCCTTTGATCCACCTGTCTGAACCTGGGACATCTCTGTTTCTCTATTTTCCCCCCAGGCTCTTGAGAATATCAGATTTTTCTGGGAGTGAGCCTTAAGGCACATTCAGTAAAGATGTGCTCAGAGGCCCCTAGGGGGCACTGCAGTGTGTGTAGATATACCCAACATTACCCCAGAGATGGATTGGGTCCTGTCACAGGCTGGCCCTTTAAGGGAAGCCAGCCTGGCCAGTGACCTTGCAGCTAGCCCCAGCTGCTGATGATGATATGGCCACTTCATGATAATTAGTGACCCCAGCTGTGAAAGGTAACAGAGTAGAGAACCACAGGGAGAGAGGGGGAGACTGTGCAGAAGATCCTGTCCCTGGGAAGAGTCTGGAGAAGGCAACACAATCCTGCAGGTGGGAGAACCCACAGGGAGCAGGGTCTAGGCTCCTGTGTGGAGGGCAAGGGCCTGCGAGGAGCAGGGAGATCCCACAGGGAAGCTGCTGGAGTCCCTGGGAATGGGAGAGAGGCATTGAGAGGAAACCTTCTGAGGCAAGAAGCAATCTGGGAAGAATGCTGCAGGAGAGGGAGGCTCAGCAAAAGCACATCTGTGGTGCCCGAGAGGGGCAGGAGATGTATTGGTTCAACAGAGAAGGGGGAAGCCAGAGGCTGTGTTAGGCATAGGCTGTGGGGAAGCAGCACAAGGGGGCTTAGCACTAGGAAGTGGCCCAGGGAAACAGCAGCATGTCTGCAGAAGCAACAATGCAGGATCTTTGTGTAAGCGGGGGAATGGTCCCGCTATTGTGGGGAACTTTCCTGGCTTCTGCACTACCCCGGTGAAGAGGGCTAGCGAAAGGATCCGAGTCCTCGCTCCCACTTCCTTTACCCAGAGGCCTCCCTGCCCTTGAGGACTCCCCTTCCACTCTCCTGTCTGGCAGAGTCCTCATAAACCCCGACAAGGCTGGGCCCAGGATTCCTGGGGGGCTCGACCCCCAACCCTGCGGTGGTCACCCAGGACAGGGGCTAGGGTGTCCCCACTCCGGGGTACTCTCTCTGCACTGGGCACCTCCCTGACCCACTGATCATTTCATACAATTTAAAGCAAATACAAGTTGTTTAATTAACAATTAATTTTAAAAAAAGAATAAGGAAAAATGGGAAAGGTTAGAGGAAAACACATCACCCTGCTCTGTGGCAGGGAACATTACAACCAGTGTCTCTGGAACGTCAGGGCAGTTCAATCTGTTCCTTGTAGGTCCCAGGCCTCCTTCTCAGGCCCTGTCTGTGCTGCAGAGACGCTGTGGATTGGACACTTGCTCTGGCGGTGGCCACACGCTCTCAGGCTCTAGGTGGCAGGACCCTTTTTCCCAGCGTCGCCCCTGCCCAGTCGGGGTTATGATCCCCCTGCAAGTCTGGCCTGCAAGGCCTCTTGGCTGAGGCGTCTCCCTGTGCTGGGCCCACTGCCCAGGGTCCCCCTCACTCTCCCCAGCTGCTCACCGCACTCGGACTGCACACGGCTCCGGACTGCCCCAGCCCCAGCTCCGGACTGCTCCAGCTCCAGCTCCACTCTGCCTCAGCACGGCTGCTGCTGCTGCTCTGCCTTCAGCTCCCTGGGCTGCTTCTCTGGCCTCTCTGGCTCTGGTTGCTGCAGCTCTGCCCCCAGCACAGCTCTGCTCTGCAGGCTGCTTCTGTGACTCTGCTCCCAGCTCTGACCTGCTTCCTGGCTGCTTGTCTGGCCCCTCTGGCTCTGGTTGCTACAGCTCTGGTCCCAGGGCAGGTCTGCTCTCTCCGGGCTGTGCTCTGGCTTTGGGGCTGCAGCTCTGCTTCCAGCAGCTTAGCTCGGGCCCCTGCCCTCTCCTTAGCTCGGCCCCACTCTGTCTGACTCAGGCCATTCCAGTTTCCACGGAGGACGGGACCCACCCTGGCCTCCTGACTCTCTGATTAGCCTGCCCACCCTGTCAATCAGGCTGATCTGGAGCATTGGCCTCTCCCCATTGCCCCTGGGGACTGTCAGTCTCAGGCTCCTGATTTGCCATCGACCCTTCCCCTTTCAGTGCTGGGAGCTAGCCAACCAAAACACCCCACTGAATGTTAGTAAGGGGGCAACAGTCCCCTTACATTTGGGCCAGAACCCAGAGCAGAGGGTGGGCCTGGGCTCTCCTGACAGCTCCTGAGGAGAGCAGCATGCAAGCCCAGGCTGCTGAGCGAGGGCCGGTCAGAGTACTGCAGTACAGCCTGAGTGGGCCAGGAGAATTGTTTGGACATGTAGCTTAGACTTTCAACCCGACTCTCTTGTCACCCCGGAAGGGGACTGAACTTTGTGATGTGGCTGAGCTGCAAAAGAGCCAGCAGGAGGTGCTGGAGATGAGGGTCACTTGCAGCATCGCACCCTGCCACAAGAGGGCGCTACCGAGGGTGAGTACACAACCTTACAGCCCCAGACATTTTTCTGCTAGATCCTGCTTCACTAAGGCTACTTGGATTGTGCTGTTTTCAAGGGGCTGGGGCAGTAGCTCAGGAGGCTTGAGAGGGCTTCCTGCACCCAAAGAAAACAAGGTCTGTCTGAAATGAAAATAAGAAGCTTTCTATTTATCTGTCATTTCTCCTACAGAAAAATCACCTGGGTCTTGAATTGTATTCCCAGGCAGGAACTGTCAAGATCCAGTTAAGGCTATAAATAGATATCAATTTTCAAACCATCTAGGAACACTGGAATTATTAATAAATATGACTAAGCCCAGAGATTTAGTTAAGGTTCAAGAAGAGATTGGCTACTGAAGATCAGCTAGACCCTAGGTAAGGCGCTTACTCATCAGCGTGTTGGGTCTTCTTGACATACTGTGTTTGAACTGATTTAACTTTAGAAATTGACTTAGTTAAATCCGTGCAACCCCTTAATGTGGACTCTCTGAAATTGGTTTCAATGTGCTTCAATGGCTAAACTGGTATAGCGCACTCAAACTGAAATAGGAGTGTCCACATGCAGGCTGGCACTGAAAGAATCAAGTGTGTGAATTAAAGCTGATTTAGGTCCGTGTGTGCATAGACCAGCCAAAGGTAATGTTCTGTGTCTCTAGGACTGACAGGAATACAGGGGTCAGGGCTATGCTAGAATCTGTGGACTGCAGGTGAGGCTTAGTCCATTCTCACTGATTCTTATACTCCATTAAAGCTATGTAGTATGACAAATCTGTCAAAGAACAGGTGTATTGGAAAGACTAGATAACTCAGAGGCATATTAATGGCACATAAGACAACTAGACTGGGTCAGACCAATGATCTCTCTGGCCCGCTGTCCTGTCTTCCGACAGTGGCCAATACCAGGTGCTTCAGAGAGAATGAACAGAACAGGCAGTCACTGAGTGATCCATCCCCTGTCATCTACTCCCAGCTTCTGGCAAAGAGGGGCTAGGGACACCCAGAGCATGGAGTTGTGTCCCTGACTATCTTGGCTAATAACCATTGATGGATCTGTTGTCTGTGAACTGATCTGATTCTTTTTTGAACCCCATTGTACTTTTGGCCTTCACAACATCCCCCTGGCAATGAGTTCCACAGGTTGACACTGCGTTGTGGGAAGAAATACTTCCTTTTGTTTTTAAACCTGCTGTCTATTAATTTCATTGGGTGACCCCCCAGTTCTTGTGTTTATGTGAAGGGGTAAATAAGACTTCCCTATTCACTTTCTCCACACCAGTCATGATTTTATAGACCTCCATCGTATCCTCCCTTTAGCCATCTCTTTTCCAAGCTGAACAGTCCCAGTCTTTTTAATCTCTCCTCAGGTGGAAGCTGTTCCATACCCCTAATAATTTTTGTTACCTCTTTTTGTACCTTTTCCACTTCTAATATATATATTTTTTTGAGGTGGGCGATCAGAACTTGAGGTGTGGGTGTACCATGGATTTATAGAGTGGCATTTATAATATTTTCTGTCATCTTAGGAACCATTAGGGAAGGGTACATAACATTGTTTGCTTTTTTTGACAGCCATTGCCATTGGGCAGTTGTTTTCAGAGAACTATCTACAGTGATTTCACGATCTTTCTTGAGTGGTAACAGCTAATTTAGACCCCATCATGTGGTGTGTGTGTGTGTGTGTATAGTTGGGATTATGCTTTCCAATGTGCAGGACTTTGCAGTTATCAACATTTAAATTTCATCTGTCATTCACCCAGTTTTGTGAGATCCCTTTGTAACTTTTCAGTCTGCCTTAACTTTGAACAGATGACACTTGGCATATCTAGGTCATTAGTTCAAAAAATCCATCCTAGGTCAGCAATGATAGAAAGTCATTACCATCCAGTGGCTGCTTAGCACTATGTGAAATGGAGTGGGTTCAGGCTAGTTTCCAGTGGGTAAGCACTCTTCTCGCTGATGGCAGAGGCAGTTTCCTTGGAGAGAATGTGCCGTGGGTACTAGGCTATTCTTTCACCTTTAAAGTTTGTAGGGTCAAGACATTTTGGTCAAGCATGATGCTCAGATCCCAGGCTGAGCATCTCATCTTCATATTTGGCTGTGTTTATTCTGGAATCAATATGCCCATGATACCGTTTGAGTCACTTCAGAGCAGAACCACATTCTATCTCTGCCCTTGCAGTACTTGAGGGAATCTCTGATCTCCTAGCTTCTGGGTACTTGTAAATCTCTTCTCTATTTCCTGAGCTCTTTCCTTGCACCAGCGTGAGAAGGGGAAGCTTGGAGCTGGAGGATCAGAAGGATTCCCCATCCTAGAGGGGTGTGTATGTGCATATTTCCTGTTGCTGTGTCCCCTAGAGTCGTAGCCATGGCACCTTTTTCAGGATAAGACCGCTCTGTGCTTCCTTGTCCATCCAATTCATATGCCACTGGATAGACTGCTGCAGCCCTTCACGATGTCTGCAGCCCTTCACGATGTCTGCAGCTCTATTCTAACTGTGTACACCTAGCTATTCCCCTCTCCGCTGGCCACCTCACCTCAAACAGCAAGTGGGCAAGAGGGACCCCTGCAGTCTATTTAGCATGGACAGGGATGAGAGATCTCCTTCACAGGGACCTTTCAGCTGAACTAGAGGAGAATGGAGCTTTGCAGGGATCAGCGATTTGCAGAGACTCTTATGTGTATGCTGCATAACATACCAGCCCCGGTATGAGGCTCAGGCTGTCTGCATGGCATATGGGGTTGAATAACAATAAATAAGCTCATCAAGCATGTGGCATGGTGTGTGTGTGTGTGTATAATTTTTTTAAAATGAACTCAGTGTTCATCTTCTAGGTGAGTCTGTGGAGGGGCTTTGTGTTCTCCCTCTGAACTGCTCTGATGCCCACTCCTGCCTCCATTCCAGTCTGGGAGTGTTATTCAGAGCAATCACTTCACATGAGCACAGGCTAGAAGGGGAGGGACACAGACTCCGCCTCAGGCCACATGATAAACCCACAGTTGACTTCTATCTCACCCCTCTCTCTCTCTCTCTCTCTCAAACTCCTCCAAACCACTCCATGGTAGGACTGAGCTCACTGCATACATGCTGCTTAGGATCCGAGACACTGACTGGAAAACATCACCTAGTCCGTCCTTCAACCAGTATGGGACTCTTCCTTCCAGTGTACTCTCCAGCGCTTTGCCCAGCGTTATTTTATCAGTAATCTACACACTGAAAATGGCTTACAGATGAGGGTTTACAAATAACCGTTACATTTCACAACACCCCAGGGAGGTCAGTATTATTTTATAACTGGGGAAACTGAGGCACACAGTCACAGAGTTAGTGGCAGAAGTCCGGAGGCCCAGTTCCTTGGTCTAGACAGACAACACTCTGAGTTAAGCAATGGGCTTTGAGCCTTTTCCCTTCTGTGATGGGGTGTTCAGCCCCACACAATCCCTGAAAGGGATTAAGTGACCTAATAAGACACACTTGAAAGAGAGTTAGGCTTGATAGGCAATCACTAATTAGGGATGGAGCCCAGCTGAGCAGGTGAGGCTGGTATACAGTCCAGAAGGGAGGGCAGAAAGAGGTGGCAGGGTGGGTGCCTGGAGAGTCTCTCTGGGCTTAGAGAGGGGAAAGGAGGAAAGGCAGGGAGGGAGTAGCAGTAGCAGTCCTGTGATCCTGGCCCTGAAGGAAGAGTTACCCTGAGGAGTGATGGAGAAAGAAGCCTGATAGAGGCGGAATAGGAAGCAGCCCAGAGAAAAGCAGCTGGGCAAATCTTGGCTGCTGATTGAAGGGTCCCTGGGCTGGAACCTGGAGCAGTGGGTGGACCTGGGTTCCCCTACAACCTCTGGAGAATGGCATAGCCTTGAATTGGAGGAGGGCAGGGAATGATACCCACTCAGCCGGTCCAGTGAGGCTTTGATACCCAGGAAGGGGGAAACCACATAGTGACCTGGCCAGAGGGCCAAGCCACGAAGAGAGAAAGCGAGAGCACTGCAAGCCCTGGAGCATGAGGGGGTGTAGGGTGTAAGAGACAGAAGGGGGGCTATTCCCCAGATGCAGCCATGAAGGGACGCCGCTGCGCTGAGTCAGAACCTTGTCACCTTTGGAGACTACCATCCAGTTTCTTCCCACCTTGCTGATAGGTGGTTTTGTAAAACTCCAGCATACCTCTTCTTTTCCTCATGTTCATCTCATTACTCCCACATACACCCTCCTGGGGGTTTAGACCCTACCTGTGTAAGGGTAGCAGAGTCACTCTTCCATTGGCAGGGAGTCTTTCAGTCGGTGGTGGCCGTATGCAAAGAAGTGAGGTGATACCAGCAGGGTTATAGCAATTACCCACCCTTTCAGCCAGCAAGTTACAGCCTCTCATGCTGATTGTAATTGGTGGCATAATTTGTCTTTCTCACACGCATGTGCACGTGCGCACACACACTGAAAACTATGTGAGGAAAAATTTAAACCAATAGCTATTGGCACCAAAAACTAAGCCTGAACTGAAGAAACCTGCGGCTTAAGTAATAGGCAATACACATTGATCAGGTTTCAGGCTGGAAGGATCTGCTGAGTTTTGTGCTGCTGGTTGTCTTGTCCGCATGGAGTCCTTCTGGGAAAGCAAGCCGTTCGGGGGAGGGGCGCCTACTTCTGTGAACAGGCTCCAGTGGGAGCTGCTCTTCACACCCACACAGGGGAGTGAGGGGAGTTCTCATGCTCCACCGCATTGACCATCTACATCCCGTTCTGCGTGCAGGGGGAGAGAGCAGCCACTGCCGGGCTGCTGCCTGTTGAGGGGCCCAGCTGGAGCCTTGGCCCACCCCCCCTTTCAGAGGGGCTCAGCCCTGGGGGAGCTACCCACTACTTGTAACCCAGGGCTCGGGGCTGCCTCATGATCTAAACCAGTGAAAACTCATCGACATTGAGTTTTAGTCTTGGTGCTTGTCAGCACTTGAAATGCTGGGCACTACTTACACCAAGGGGAGGGGTTCTCCCATTGGCACAGGTAATCCACCTCCCTGAGAGAATTCGTCCATCAGCCTGGTGCCATCTACAGAGAGGGGTGGATTTTTCACACCCTGAATGACGTAGCTTGGTCAACGTAACTTTAGTGTAAACAAACCCTTAGGAAATGAAGCCTCCCCCTGTTGCTGAATCTTGATCAGCCACTTGTGGCAGGGGGCTGTCACTTCAGACTTGATGGCAGACAGTTCAAGTGGGAACCTCACCAGTGAGTGAGGTTTCACAGGCGTAGATCTGTCTAACTGCAAGCCCCACTTCTTTGCTCTAGCTGTGAGTGAATGGGGAGGCAATGGGGGGGGGGGGTATTTTGCTGGTTGCTGGGGCTAGGCTACTGGATGACTGAATGGGGGGGGGAGTGGCCTGTTTTATGGTTGTATAGTTAAGGATTGCCAAAGACCAGAAAAAGGTGCTCCTTTTTAATGGATGCAGATCAGCTGAATTCCAGTTACTGTCTGTGCAGGGCCAGGGGGAGTAGCTGGCAAGACTGGCCCCTGTGGGCTAAAGGTAAAGAAAGCTGAGCTATATTGGAACCAGTGCAGAAAACACAACCCAGCAAGTAGGACAGCGCCTCTCTGTTGGGCCCTCAAACCACTGGGGACAATGCTGGCATCGCCAAGGGACTGTTCTGTCTGAGTGCTTACACTGTCGCAGATAAAAGGATGCTGCTGGGAGGTGGTGGATCCTGCCAGGATCCCCACTAGCTCTAATGAAGCACTGTGCACGCTGCCGCAGAGAATGGAGCACCGCTGGGAGGAAGCTAGCGCTGCTGCGTTCCCTGCTCTACAGGGGCTTTCAGTGCGGTCCTTTGTCTTCTGATTGTGCGTAACGTGGGGATTTTTCTATTCTCTTCCCCCCCCCCCACGTACAAAACTGAACTTTCTTCCCCTTTCCCAAGGGAATCAGTGGGCAGCCTCCACAGCAGGGCTGGAAGGACCCCCTGGGGCGCTGATAAGTTTCACATAGGTGAGGGGAACAAGTGTTGGTTTTCCTTGAGCTGCCATAAGGGAAAGAAGGAGATGTTCTGTGTTAAGGGGAGTGGTTGTACCTCCGGTTCCTGAATACAAGCCTATTATCACTGGTGTTTAGATACAAACTGGGGGTGTGTGGTGCGCACATGCCCAGGAAATTGGTGTCAGTTTTTCACTATTTAGATGCTACTGGAATGTAAATAATAGAAACCCACAACTAAGTCCATGGCCCCATTGTGCTAGGTGCTGTACACATACCCAGTAAGAGACAGGGCCTGCCCAAAGAGCTTGCAGTCTAACTAGACAAGCCAGCCGAAAGGTGTGATAGAGGCAGTATTATCTCCATTTTACTACTGAGGCACTCGGGCACAGAGCAATTTAGTGACTCGCCCAGGGTTGCACAGGGCATCTGTGGCAGAGCCAGCAATTGAACCCAGTTCTCCTGAGTCCCAGCCTAATGCCTTAACTACAAGGCCTGCTTTTCTCTCTTTGGACCCTACTCTGTTTTGGACTGTCCAACATGAGCCTGCAGCTGTGAGAACAATAAAGCTGATGCTGTGCACTAAGATTAGCACAAAGCCATTAACCCTGGGGTGTCAGGCTCTGGAAGGGGGAGCTTGGCTCAGCGTTTTTGTAATAGGAGTTGCCAGCCAACCAGACAGTGCTACTGGGCTGTAGCTGTCATCCCCAAAGCATTTGCCAGCTCTTGGCCAGGGCTGGAGCAGGGGCAAGGAGATCGGAGCTGCTCTCTCCCTTTCTTCTGCCAAAGGGGATTTGTTCTGTCACTTCCATCCGGTCCTTCTGGTGTGCCAGAAATGCTGCATGCGCAGCTCTCCGTTCCTGCTGGCCTTTGTCGTTTGAAGCTCTGTAGTAACCATTGCAGAGGCTTCTGGGGCACAACTGGTTTTGAGTGACTGAACGGGACAGGAGGCCTCGGACTGACTAAAGTGGAGACCCTCCAGCTGTGCCTCTGACCCAGTGCAGTGGATGGATTGCATCCAGCACAGGCAGTGGTGTGCATATACACTAGCCAGTTCCTTACCAGACCCTTATGTTCCATGCGTGCATGTGGGAAACCCATTTATTCTGTAAATCAAAGATGAAGCAACTGCTCTCAGGGGCTTTACCAGCTGTTGATGTATGTCTCCATGTTGAGGAGAAATAACAATTTGAACATCTTTCCTACCTGTACTTCAATAAAGATGTGATTTTCTCCCCCCCTCCCCACACACAATGCAAGCTAGCTCCAGTAATCCAGCCCTTGCTGTTGGGCCTGTGCCTTGGCCTCTGCCCTCACAGCTGGAGGGCCTGAGCCAGTGCTGTCTCTCAGACCTGTGCCTTCACCTCAGACTCACAAACTGGCGGTGCTGAGCAAGAGACTTGGCACTTGTTTCAGCCCAGCAATCTAGAGTTCCTGAATTAAAGAGCTCATCCAGACTGTGCATGTCACTGCACCTGTCCAAACGGTGCTAGTGAGCAGGGGTTATGGGAAGGGGGTGGGAGCACAGGGGTTATGGGAAGAGGGTGGGAGCACAGGGCTCCATCCTCTACAAAAAGCAGGGGGTGGCCATTCCCCATCCTCTCACTTTCCAGAGCTCCCCCTCTTCCTGCCTTTTCCCTGTCTGGTGCAATGAGGACTCCTCAGGCAGAAGAATCTGAAGTGGGAGCAGAAGGAGGAGCTGGGGGCTGGCTGGGTGGTTTATGGGGCTTTAATGAATCTCACGCCAGACAGGAGAGGAATTGTCCAAGCTGGCATCTCCCTTTCTGCTATAGGAAGATCTAGCCCCCTGCTTGTTCCTCATCCCCTTCAGGGGGCAGAAAACACCAGATGCCTCCAGCCCTCCCTACTCCCACCCCTTGGGGGTGGGGAGTGGGAGACAGACCCTAGACCTGGCTGCCCCCAACTAGCTAGAATCAGGGGACACAGAATGATCCTGTCAGCTGCCTCTCCCCTTGGGCTCCTACCTGCTCCACTAAGGAACAAGTGTCATTGCACTGCACTGGTCCTTGCCCTTAACCCTGTAACTAACACGCACACACTCTGTGCCCTTAATCCTGTAACTAACACACACGTCTGTCTGGCTCTGGACCTGCTTGGGGACATGGGTGCTTTTTCAGATACATTTCCCCCCTTGTTCCCATTCGCCTCCCTGGGTCATGGCCAGTCACACAAGTTGTTGCAGTGTCACTTGATCACATGACTAACACCCATGACCGCATACAGCCCCCAGCGCAAGGGATAAGCCACTCCTAGTTTGATCTACTTCAACCAGTGCAGCAAGGAGAGTTGTGCATTGCGTATCGTACACCATGGCGGGGTGGACTGAGGCATGACGGGTCAGTCCAGATCTCCTACCCTGAAAGGAAAAGAAACTGAGGATCTCCTTGGAGCCCCTACCAGCTCAGCCCTCCCTGGAGCTGGATATTTTCCCCAGCCAACCTTGTGGTTCTTGTCTCTAGTGGTGCAGATGATATCACTGGAGAACAGTTTGTTCTGTTCTAAGCTATGCTGTTTCCAATTCACACAGGCCGCTTTTAGCCTTCATCGCTCAATTTCTAGGCACACAATTCTGAATAAGAGCAGCCAAAAAGAATGCCAGTTCTTAGAAGGGGCCCCCGAAGGAGCTGAGGCTGGTGGATGCCACAGTCGATCCATGTGGGCATCAGGCAGCCAGCTGAGCTGTGCATGCTGTTGAATGGGCCCCTCTGCGTCCACCAGGGCTGGTCTAGCTGCGATTGGGAGTCGGGAATCAATGGCTCTTCTTAACGGCCTGACCTCAGGGTGTTTTTCTGCTGCACTGCAGGGTCTCCCAGGGAAGATGGGCTCAGCTGGTTCCCAGGGAGCTGTTGGGACACGTGTAAGGGCACTACACCCACTTCAGTGCTGCACAGTCAGTGCAAAACTTAGGGCTGGACTGTCTTGCCTTAGGAGAATGTATTTCTCCCCAGTTAGGGCCCTTTAATGAAGTAGTATGGGGGCAACTTGGGACTGAATGAACATAGGGACTAAATCCTCTCTCGCCAGTTCCTCTTTACTGCAATCATGTTATGGTCACACATACAGAATGGGAAGAGACTGTCTAGGAAAGAGTACGGCAGAAAGGGATCTAGGGGTTATAGTGGACCACAAGCTAAATATGAGTCAACAGTGTGATGCTGTTGCAAAAAAAGCAAACATGATTCTGGGATGTATTAACAGGTGTGTTGTGAGCAAGACACGAGAAGTCATCCTTCTGCTCTACTCTGCTCTGGTTAGGCCTCAGCTGGAGTATTGTGTCCAGTTCTGGGCACCGCATTTCAAGAAAGATGTGGAGAAATTGGAGAGGGTCCAGAGAAGAGCAACAAGAATGAATAAAGGTCTTGAGAACATGACCTATGAAGGAAGGCTGAAAGAATTGGGTTTGTTTAGTTTGGAAAAGAGAAGACTGAGAGGGGACATGATAGCAGTTTTCAGGTATCTAAAAGGGTGTCATAAGGAGGAGGGAGAAAACTTGTTCACCTTAGCCTCTAAGGATAGAACAAGAAGCAATGGGCTTAAACTGCAGCAAGGGAGGTTTAGGTTGGACATTAGGAAAAAGTTCCTAACTGTCAGGGTGGTTAAACACTGGAATAAATTGCCTAGGGAGGTTGTGGAATCTCCATCTCTGGAGATATTTAAGAGTAGGTTAGATAAATGTCTATCAGGGATGGTCTAGACAGTATTTGGTCCTGCCATGCGGGCAGGGGACTGGACTCAATGACCTCTCGAGGTCCCTTCCAGTCCTAGAATCTATGAATCTATGAAGTGCCAGCCAAGAGCGGAGCTCCATTAGGTCTGCCAACGTATTTCAAAAATAAGGAACTGTTTTCTAAGCACCGCTGCCTACCCCCTCTTCCTGATTTTATTATTTAATAATAGTAATGATAATAAGCAGTACTCGCCTGCATTCACCAGGGGGATTTCTTGCTGCTTTTTTTGCAACACTCAGCAACTCCCGATCTTGTTGTATAGAGATGAAGAAACGAGGGACGTCCCTTGAAGAAACGAGGGACGTCCCTTGAAGAAACGAGGGACGTCCCTTGAAGAAACGAGGGACTGTTGGCAACTCNGACGTCCCTTGAAGAAACGAGGGACGTCCCTTGAAGAAACGAGGGACTGTTGGCAACTCTATGCTCCATTGTGCTAGATACCATACAATATGAGGTTTGGTCTACACTACAAACTTACCTGGGTATAATTGTCACTCAGGGGTGTGGTGATGTAATTATACTGACCGAACTCCCGGTGTGGACAGTGTTATGTCAACAGGAAGGTTTCTCTCATCAGCACAGCTGCTGCCTCTCGGGAAGTGAAGTACCTACGCGGACAGGAGAAGCTCTCCTGTTTGGATAAGTAGCATCTTCACGAAGCAATCTGGCAGTGCTGCTGAAGCACTGTAAGTGCAGCCAACCCCTGATTAGCAGACAATCCCTGCCCTGCAGAGCTAACCGTCTAAACAGACAAGCCAGAAACGGGGTGTGGGAAGGGTGCACCACAATAGAATGGTGGCAAACATCATATTAGTGCCACCATTTTTTTTTCCTTTGGAGTTTTTTACCTTCTAGTGCAACAGGTGCTATGTACGGAACCTGCTCTCCGTTTGCGACGTAAGCGGTAAGCTATAGGCTACTGTGAATAATGTTTTATTTCCTTGGAGGTAGCTGTGACAATGCGATTCTGGCGGAACCCAACTGAGAGCGCCAACTCAGGACAAATTGCTAAAACAGGGCAGTTACAGCCCAAGGCTGGGGTTTTTCCACCTCTAAGGCAAACCAAACCAGCCAGACTAGGAGGACTTCGGTCTCATCCCACTGGCTAACCGCAAGTCTTACAAGCAACCTCCTTAGACACTCCAGTTTCCCAGTATTACCACCAGCGCCACGCGTTATGGGGACAAATGGTTATGAAAACCAATACCCCAGTAAAAGAAAAAAGGTTCTCCTGATCCCAAAGGACCAAGCTCCAGACCCAGGTCAATATACAAATCAGGTCTTACCCACAAATCACGCTGCCACCAATCCTTTAGAATCTAAAATCTAAAGGTTTATTCATAAAAGGAAAAAGATAGAGATGAAAGTTAGAATTGGTTAAATGGAATCAATTACATACAGTAATGGCAAAGTTCTTGGTTCAGGCTTGCAGCAGCGATGGAATAAACTGCAGGTTCAATCAAGTCTCTGGATTACATCCCCCGCTGGGATGGGTCCTCAGTCCTTTGTTCAGAGCTTCAGTTTGTAGCAAAGTTCCTCCAGAGGTAAGAAGCAGGATTGAAGACAAGATGGAGATGAGGCATCAGCCTTATATAGTCTTTTCCAGGTGTAAGAACACCTCTTTGTTCTTACTGTGGAAAATTACAGCAAAATGGAGTCTGGAGTCACATGGGCCAGTCCCTGCATACTTTGCTGAGTTACAAGGCGTATCTGCCTTCTCTCAATGGGTCCATTGTATAGCTGATGGTCCTTAATGGGCCATCAAGCAGGCTAGGCAGAGCTAATCTCAGCTTGTCTGGGATGTCACCCAGAAGCATAGCATAAGTTTGCCATACAGACAATATAGAGCCAATATTCATAACTTCAACTACAAAACTGATACACACATATAGACAGCATAATCATAACCAGTAAACCATAACCTTGTCCTAGACACCCCATTTGACCCCCTTTATACAAGATTTGCGTGCCACTACAGGACCTTGGTTGCAACAATGATCTATACGGTCCCAGTTTATGTCAATAACGTCACAGTAGCATTGTTTGACAACTGGCAGGTTGGTTTTTAGTCCTTAATCAGGCCTCTTGGGCCCGGTTTCTGCCTTTGGTCGACACATACAACTCCCATGGGGACGAGTGGGAAATCCACTCAAGGGACATTGGGAGAAAGGCACTGCTAGATCTCTCACTGTTTAACAGTACTTGATGTTGTGTTGATCATATTGGCCCAAGGTGCACGCATGGCTCCCATTGGCTTCAGTGACATGCTGGAGGGTGCAGTTTGGCCCATTGTGTGTAATGGCATGTCGATTTATTGGTATACTTCAGCCATGAGACAAATAAGGGATGTCTAGGGTGGATGTACATGCTGACACACCTCTATCCAAGAGAAAACTAGGCCTCTCCCACGCTCCTCTTTAGCAAGTAAGGCCTTGGCCAAAGTCTGGTGAAATCTAGGAGTCTTCAGGAATCGGGGGGATTTCTACTGATCAAAAGATTTTAAATCAGGCCCATGGCTGGGAAAACTGGACTCATCTGACCCTTTCCTCCCCACCTGCCATGCTCATGCTGTTTTCTGAGTAGTCCTGCAGCCCCAGAGAGGCGACGGCAGCGGTGTATGTGAGCTTCTCCCGCGCAGGATGGAAAAGCTGCAGGGTGTGCGGAAGATGACCCCAGAGAGAGACACGGGAAGTTGCCAGGCTGTGGGGGACGTGTTGGAGAATCCTGTGGGAGGCACACTTGGGATTCCCATTTTGAGCTAGTGAGCTGTTTGATCAGCTGAAAAAAAAAAATCATCCACATATCATCAGTGCTTTCTCTATTAAGATGAAAAACGTACATAAAGCCCAATCTACAAGCATGGGCTAACTGCAACCAACAGGCAATCACCCTCCTCCCTGGTGCAGCCATACAGTGAATGGCTGCATGGCGGAAAGTGACTGCTACGAAATTTGGCTCTTTGCTACACGTTTTGGGGGCTCTCGGGCAGATGAATTCCCTTTGTGGGCTGCCAGGGTGGGCTTTTCAAAAGCACTCAGTGTTGGTTGTGACAGACCCAGACCAGTGGGGTACAGGAGTCTGGTAGAGGGCAACTATACTGGTCACCGGATGAGTAGTTTTCTGTTCCCTGAGTGACCAGAGCAGGGGCTGCACTAGGGTAATCAGGAACCTGCTAGAACCAGTTAAGGCAGGCAGGCTAATTAGGACACATGGAGCCAATTAAGAAGAAGCTGCTAGAATCAATTAAGGCAGACTAATCCGGGCACCTGGGTTTTAAAAGGAGCTCTCTTCAGTTTGTGGTGCGAGTGTGAGGAGCTGGGAGCAAGAGGCGCAAGGAGCTGAGAGTGAGAGGGTGTGCTGCTGGAGGACTGAGGAGCACAAGCATTATCAGACACCAGGAGGAAGGTCCTGTGGTGAGACTAAGGAAGGTGTTTGGAGGAGGCCATGGGGAAGTAGCCCAGGGAGAGGGTTTATTTTTTTTCACCACAGGAAGACAAAACCCCACGGTCCCAATTGTATGACCTCATCCATCTCGCACGAAAGTGGTTGCAAACAGAGTCCCGGAGTCTGGAAGAGATACTAGTGGTTCTGGTCATCGACCGATACATGAGGGGACTACCACCAGACCTTCGTGCCTGGGTAAGCCAGAACGAACCCTCCACCTATGACGAGGTTGTCGCCCTGGTAGAGAGACGAAGGACAGCAAGGGAGCTGTTCCGACCAGTTAAGGAAGAGGCACCCCGTGTTAAACTAGCAGCACCAAGCCCTAACGTTCGGGTGACTGGGCCACCAGGAGGGCCCAGGTGGAAAAAGAGAGAGGCTGAAGGCCCATCAGAGGCCACAAAGAGTCGGAGCATTGAGGGAGAAGAGGATCGTGATGTTAGACTGCCCAAACCAAGAGACCGAGGAACGCCTAGGGCTCCATACAGATGTTATGCCTGCGGGGAGTGAGGACACATAGCTGCACAGGGTAGAAAGACAAAAAGGGAAAGAAGGGCAGGGAAGGCCTTGGGAACCCGAATACTGACCCAAAGCCAGAGGGTCGCTCTTGCAGGTAGGCGGACCCGCGCAGCTGAAAAGGAGGCCACGCAGGAGGGAGAAGCACCTGAGTCTGACCCCCACCCTAATGCTTCTGAACCAGTAGAGGCAACAGGGACTGGGCCCCTAGATCTTGGGCAGATTAGCCCCGGGAGAGGAAATTTTGGACGGGACCAGGCAGAAGACCCAAGGTACGACAACATTAGGAAGGAGGTGACTGAAATAGATGAGGTCCCCATGGAAGGGAAAACCCAGGGACCAGGACCCTACTTCATAATGAAGAAGGATCTCTTATATCGGGTTGCACCATACAGAGGCAGAAGGTACAGCAGATCCTAGTACCTCAAAAACACCAGAACGCTGTATTAAGGCTTGCTCATAGTCATCTTTTGGGGGGCATTTGGGGGTAGAGAAGACCCTGGCACGAGTCCTACGACGGGTCTTCTGGCCCGGAGTCATGAAGAAGTGCGGAGGTACTGTCCCTCCTGCCCGGAGTGTCAGCTGCACAGTCCCCGTCCCCACTTGAGGGCACCTTTAGTACCCCTTCCCATCATAGAGGTGCCCTTCAAGCGAATAGCCATGGACCTAGTGGGACCCCTGGAGAAAGATGGCTTGGGGCCACCAATATATACTTGTTGTTTTGGACTATGCTATTCGCTACCCAGAAGCCGTCCCCCTGCGGAACATGGCCTCTAAAACTATAGCCAAAGAGCTGGTGGGGAATCTTTGCCCGAATGGGGTTACTGAAGGAGATATTAACCGACCAAGGAACCCCATTTATGTCAAAGCTAATGAAGGACCTCTGTACGCTGCTCCATATACATGCCCTGAGAACTTCGGTCTACCATCCGCAGACTGATGGGTTGGTAGAAAGGTTTAACCGAACCTTCAAGGCTATGATAAGGAAGGTGGTAAGTCGGGACGGGAAGGATTGGGACACCCTACTACCCTACCTTATGTTTGCTATCCGGGAGGTACTTCAGGCCTCAACTGGGTTTTCCCCCTTCGAGTTATTATACCGGCGTCACCCCTGTGGCATACTAGATATCGCCAAAGAGATCTGGGAAGAGGAACCCAATGAGGGGAGAAATATAATAGAGCATGTAATACAGATGCGAGACCGGATAGCCCTGGTTACCCCTATTGTACAGGAACATTTGGAGAAGGCACAGGAGGCCCAGTGAACCCATTACAATCACCAGGCAAAAGTGCGACAGTTCCAACCAGGGGATCGGGTTATGGTGTTGGTACCCACGGCAGAAAGCAAGCTTCTGGCCCAATGGCAGGGGCCCTATGAGGTGGTTGAACCCATGGGGGAAGTAACCTACAAGGTGCGGCAGCCAGGATGCAGAAAACAAGAACAGATTTATCACGTTAACCTTCTGAAACCTTGGCATGCACAAGAGGCATGCACAACGGTCCAAAAAGACCTAACCCAGGAAAACAAGCCTTCCAAACAGGTGAGAGTGTCTCCCGATTTAACACCAGACCAGAAGAATGAGGTGTCTGAGATGATCTTCCGGAACCAAGATGTGTTCTCGACAAAACCGGGTCAAACAACCGAGACATATCACCACATCGTCACGAACTCTGGGGCAAGAGTAACAATGAGGCCCTATCGGGTGTCAGCAGCAAAAAGAGAGGAAATAAAAGCAGAAGTAAAAAAAATGCTGGAGTTGGGGATCATCGAAGAATCCCACAGTCAGTGGTCCAGCTCAATCGTGCTGGTGCCCAAACCTGATGGCACCACAAAATTTTGCAACGACTTCCGGCGACTAAACGAAGTATCTCAGTTCAACGCGTACCCCATACCTCGCATAGATGAGCTAGTGGATTGTCTGGGAAATGCCCGGTTCTTGACTACCCTAGACTTGACAAAGGGGTACTGGCAGATTCCCCTTGCAGAAGACGCAAAGGAAAAGACTGCGTTCTCTACACCAGAGGGTCTTTTTCAATATACTGTCCTCCCTTTTGGACTACATGGGACCCCAACTACCTTCCAGCGCCTCATGGACAAGCTATTACGCCCGCATAACAGTTATGCTGCTGCCTACTTGGACGATGTGGTCATTCATGCCCCAGACTGGGAAACCCACCTGGAGAAGGTGGAGGCAGTCCTCGATACCTTCAGGCGAGCTGGTCTTACAGCAAACCCTGCCAAGTGCGCTGTAGGGTTTACAGAGGCCAAATATCTTGGCTACATTGTGGAAAAAGGTCTGGTAAAACACCCAAGTGAAGAAGTTAGAGGCCATCCAAAATTGGCCCCGACCAAGTCGCAAGAAACAAGTCCGGGCGTTCCTATGTGTGGTGGGGTATTACTGACGATTTATCCCCCACTTTGCCACAAGGGCAAGCCCCCTGACCTAGTGAAAGCCCGTGGACCTGATCTGGTGAGATGGTCTGACGCAGCAGAGGAAGCATTCACAGACCTACGGACTGCCCTCTGCAGTAACCCTGTACTGATAGCCCCTGATTTCACCAAGGAGTTTATCCTGCAGACGGATGCATCGGAAGTAGGGTTGGGGGCCGTTCAACACAGATGGTCGGGGAGGAGGAACTCCCAATTCTACACCTCAGTCGGAAACTCCTTCCAAGGGAACAAAAATATGCAGTGGTGGAGAGAGAATGCCTCGCTGTAAAATGGGCCATGGAAACATTGCGCTACTACCTGCTCGGTCGCAGATTTGTCCTCGTGACCAACCATGCCCCTCTTCAATGGATGCAGCAGAACAAGGAGAAGAACACAAGGGTGACCAGATGGTTCTTATCCCTCCAACCTTTCCAGTTCCATGTGCAACACAGATCAGGGAGCCGTCATGGCAACGCCGATGGCTTGTCACGTGTCCACTGTCTGGCGTCCCAAGCTGCCCAACCCCTTGGCGTTGAGCAGGGGGAGGGATATGTGACAGACCCAGACCAGTGGGGTACAGGAGTCTGGTAGAGGGCAAATATACTGGTCACCGGATGAGTAGTTTTCTGTTCCCTGAGTGACCAGAGCAGGGGCTGCACTAGAGTAATCGGGAACCTGCTAGAACCAGTTAAAGCAAGCAGGCTAATTAGGACAACTGCAGCCAATTAAGAAGAAGCTGCTAGAATCAATTAAGGCAGACTAATCAGGGCACCTGGGTTTTAAAAGGAGCTCACTTCAGTTTGTGGTGCGAGTGTGAGGAGCTGGGAGCAAGAGGCGCAAGGAGCTGAGAGTGAGAGGGTGTGCTGCTGGAGGACTGAGGAGCACAAGCATTATCAGACACCAGGAGGAAGGTCCTGTGGTGAGAATAAGGAAGGTGTTTGGAGGAGGCCATGGGGAAGTAGCCCAGAAAAGTTGTAGCTGTCACTGTTACAGGAGGCACTCTAGACAGCTGCAGTCCACAGGGCCCTGGGCTGGAACCCGGAGTAGAGGGCGGGCCTGGGTTCCTCCCAAATCTCCCAATTGACCTGGACTGTGGGTTCTTCCAGAGAGGAAAGGCTCTGGGCTGTTCCCCAACCCACATGGTGAATCTCTGAAGCAAGAAAATCCGCCAATAAGCGCAGGACCCACCAAGATAGAGGAGGAAATTTGTCACATGGCCTAATCATGCCCTCATCAAAGTTTTCCCATTGACTTTGATGGGAGCTGAGTGCTGCTGAAATTCCCAGCCCTAATCTACTAGTAGATTATTTTTTTAACCCTGAGAGCCGACTTGGGAGGCAGCATGTCAGAGGGGGATTAACACTCCACTCTTTCCCATAGGGTACTCATGTGAGCAAGGAAAGCGAGATCCAGGTGGGAGTGCTGGAGCGAAGGTAAATCAACTCCCAAATAGGAAATTACTCCAGTGTGTATCTCTGTTCTTTTCAAGCGCTTAGCATTGTGCCTATCGTTGTGGTATCTGGGGGTTGACCTACGCTGCCATCGGGAGGTGGGTTTGCAGCTTACATAGACATACCCGAGCAAGATCAAAGCTAGAGTGAGTGATGATAGAAGTGTAGCTGCAGCAGCACAGGCAGTGGCATGGGCTAATCTCTTGAGTAAAACAGCACCCTGGGTGCATACTTGAGCAGGTAGCCCATGCCACTGCTCCCCATGCTGCTGTGGCTACACTGCTATTGTTACTCAAGCTGGCTGTAATCCAAGCCAGCATGGGGACGCCTACCTGAGCTGCACTCACAGCTCCTGATTGCAGTGTAGACGTACCGTGAGTGCCTTATACAGCTGGAATGTGTTAACCTGCAGTATAACATGAAATGTGGGTCCCGGGGAGGTTCTCCTTAGGTGTTAGAATCCACAGCCTTGGAGTAGAAAAATTATCATTTGTATTTCAGCAGTGCCTAGAGATTCCCAGCTCAGATCAGTGGGCAAGGTGCTGTACAAACAGAGGGCATAAGTCAGTCCCTGCCCCCAACAGCTTACAGTCTGCAGCAACAGACCGAGGGTGGGCGGTGAAGCAGAGGCACAGAAAGGCATCCAAGGTTTCACAATAAATCTGTGGCAGAGCCAGGAATACCCAGGCCTCTTGACTGCCAGACCATATTGCCTACACCTAGTAGAAAAGAGCCCAGAGCGCCTGTAGCAGAGCCAGGGACTCGGAAATACAATTACAGAGCAGGGGAAGACTGAGGGTAACATGGGTGTGGGTTTCCAAACAACAGCAGTGAAAGCTCCACTCAATTACCGTTGTACGGTGCTTTGTGAGGTTAAAGAATCTGGTGCCTAATTAGTTGTGAATGGGAACAAAATTCTAAACAATCCAATGACTTGCTGTCACAAATCCGGCTGAGAGCCTGCAAAACTGACTGTGACTGAAAGGGTTCCATCGCCACTAGTGAAAGGAAACAAATGGTCTCACACCGTGCCTTGGAACAAACCATTGCGTATGCTTCCATGGTGACTGTGGCCCAGTGCCATCTGGTGAACCCCGCAGGTATCTAACGGGAAGTAGGCTAGAGGGAGGCATGGAGACAGACAGCATTTAGGGGTACTCTGTGTCAGACACCGGATCAGGTTTGCTCCATTAGGTAGTTGCTATAATGGGTAAATGGAAGCATTTCACTGAAACCTGACACTGTCTGCTTCCTGAAGGATACTGCATCGCCTGCCTAGGACTTAGCGAGGGAAGGACTGTAACATAAAAGGAGTCTGCAGACATGTGCCAGGGGAATGCAGTGCAATGTGCCAGAGCAGACTCGAGCATGTAATCTCGTAAATGCTCAGGTCAAGATGGACTTCGCTGGGGAAATGAATTGCCTAAATATTGAGATTCATCATACCCAAGCCTGCCTTCTGGGTACTGTGTCCGGGACACACTGAGCCTGCTGGAAATCTCAAAGTGTAGCCTTCATCTGTGGGACTGAGCTCTGGAGATGGTGGACGTAAGTTTGGCGGGAGTGACTAGCATCGCAAAGGAAACTAGCTGGAGATGAGCTTGTAACCCTAAGAACCCCTCGGTGCCAACTGGTAAAGAGCTTATTGTTCTGCAACTGAAACTCTTAGGCCTGAAAACTCTCTACACCTAGCCCACTGCTTTCATAAAGAAGATCATGTAAGATCGCTAATAAAAGCTTATGTAATACTGATCCTTGTGATCACTGAGTGATGTATGTACTGATGATATTTCAGGAGTTGTGTATACGTTCTGAAAATAAAACCAAAGAGAAAAACAGGATTCTTCCAGACAGCCGTTAGGTAAATATACATCCTGTCGGGGTTCCCATGTAAATTAAGCCAACACAACAGGAGCCCAATTTACCTGTGAAGTTAACAGGAGGATGGGAAGATGCCAGAGATTAAACCACAGGCAGTTGTCCTGTCTTTGGGCAGGGGCATGGGGGGCGGGGGAGCAGAAAATGAACTTTGCAGAACACAAGTAGAATGCAAGGAGACATTTTGTTATCCATGCACTTAGGAAAACCCTAGTGGAGGGGGTTGCTGCGTGAACACTATGATCCTGGTTTGTCTGCAGCCAGCTAGCTCTGCAAAACACTGAACCTTTAGAGGGAAATCTAAATTCAGCGTTTCGCAGGCTGTGGGTCCGAGCTGTTCCAGCAGGCTGCAGGGCACAGCAGCTGTGGTGACACATTGTGTAGGTGTCAAGTATCGGAGCCTCCTGATAGTTGTAGCCCAGTCTAGGATTCTGATTTAGGGGTGGACTTTGAGGCTTTTTTGGCCAAATAAGCTCACCCCTAGCCCAACTCTCCTCCCAGTGCGGTTGCTTCAGGTTGCTTTTGTCGATGTAACTTCGGTGCAAATTCAGCTATGATCAAAGGCATGGATGGGCCCTGAAATTGGAGAGGTCCCTAGAAATAAAGGGAGGAGAGTGACCTAGAGAGCAGCCAGGATTGTAGGAACCAGGGGAGGCTTAGTACTTACAAATATTAAACCCTACACCAAGGGGGAAAGGAAATAAACTGCTCAGGTACAAAATAAGAGGAAGTGGTTGTGACTAATCAGCTGCCCCTTTTGCATCAGAGTGAGTTTATATTATTCAGGAGACACAATGAATATTATTTTAAAATAACTTTTTAATGCAACCGAGCTCTGTAGTAGCTGTTTATAATTTGTATTATAGTAGCACCCAACCACCTCAACTGAGATCAGGGCCCCATTGGCTCAGTGCTGTATGGACACACAGTAAGAAAGAGTCCCTGTCCCAAGAGCTAACAATCTATGCAAGTATCTTCTTCCCATTTTACAGATGCCCTGAGGAACTGGGGCAACTTAAGCAACTTGCCTAAAGCCAGACCGCGAGTCTGGTGTCTGTAGGAGAGACAGGAAATGAACCTGAGACTCAGTCCTGTGCTGTAACCCCAACAATGTCCCTCCTCCCTGGTTGCCCCAGTGATGGTGCAGGATTGGGACTGGAAGGATGGGAGAAGAGCTGGCCCATGATAACATCTAATCCTTCAGTGGGTGTGATTAGTGGCCTGTAAGGCAGGCTATTGTGTTGGGATTGTGTTAGCCTATATCGAAGCACAGTAGCCCAAGGGCAAGCGCCTCTCTCCGGTGCAGTTAGTGTTTCCCCACTGTGTGTTGCTGGCTCCTTGTAGGTTGCAGTGGCTTGTGTGGTTTGCTGCTTGCATGTTGCATTACTGATGAGATGTGCCCCAAGCAGAGGAAACTGCAGGTATTTTGGCTGGGTTGCTCTGGCCTGGAATGCCTTTGGGTAATCAGGCTGCTTACTGACTTGACGCATTCTACCCTGACTTACACTCCATGCGACTCCATTGAGCTTGTGATTCCACAAGCAGAATTTGGTCCCAGATCTAGAAAAATGTCTCTTGTTCCAGCCCCAAGCTTGGCAGAGATTGTGCTGCATGCCAGGAGGAGGAGAGTCACAGTCATCGGGGAGATCTCTTTGAATTCCAGGGCAGGCCCAGACTTCTGGTGCACCAGGGAGACCAGGACTCCAGATAAGTGACATGCTGCCGTGGTTTGCACAGAGGAGTGACTGGGCTGGCTAAGAGTTTATGGGGTGGTGGTGGTATGATATTGCCTACTATGGTATATGACCCATCTGTGTCTGCTACTAACAAATATCTCCAACTGCTGGTGTTGGGACACTAGAGGGGAATGGCTCTAGGTTACTACAGAGAATTCTTTCCCAGGTGTCTGGCTGGTGGGTCTTGCCCACATGCTCTGGATCTAACTGATCGCCAGATTTGGGGTTGGGAAGGAATTTTCCCCCAGGTCAGATCAGCAGAGACCCTGGGGTGTTTTTTGTGTGTGTGTGTGTGTGTGTGTTTGTTTGTGGCCTTCCTCTGCAGTGTGGGGCAGGGTCACTTGCTGGCTTAAACTAGTGTAAATGGTGGATTCTCCATAACTTGAAGTCTTTAAATCAAGATTTGAGGACTTCAGTAACTCAGTCAGAGAGTAGGGGTCTATTACAGGAGTGGAGAGTCAGGTTCTGTGGGCTGTGATGTGCAGGAGGTCAGAATAGATGATTATGATGGTCCCTTCTGGCCTTAAAGTTTGAGTCTAGGAGTCTACTCCCTCTGTCTCTGAGAGCTCTTAAACTCTCTGGCCTGTGCCAGGCAAACCCAGGCCATTCCCGCAAATCTAGGGCAACCACATTGATGGCTGTCTCACTTGACCTGTGCAGTGTGTTGCCTCTGGCCCTGGCATTTCAGCAACTGTCTCTGCACACTGACACTCGCTGGCTGGCTGTTGATTGGTTGCTGTCACCCTTGTTCTTATCACCCTGTGGGGCTGTGTTTGGTTCAGCTGTTAGGTTCAGTTTCCACGTCCCTAGCAGCAGGTAATGAGAACTGCGTTCCCTTAAGAAAAGAAATAGCAAGTGCGGGGTGCTGCGGGGGAGATGAAAAGTCACCGCTTGGTTTTACTTACCAGGTCCCACAACTGATCCAGGGCCTGAGCTAGGGCCAGGGTCCCCGATGGGGATTGCTCACGTTTGCAGCTGTTTGGAATGTTCTGACCCACATGGATCACCCCACACCAATGGGACAACACAGACTGTCCAGCTGCAAGCAGATGTCTTTCGCTCAGGAGAGGGGCTGAGGTCTGATGATTAACATGGGGGCATGTGATGAGCTGTCCATATTCTCACCTTCTGGAGAGATGCGTAGAGCAGTCAGTGAGAGGGCACCAGGACATGGTCTCTTCTGAGAGCCCTGCATTTTTTTGTAGAACAGTGACATCTGGTGGTCATGAAGGTTAAAAACTAGGCTTGTGCTTTACATCTTCCAAATTGTATTTCTTCGCACTGAATGACTGAACCCCCAGGTGAGTGGTGGGTGTTCTCTGTGGGTATTTTGGGGTGACTGTCTCCTAGGCCATGACTCCTATTTAAGGATAGTATAATGAGTTTTAGCCAGGCTAGCAGATACAGTCTAGACTCTGTGGTCTAGGTGAGCTGTACTCAGCACAGAACCAGAGAAGGTGGAGGGCAAAGGTAGATATATGCCACCTTTGCATTCTCCTGATCTTGGTGCAGGTGAGATGTTACAACCAGTTTCTCACAAACCTAATGACCGATCCCAACAGCTGGGGTTTGCCAGGGAGCTGGGGTTTGCCAGTGCTCCAGCCATGCCAACTTTTCCCCAGTCAGGCCTCCGTGTGAGTGTCCAGAAGTTGGCGTGGCATGGAGTCAATATATCAGCTTTACATCATCCAGGGATTCCACTCATCAGGGGCAATCCTCTGGGGTCTGGATCCACTAGGTTTCCAGCTGCTGTATGTCGCCAGACCATATTTGAGGATCAAGCCCCAGGTTCTTAGCTTCTCTAATTGCTGGAGCATACAGCACAGGAGTTTGTGCGGGTCCCATGGTCATCAACGATAGGACTAGATTGGAGGAGGAGAGGGTGTATGGAAAAACAGAGAGTGTGGCAGAGGTGGATGTATCTGTAATAAAGAAATGGTAACTGAGATGGTGCTGTATAAACAAGTCACCTAGGAGGGAAAAGGAAGAAGGGTCTCCACTCATCCTAGATTTCATAGGAAGCTTCCAGATTTTGTCATGTTCCCATATTCTGCAATAGCAGCATGAAGTAGCAGAAACTCCTAGTTCCCTTCAGGTGTGGAAAAACCCCCAGGTGTTGCCATGCAGTGAGGCTGACAATGTTGCATCACAGCAGCCATGACAACGTTCCCCGTCATGCCACAAGGCAGCACTGTCCTGTCATGACACTATCATGCTGCAACATCACAACATTTTCCATCTTAACAGGCCAGGGCAGCCCCTTTTCACACAAGGCAGATAGACAGTTAGGTGGAGAGTTGAGACAGCAACACACAAATCTATCGGTTCTACACAGAAGCGTAACTATGGGTGGGCCTGGGTGGGCTGTGGCCCACCCATTTAGCATCCAGGCCACCCAAATCGCGCCCCAACCCCGCTCAAGGCATGGGAGGTTGGACTGCAGGTGGAAGGGGTGGGGAGGGACCCCCACTTGTCCTGGCCCAGGGCCCCACAAAACCGTAATCCCCCTCCTGTCATAGCCCGCCCACCTGAAAGCCAGGGACCACCCAGTTTTCCTATCCTAGCTACGCCACTGGTTCTATAGCATGTGTAATGTAATGACATTGACTTGCATCTGAGTAGCACCTTCGCTCCAGAAGGCGCTCAAAGCACTTTCTAAACTATCCATACAGGAATCACTTTACCAATCAGACCGTGATTCTATGTCTCATCCAAACATCAGCAGCACCTGGACCCTAATGCTGTGCTGGGGCATTGGCCTAACACTGACTCAGAGGGAAGAGCGCCCCTCTCCTGGATCATCAGCAACATTTATTGCAGCTTCTTGCTGCCCATAGAGCTGTCCTGTCCTGCAATGACTAGGCTGAACTCTGCTCAGTGTGAGAGTGGACAAGATCCCCACTTGGCTGCAGACAGTATCTGAGTGTACTGAAGTGTTTTCTTTGTCACAGGGGCCCGCGGGAGTGGCAGGATCTGGTGGGGAGTTTGGCCTTCCGGGCCCTCCAAGCTTTAAGGGGCTTCCTGAAGTGAGAGAGCCTGCAGGGCACCTAGGACACCCAGTCAGTAATTGCTGGGGTTGGGAAGGGGAAGATCTGCACGTTGGGGTTTTTAATGGATTGAGCCTTTCCTTAGCATCCCTTTCGTGTATTGCAGTTGTGTATCTTGGACCCTCCTTGCCAGAGCTTCTGCCTCAGCAGTCCCCAGGCATTTCTCAGCTTTGTGCTGGGACACGAACTCACATGCACATGACCAGAGCTCCAAATCTATCTATCTACCAACCAACCAACCAACCAACCAGGACTCAGGTCCATGCTGACTCCCTAATGACAAAGGTCTCGTGTTCCAGGGCAAGCCTGGTGAAGTGGGGATCCGAGGTGCTCCTGGGGGGGAAAGTGAGTCTCCTGGCACTTGCATTCCTGTTCAATCTCGGGTTAAGATGTATACCCAGGGATTCTGCAGTCTTGTACTGCAGGCACAGCAAACTGCAAGGGGAGGCTGAGTGGCCTGGCTCCCTTTGTCTAATCTAGTGCTGGTATTTCTAATGGTGCCTCTCACCTTGGTATCTGCTTTAAGCACTGATGTTACTGAGAGAGCCCTTGCTCATTCCCATCGCACAGGTGCTCCGCACAGCAGTTGCTTTTGTCAATAATCACCACTATGGACACTCTAGAGTTCCTTCCTCAAACCTGGCCACTAAATCAGGACCTTCTGAACCAGGGGACTGTGTGGTTCAAGGGATCTGTAATGGGAGCTGGAGCCCTTCACCTGTGCTTCACAAGGTTCATACCGAAGCCACGCTGCGCAGTGTTGCCAGCCACCTGATGGCTACTCTGTTGCTTATACACAATGAATCAAGGGTCAGAAAAACCATCCCTAAAGGACCTATTGTTGGCAGTCTCCTCCGAGATGGCCAGGATGGAATGGTCTGGAGATCACCCCTCCCTCTTCCCTTTAGAGATGGTCTATCCAGAGCAGGGTTGTGGTATGCTGGCAGACAAGCAGGTGGGGACAGCTTGTACTGCCAGCCACTGCCTGTGCTATACTTGTTTTGTGCACAAATGGCCCACGGTCCCAACAGCTGTCAGTCCTGCACCTTTCATGGGCAATTGTAAAGCTCCCCTGGAGCCTTTGGTGCAAAACTGGGATAGGAAGAGTTTGGGAATGGCACTGCCTGCTGCAGCATCCGTGCAATGTTTTCAGAGTGTTGGAGTCTGTGCACCTTGTCAGAAACAATGTGAGTTTAGCGCTCTCTCTCTCTCTCTCTCTCTCTCTGAAAGGGCTTGTATACCCTTTGTCTGTCTTCCCCTTGCTGCAGTGTAGGATCAGACTGGCTCCCGGGGGGATGAAGGGTTACCTGGTCTTGCTGGGGAGCAGGGAGAATACATCCCTGGGAACTGTCAGTGCTTCAGCTGCAGGGGGTTCAGGAGAAAGATGGCATCACGCTAACTAAATGGAAATCATTCAGAGACAGCTGTGTACCTCCCCGTCACTACAGGTGAAGTCCTATTTCATGGGAATGCAGGAGCCATCTAAATTATTGTCTGCCTTCTTTCCTGCTGGGATAATACAGAACAATCACATTTGTATTTTCCCTTTATAATTTAAACCCCATTCCATGCATCTGTTTTGGCACTTTGCTTGGCTCTGCTGGGAAGAATGTTGCACTGATCCACACCCCGCTGGCATCAACAGGTCAGTGCTGCGAGGAACTGGCAGCACGTTGCTGGGAGTGCACGCCTAACGATGGGATGCCAGGTGGCGTGGTGGCATTAACAGCACTGCTGATCTCCTATTCCTGTATCTTCCAGGGAACCATTAGCCAAATAGGAGCAAAGGGCACTCGGTTCCAAAGGCTCTCAATAAGTACTATTGCCAGGTCGACAGGCCTTTGATGGAGGTGCTACAATCTGCATGTGTAGTGAGGCGGAGTGGCCTTGCACTGAGCCAGAGGGGGAGGGGCCACTCTGTGAACCCTGGTGGGTGGAGCCAGGGAGCACTCACCCCTCCCACCAGAACAGGAAGCATAAAGGGTGGGGTCTGGAGCTCAGTTGGGCTGCAGCTACTGAAGGAGAGAGATGCCTACTACCTGCTCCCAAGGTGGGAGACTGCAGCAGACTCCCACTGAGCTGAGGACTGGCCAGAGCTACTTGCTGACAAAGGCACTGAGGAGTTGCTGGGACTGCCACTGGCCTTCTACCCTGACGAACTGGAGGGCCCCCTATAGATCCAGGTACAACCCGAGGGAAGGTAGGAAGTGGCCCAAGGGCAGCCAACCTTTGTCTGGCTGTGTCACTGCTGGAGACCCAGTCAGCGTGTTGTGGCTGGATTCCCCTCTGACCCAGTGGCGAAATACATCGCTGCTCTTAGGGCCGTGGGCTGGGCTGTGGTGGAGTCGGGAGGGCCCGTGTCACCCTATCCCTGCCACTCTAGGGGTGGGGTGGCAGTTTCCCCTCTGTAGGCCAAGGAGCCTGCGTTTGTCGGCCATTCGCCGGAGGTAGGATACCTGACCCTCTCGCTGCTTGGCCCTGAATACAGGCCTGAGCCATAGATTCTCTACTGCCTCACCCTGACTAAGGGCTTGGCTTAATAACTGTTTGCTTGTTGCTTGGCCCTGAGTACAGATCCGAGCCACAGACTCCTTACTGCCCCACCCTGACTGTGGGCCTGGACCCATGACTGTCTGCTCCTCTGCCCTAATTGCAGGCTAGAGACCCCAACTGACCACCGCTCTGCCCGGATTGTTGGCCAGAAGCACAGGCTGTGTGTTGCTCAGCTAATTCCCTAACTGTAGGCGATGCCCAGTGCCATAGTGAGGTGGAGTGGCCTCCCACTGACCCAGAGTGGGAGGGACCACCGCTAACTCACTACGGTGTGACAACAACTTTACGTTTGCGTCGCACCTTTCATGCTGAAAGCGCTGTGCAGGAACCACTTCCCTTGTGAGCGGTGGGCAGCATTTCCCATTCATGGTCCTCTCCAGCGTCTCTGAGCTTCAGCATTTGTATTTATGTGCCAGAGCTGAGACAATTCCATTCTCCATACTTCAAGCTGAGAGAATTCCATTTGTCGTGTTGTTGCTTTTAGTGGCTGGCGGCACTGAGTCATTACCATTCTCCATGCGCGGGGCGATTAGCCCTGAGACGCTGCCGTTCACCTTATGTTGAATCCTGGGCCCCTCTTGGGATGATACATTTCTGTCTGTCGCCAGGCCAGTCCCTGGGCTTCTCTAAATTGGGACATTAGTATTCCTCGCTCTCACTCGTCTGTCCTCATGGCGCTAAGCCATCCATTTCCCATGCTTCCCTTGGGGCTCCCTAGTGCTGAGAAATGCGCTGCCTGGTTTTATAGATCAGTGTGTTTATATGTGACTAGACTTAATCACACTTATCTGTAGCTATGGTGTGGGATGTGACTGGTAATCCAGGTCCCGCTGGCTCTCCGGGGCACCTGGGGGTCTAAATGGTCAATCTGGAAAGAGACGACCCAGAAGTGAGCAAGCTCCACCTGTACCCGCAGGGGAAGAGGTACATCTTGTGCCTCCAGAATGGGAGTCAAGATTGACACCAGACTCTCCCATCCCATATCTGTCTGCAGTGCTGTTGTAGATGTACTGGTCACTCCATCAGTAAGGTTTAGCTGTATAAAGATGCCGCTTTGCCCTGTTCTCACTGGTTCATAGCTGAGCTCTTTCCTCCTCTCTTGTGTTTGCCTCTAAGCTTCAGACACTGAAGTGACCCTGGCCTGGGGACGTCCCTTCAGGCTCCTTTGGGCAGCCCCTCCAGTGCCCCCCATAATGTGGTGGAGGGGCCTATGGGATGAACCACTCCTCAGGGGGTGGAGGAGCACCATGGAGAGGTGAGGGGGAAGTGGAGGTGTGAGAGACACAGGAACGTTGGTAAGAGATTAATTGCTGCTTCCCAGCCCCATGGACATGTGTCAGGGTTGCAATGGGTGATTTCCCCTGTGGCATAGTAGTGGTCCATATCCACAGACTCTTGGCCTGAAAGGAAACAGAGGCATCAAGGGGAACCAGGAGCAAAGGTAAGATGAGCTACTGCCATACATAGAATAGGTTTGCAAGCCCATACCCCTCTACTGTAGGCTCTGGGCATGCATGGTATGAGCACACTGAGGAAACTTATCAGTGTGAGTCATGGCACTAGGGCATTGGAAGATGCTGCACTCAGAGGACAGGACTTTTAATCCTAGTCCTGGCGTGTGGATCCTGTAATGCTCGGTGGGCTGGGAGGATAAAACCTGGCACAAGCGTATCAGTGGGTAGGTCCTGGCACACACGAGTAAATGCTGCCACTAGGTGCACAATAAGTGGATCCTGCCACCTTGTGGGCAGGGTGTGTGCGAGACCTGGCACTAGTGCACTCAGGAAATAAATCCTGTTGCACTGTAGTGGGGCGTGTGAATCATGGCATAAATTGCTGCCATGTGAAACCTATTCCCATCAGACAATGGGAAATTAATTCAGATGCTGATTCTTACTGTGGAACATAGATCTTCACTCTTTGATGTGCTGCTGACAAATGGAGGGTCTAACTGAGCTCTTCTTAACCTTTTCCTCAGGTACAGCTGGCACCCAGGGAAAGAGAGGCAGAAGTGGTCTAACTATACCATCAGTAAGACCCACTTCTTCCAGCCCTGAACCATCAGTAATGAACTGTCTGGGATTCTTAAACAGCAGATCGAATGACTGATTCTAACTGGAAAATTGTTTGTTTCCTGACTGTACTATTACTTGCATTTAATTAATACTTGTAGAGGCCTTAGGCAGTGAGTGGGGAACTGAGATGCAATCCCTAGGTAACACAGCACCTTCAAAGGAATTGGGTTATATGGGACCAGTCCGTAGCTGGTTACCTGTGGGAACCCAAAAATTATTACTGAAAACCAAATGTCTACCAAAAGAGTTCCGGACACTTTTCCCCCCTACAAAGGTTTTCGTTTTGCTGGAAAAGCCTTTTTCTCCCCCACTCCTCCCATCAGAATAAAAATGTTTCACTGAAAAAGTGTCACCCAGTTCTATTGACCATGTCTGTTGGTCTCCTAACCCACTTACCAGAACAATTCACTATGGGGGAAGAGCCTCATTAGCCAAAACATACATTTAGATGTCTGGAGCACAGGAAGCTGGTGTCTCTAGTTTAAGATTTCTTGATTGCGGCCGGGCAAAAATCACCTGAAGCATTTAAGCAACATGTGGAAGTGACTATGCGCCATACCAGGGCCAGCCCTTTGGTTACCGTTGTCTAGAGTCACATCTGGGTTACCTTTGAGACAAATCAGACATCACTCACTCTGCCATTGTGTTTTTAGGGTGACGATGGCTTCAAAGGAAAGCGAGGCTCTCTGGTGCCCCATGAAGGAGGGTAACTTTCTCACTCATGAACCATTTAGCTTGAGAATGTAGGGTCTATTCTGGGGTGCACTGAAGTCACTGAGAGGTTCAATTGATTTCACTGGGCTTTGGATTGGGCCCATATTGCAGTACCTAGTGTGATTCCGTTTGGAAAACTCTTCTGGATTTACTAATGGGATATTGAGATCCTGGGGTTTAATAGTGAAGTATAGCTGGTATCCGATGTGATTTATGGAGTGTGTTTAAAGAGCAATAGAGGGCTAAAGATACTTGTATGAAGAGAAGATTTCCTGAGTGTTACTCTGGTGATGTTTACAAAACTAGCTAATGTTCAGTCTCGTACACATTTTAGCAACAATCCTGCTCTAATTACAATATATGGTTACTCAGTTTGAAACTAGCAATTCACTGTATCACTCCCATTTTCACATGTGAAAACATAGTGAATGAATCATATCCCACCTCTTGATAGATTATAGAGGAGACATCAAGTCCCTCCCGCACAAGACAGTAGGGTGGTTAGTGCACATTATTTTTGCTGCCACTTCCTCTGTCCTTCATCCCTTCCTACACAGGTAGGAAAATGAAATCTTTGTGTTAGATGAGGCTGTGTGGTACGTAGCTTCACCTTTCACAACCAGTCACATGGAAGTGACTTTGCAGGACTTTGAACTGTCCTAGCAGATCTACAGTTGCAGTTCTATGGCAGAATCCTCAGACTCAGAAGAGAGCAGTTGGATGCCACAATCCACAACTCCACTAACCAATCCTGGATTTGGGATTAACCTGGTCAGTCGCACATTTTAACTAGCTGCTACTGGGAGAATTGGGACTGATTGGTTTCCCTGGGAACCAGAGAGTGAGATCACTGGTAACACTTGCTCCTTTAACTCATGCCGGACATTAGAGTTTATTTATTCAGACCTAGTACTTTGGCACTTTCCCTAGATCCCTGTGTTTGGGAACTGTAGAAAGAGTTCACATTTACAGGTAGATGGGCCAAATTTTCAACCAGTCTTCATTTATACATAACTGTTTTGGTGAATACAACTGATTCTGTGCCCACCAAAATGGGCATGCTTAACTGATGTTTGCACATACAAATGCCAGTTTGCCCACACAAAATAAGCATACATCTGCTTTGGCAGACGAGTGCACAGGCAAAAATGGGCATGAAAACACAAAGGCCTGGGCTAAAAATTTGCTGCATTTCTTGCTTTTTTTTTTTTTTAATGGAGGTGACACTAGCAGCTCTGCAGTTAAGATTGCGTTTAAATGTGCACTTAAAGAAGAGTTAAAATCCCTTTTATTTTGCACATTTATGGTTGCATTTAGTTGCCACATTTTACCCAGTAAGTCTTCCAAGGAAAATGGAACTTTCCATAATACTTGCTTGATTACATTTTTACTAACATTTTATAATTTTCTTTTGAACTTTGTGCCTGAGAATCTCATGAGTTTTTGGCTCCCTGGTGTTTAACATCCCCAGTCATTCCAGACTTCACTCATGTTCACACACACATACCCATACATTCTTGTATTCTCTCAGACAGATATAGATCACATTTCAGATCTTCTGTTTTAATGCAAAAATAATTTTCTTGTATTTATAATTTAGCTCCTCAAAGAGAAGCCAAAGAAACTGGCCAGGTCTGTCAGCTCCTCCTGTCTTCTGAAGCGGTTTCCCTGCTTCATTAGCTCTCCTGTCTTCACTGCAGCCTTGTCTACACATGAAAGGTTGTATCACTCTATAGTTAAGGTAGTACAGCCCCCTAGTGTGGGTGCAGTTATACTGGTATAAAGGTGTCTTACACCTGAATAGCTTATTCCCATATGGGAAGAGGAACAAGCTACATTGTTATAAGACACCTTTATACTGATCTATAGCTGTGTCCAAATTAGGTCTTGTACCTAGATAACCATTTTGATTTTTTTAAAAGAACGCACCCCTAACAGACACAGCTATAAAAACTGCACCAGATCTGTGGTTCCAGGCAACAGTCCTTACCAACCCCTTTCCCTACCTGAAAAACAGGAGGCTTTGTATATATGTTAATGTCCATGCTGGAGTGACAGCCCTGAAGTCCTCTAACCACAGAATAGGTACAGCACAGGCAGCTGAAATGCAAGGTCCCGGTCACCCTTCTTTCTTGGAGAAGGCTACCTCTTAGACTTAGGGTAGTGTAGTCTCCATGTCCTTTCAGGACATAGTGCATCTTCTGAGACTATCCAGAACTGGTACCAATAAGTGCCAACAGAGAGGTTGCTAGGAACTGAAGGGAGGCCACAAAACTGAAGGGAGGCCATATGTAGTCTATCCATTGTAGTATGTTTACTATCAGACCTAGGCTGGGTTGGAGCTGGCCACCTAGAGGTGAAAGGTTCTGTACATTGCTATTAACCAGATTTCCCTGAGCCAGCCAGTCCCCCATCTTCCTCCTTCAAATCTGAGGCTTTGTCACTGTGGCTGAGGTGTGTTGGGGGCACAGCACACAGATGCTGCTGCAGCCCTCCCATAAGAAGCTTCACAAATGCTCTTCCAAGTTCCCTGTGCTCCATGGTGTGGCTCTAGAGATTTTCCCAGCAGGGCTGATGGCTTTACACCACTGCTGCTATGAAAATCCCTGTATTTACAAATCCCCAAGCTGCTTAGCGACAAAGTGGGTGGAGGAGGAAGCAGCATTTCCTCCTTTGGGAGTGTGTGGGAATACCTTTTAAATGTTAATGTCTCATGTTTTTCAAAAAGCTGCCCAGAGGCAGTGGCCCAGCTGGCACATATTCAAAGCACGCCGCTGGTGGCTTTATATCTGCCATAGATGTTAGTGAGGAAGGGGGGAAAAAATTCAGGGAAAAAAACCTATTTCCCTCCACTTCAAAGTTAACATGGGACATGTATATTCATTCCCCTGGTCTCTCCTTTTCTATTCTGATGTAATTACTGCTAGGGAAAAGTGTTGGAATGAGAAATCTGAGGATTGAAATCCTCTGTTTACTGGATTCACAGGACAGGTACAGCCCAGGCAACGGACACACCCCGACACACACTTCCTATACACACCCCTAAGCTGCAGGGCCTGCCTCTGAGGTGTGGTTTTGGAATTGTGGGCCTCTTTTCACCTTTGCGCTTTCTGCTGAAAATGCCCTGCTTGTGATGGTGACATTTGTGGACTGGAAACCTAAGGACTGAGCCTAGTCCCTGCCCCATTTACATAGGGCATCAGAGATCCAGTAGAGGGTACCAACTGCCAGTTGGTCCTGATGTGAGCTGGATTTGGACAAGCAACCTGGAGATGTGAAAGGTTCTGTATCCTCATTCTCAGTGTCCTGAGCAATCCAGTCCCTGATATTCAACCTCTCTATCTCTCTGTACAATTCTGCATGGATTTAAAGGACCTATTGTTTACATAAGTCTTATATTCTAGCTGCCCAGACAGTCTCTTGATGCTTTGCTACCAGTAACCTGCATCCTAGGTGCCTCGCTCATAGCTGTTTTTACAGATATCATGTATGATTTGATCCAGATTTGAACCTAAGACACCTCTTTGGTCTGTTCTTTGTAACCATGGCTAGTTCTGAAGAAGAAATACATGTTTGCCGCCACTGTTGATCAGTTTTAAGACTGAAAACACCCTGATGCTCTTGGGAAGGTTCTTCTGCAAACATCTTTTGTTGCTGTCAAAAAAGGCTTAACGTAGTTGCTTTTTAACCTTTTGAAAAATGTATCGTGTATAACTCAGACCTTGTGTGCCAGATTTGATCTAAGGTTTTCTGCTCTGAAAAGTTTCCCAAGACCGTTGAAAATAAGAATGTATAACAGAAGTGCCGGGACAATCTGCACTGCGTGCCTCAACCAAAATGTGATACTAAAAATAGAAAACCCTTTTCATAGGGAGATCGGCTGGCTTGGGTGGGACCTGGATCCTCTTCCCTGGAGGTAACCTGTCTGACTCCACCTCAGGACTATCCTTCTATCCTGTCTAGGTTCTTACACTGCCTTCATCACCCTCCTATCCAAGCACCTTCCAATGGTGCCTGGTAGTAATGGCCAAAAATCATGACCAGATATTGATCTATGTTAAATTGTTTGGTGCTTCCCAGTGGACAAGTGTCCTCATCAGTGCAATTGGCACTGACTGGCATCTTTCTGTCAGCCTCACCAGAGAGGCACCAGAATGAATGGGCCATGGAAACTGAACTCTCCTCTCAGTCCTGCGAGTGCTCTCTCCAGATAGGGGCTGAGGCTCATTGGCAGTATGGCTCAAGTGGTCTTATGCTGCTATTACTCATGCTGTACCTTGTTCTGTGGCTAGAGGGGTTATATCTCCATGTCTGTCAATCTGTCACCTTTTCCCAGCATGTAGCTCTGTGGAACACACTTCCAAGGCATTGTGTAGCAAAGAGTCAGACAGGGAAGGAGCTTCATACAGCTTGTTCTTAGTGATCTGTGGAGACCAGTCCTGGTGTTACTGTTTGAGCACAGTACAACCTTTTGAGGACTGAGTTGTGGGGTGTTGAGAAGAGATGATCCAGGAAAGGTGCTTGCTTGCAAAGCACTTGGCAGAACCAGTTGGGAACCAGCTGCTTAACCCAAAGCACTTTCAGGCAAACCTTGCATGCAGCTTTTACAAACTGTTTTCCTTTGAAGAAAATCTTTCCTTTCAGGGACCCAGAGGAAGCCCAGGGCTGCCAGGCCCAGCTGGACCACCAGTGAGTAACCCCCGGTATCACTACTCATTCTTGCTGGGAAACATGAGCAAGGTAGAGTCTGCGTCACTGAGGGTGGCTTCCTTGGCAGTGAAGCTATACGTGAATAAGTTTCAGAGCAGGAGCCTTGGAAAAACAGTTTCAAGAGCTGATTATTGAGAAGCTATCCCTAACAAAAGACTGATATGAAGTCGGGGATTGGTGTCCCTGGTACTCCAAGCCATGCCTCTCTGAACTAAGTCACTGCTACAAACAGTGTTTCTGTAAAGCATGTAGGGAAACCACAAGTGTGTCTCTGTTCTCGTAAGGTGTTGCTGGTCCCAAAGGGTTTCAAAGGATCACTAGTCTAAAGGGAGGAAAGGAAAAGAATAGAAAGGTGACACACAACTGAGCCCAGAGCTTTCTTATTCCGCGGCACTTGGAGTCATGCAAATCCCAGCACTCGTGAATGTCACATTTGGGAGTACGAATGCCAGAATTAGTGCACGGGTGGGTGGATCTGAGAACACACGTCTATTCTGAGTGTGAATCTAGGCACTGCAGTATGTGATCCCAAAGTGCTCAGAAGCTGGGAGTGCAAATGCCAGTGAAGTGCAATTGTGGAAGCTGTTCTCTGTTTCCAGACCTGGCAGTGGCAGAGCTGCATTTTGCAACTGGTGCAGGCGATGGGTCGTTGGTGGGCTGGAGAACAAGCGTACCTTGCCCTCACCTGGAGCTAAGGCCTGTGTTTAAACAATCAGTAGGATTTAGGAATTTACTGTAACCCGGTTACTCCAGTCTGGAAATAGAATCATCTAATGCAAAAAATAAACAAATATTTATGATAGACAAGGTAAACCAAATGGAAGCTTGGGGAAGCTCTTAATACATTACACATGTATTTATTTGTATTAGGGCTGTTAAGTGTTTAAAAAAATGAATTGCGATTAATTGCACTGTTAATAAAATAGAATACCATTTATTTAAATATTTTTGGATGTTTTCTACTTTTTAAAATATATTGATTTCAATTATAACACAGAATACAGAGTATACAGTGCTCACTTTATATTTATTTTTGATTACAGGTATTTGCACTGTTAAAAAAAACAAAAGAAATAGTATTTTTCAATTCTTCTAATACAAGTACTGTAATGCAATCTCTTTATCATGAAAGTTGAACTTACAGATGTAGAATTATGTACAGAAAATAACTGCATTCAAAAATAAAACAATGTAAAACTTTAGAGCTTGCAAGTCCACTCTTACTACTTGTTTATATTTGCAGGAGACAATGCTGCCTGCTTCTTGTTTACAATGTGTCCTGAAAGTGAGAACATAATAATAATAATAATTAATGGAGATATCCCATCTCCTAGAACTGGAAGGGACCTTGAAAGGTCATTGAGTCCAGCCCCCTGCCTTCACTAGCAGGACCAAGTACTTATTTTGCCCCAGATCCCCCAAGGATTGAACTCACAACCCTGGGTTTAGCAGGCCAATGCTCAAACCACTGAGCTATCCCTCCCCCCAAACAGGGGTTCGCATGGCACTGTGTAGCTAGCATTGCAAGATATTTACGTGCCAGATGTGCTAAAGATTCATATGTCCCTTCATGCTTCAACCACCATTCCAGCAGACATACGTCCATGCTGATGACAGGTTCTGATCAATAACAATCCAAAGCAGTGCGGACCGATGCATGTTCATTTTCATTATATGAATCAGATGCCACCAGCAGAAGATTGATTTTCTTTTTTTGGTGGTTCGGGTTCTGTAGTTTCTGCATCATAGTGTTAGTCTTTTAAGACTTTTGAAAGCATGCTCCACCCCTTGTCCCTCTCAGATTTTGGAAAACACTTCAAAGTCTTAAACCTTGGGTCAAGTGCTGTAGCTATCTTTTGAAATCTCACATTGGTACCTTCTTTGTGTTTTGTCAAATCTGCAGTGAAAATGTTCTTAAAATGAACAACATGTGCTGGGTCATCATCCAAGACTCATATAACATGAAATATATGGCAGAATGCAGGTAAAACAGAGCAGGGTACATAAAAATTCTTCCCCAAGGAGTTCAGTCACAAATTTAATTAACACATTATTCTTTTAACAAGCGTCATCAACATGGAAGCATGTATCCTCTGGAATGGTGGCCGAAGCATGAAGGGGCATATGAATGTTTAGCATATCTGGCACAGAAATACCTTGCAATGCTCAAATACCTGTTCTTACTTTCTGTTGACATTATAAATAAGAGGGCAGCATTATCTCCTGTAAATGTAAACAAACTTGTTTCTCTTAGCGACTGGCTGAACAAGAAGTAGGACTGAGTGGACTTGTAGGCTCTGAAGTTTTACATTGTTTAGTTTTTGAGTGCAGTTATGTAACCAAAAAAATCTACATTTGTAAGTTGCACTTTCACGACACACAGATTGCACTACAGTATTTGTATGAGGTGAATTGAAAAATACTATTTCTTTTGTTTATCTTTCACAGTGCAAATATTTGTAATCAAGAATAATATACACTGATTTCAATAACAACACAGAATACAATATATATAAAAATGTAGAAAAACGTCCAAAATATTTAATACATTTCAATTGGTATTCTATTGTTTAACAGTGCAATTAATCACAATTAATTTTTTGGAGTTAATCGTGTGAGTTAACTGCGATTAATCGACAGCCCTAATTTATATGGCCAGAACCTAATGCAAAGTGATAACAGGAAAACAGAACCGGGGGTTCTTCATACTAGGTATCCATTTTGTATAGCAGTGGGGGCTAAAATGAAACTATAGGGTACCTCTGTTTTGAATCCTGTGGAAAAAGGAATAAATGTGGAGCCATAAAATGTAACTAGCATATTTTGACTTTCATTTTATATTGCAAAAGAGCCAAATTCTGCTGCTTTGACAATGCAATCTGTTTTACCAGATCTTTGCCTGACAGCAGATGACAACTTTTCATTAACAAAACATTTCTCTTTCACGGGGGAAAAAGGACACTAAGGGCTCAGTCTTCTACTCCTGGCTCAGGCAGACTTCCCTTCGGCTTTTGTTGAAGTTTGCCTGAAAAGGAAAGACGTGCACGATCGAATTCACTAACCATGAAACTCTAGACATAATAGAAGCTTTGCTAAATTTGATTAAATTGGATGAAATTCCTCAATGAGAAATTGGCACAGCAGAAAACTGGAAGCTTCATCCAAGGTGTAATCATAGCCTAAAAACAGCACTAAGAAGGCTAATGGTGCCAGGCTAGCAACTAAAGTATATTACTAAATTATGTTCTTTTAACCTGTTGTACTTATGGATATATTTCCCTTTTCCCCCGCAGAGATCTTATGAAGCCAAGGTAAGCAATCTGCCAAAACCGTTCCTGTATGCGGCTTAACAGTAAGTTATGTTCCTTACAGTAGAGATCAAAATATGTTAGAATACTGATGAAGGCCAAACGCTAGAATTTGCAATAATTGGATTCCAGTCTGTAGTCTGGGGATAAAACTTAAGGTGGGCAGAAGAATCCAGCTATCTGCAATCATGAGCCAGTCATACTGTTCCCACCTCCAGAACCTGTCCACCATTTCCAGAGCTGATGACAATAGTATGTGATCTGCCAGGCTAAGGCGGTTGAGCACTGTCAGCAGAGAAAAGCTGCTCCTCCAATCAGCTGCTATCTGCAAGGCATCATACTACCTTGCTGTATGTAAGTTTCTTCCATACCATTTTTGTCTTCATATTTACTGCCAACACCAACATCCTGCTTACCTCCAGCATCCTTAGTGCTGCCCCCATGGTGTTTGTTCTCATAGGTTACTGCTTTTTGCACTTCATTGATCTGAAAGATTTTGCTTACTCATCTTTCACCCTCCTCCTCTTTTCACCACCACTCTGGCTATGGTCCAGTGTACCATATAATCAGTTTAATATCTGATGCACCCTCTCTTGGCTGACTGCAGTGTGTCCTGCTATGACGGGAGGATGGAGTCGATCCAATAGGTCATTTTCTATTACTGAATCTTAATCCCTCTTCTCTGTTAGCATTATTTTCAGGGCTCCAGATAAATCTCCCTATAGTAATTAAAAAAAAAAATTCTTTCTGGCATCTCATCATCTTCTTTTGTATCATCATCATCTTGGCCAGAACAACATTACCTATCCCCATCCCTGCTGAAGCATCCTCTTAATGCATATTAAAAACATATGCGCTTCTCCAGTTACTCAGCCAGTATGTGCTTTGTCTTCACCATAATTGTCGTCATGAACTACAGAATTACTTCACCTTCACCCTCAAAACTAATATCCTTATCCTCCACTGTCACCAACAGCACCCATGTCCACTTCATCTTCTCTTTTAGCTTCCTTCTTCCTGGCAGTACCTTTGACTGCTGATGGCAGAATGTCTCTGCAGTTCACTCTGCAGGGGAAATGCACCCCCCTCGTGCTTCCCAAATATTCTCCCAGCTCGCCCCCAAGCAAATGCAGTCATTCATATGTGAGCATTGTCTTTGGACCATCCCACAGGACCAGAAGACTCTCTGAGAGGATCTAGGGCCCAAGGGGCCTCAGGGACCTCCAGTAAGTGACACAGCAACCTCTTGATCCTTCCTCTAGTAATTCTAGGTATAGAAGGTGAACAGTGGTTGGCATCTCTCTGTCAAGTGGAATGGGATTAAACCCTTCTAGCACCATTACACAGGGATGACCTACGTTTACCTCTTGATTGCCTCTGTAAGTGAGCATGTCTGAGATTCTTTCAGCTCCACCATCCAGACCCTGATTGAAGGAAACAAATGCAATACAGACTGGGAAAATCAGGATGTTCAAGTGAGTGTACAGGCAAGTCCAACATTTCCAAATGTTACTGTCACTCCCTTCCTTTGATAAGATGACTTTTACTCACAGGAATTTATAACAACCAAGAGACTTGGCTGAGATTCTTGAAAGTGACTAGTGACTTCAGGAGACTCAATTTTTGAAGTACTTTGCTTTTGAGAGACCTTTCAGAAAGTGCTGAGCACCTACCCTCTGAGCTTAAGGTTTCTTTAAGACCTCTCAAGTTGGGAACCCAGATATACAGGCATCATTACTTTTGAAAATCTTCACCATTATTTATAACTATCTACAAGTTCTTAAGATTGAGATAGCCTCACTTGTGCTAAGGAGCACTTTACATCAAAAGTAGCCCCATCAAAATTAACAGAACTCCCTGTGGAGTTAAGGGTATCCCAATCTGTCCTTTAGCGATAGCGCAGAACACAAGAAATGGGAGACTAGGGAAACTAGGCTTTATACAATGCATACCCATGCCTACCTTAACAATAAGGATCAGAAATAAAATATTAAAGAAAAGAACAGGAAATATCAACAGAAAACAATCAGTCCTAGAGTATCTCAGTACAGGTTTGTAGTTGGGGGTCATTCAGGCCTCAGCTAACTTAAGGAATGGGCAGATACTGCAGTGATGGTGCTACTGAAATGTAAATATCTATTAGAAGAAAAATCTTTTCCTTCCACTCCTCAGACATTTCCTCACCAGCCCCCACAAAACTGCACATGCAATTTCATTTCCATGTACAAATGGTGTACTTGAGTGCCCCGCAACCCAATCTGGGCATAAATAATGCACGTGCAATTTTGCAGTCTCAAAAATCAGACATTGCTTGAAAGTTTGGTCCTCTCTGTTCATGTTTGGATGTGACCTAAAGGCCCATACACCCTTGAATATATCAGCAGGGATTCAAAGCAGTTCCCTCAAATTTCAGAAGGCCTGAGCCTTAGTTCCACCATGACATTGCCATTAACAGACATTCTGAAATGTGTAGGTGTCTCTGTTATTTGAAGTATAATTCTGTAACGGTTGAGTCTCTACATTTGTTGGGTCCACATCTGCATCCCGAGCTATTAAATGGATTGTTTGTTGATGGAACAAAGTTATATCTACCTCCCTTAGATAATTTAATGGTCCTCATCATGTAGTATCTGAATATCTCACAATCTTCTAATGCATTTGGCATCACAACACCCGTCTGAGGTAGGGAAGTAGTCCCATTTTACTGATGGGGGCCTGAGGCAGAGAGAGAGGCTGTGTGACCTTGGGCAAGGTCATACAGGAAATCTGTGATGAAGCAGGCAATGGAAACCAAGTCCTAGGCTATCGCCTTAACCACTGGACCATTCTTCCTCTCCAAATCAGGAAGTGGCATCAGATTCCTAACCTAGATTCTGAAGACAGGGTTTGGATCCTATGTGGCCAGACACCCACCCCCATCACTCTAAGTGCAGATTCTGGCTATGTCCATCCACACCATTCACTGGTCTAATATGTCGACTTCTTTTTTCGGATATTCAAGCTACACAACATCGAGATCTGAACCCCTGAAGGTGTCTTTCTTGCAGGGTGCACCAGGACAATCTGAAAGACAGCAGGCATCAGGTACATTATCAGCATTACCAGCCTACCGCCTGGGTAATCGCCGCTGCTGCAGCTGCTTATTGTAGAGAAATTGGGGAGTATCTCAACGGGAGCCTCTAACGTTTTTACCGGTTACCTTAAGAAATGTGAGCACAGAGCCCTAATGGAAGAAGGTTCTTATCAGACATGAATGCGTTTTTGAGGCTTCCTCTATTAGGTACAGAGGAAGCCTCTTTGACAGCCATATCTGTAAGCTATTTGAAGGCTTCTCTCATTTAAATTGGGGGTGGCAAACCTATAAAGTTTCAGAGCCAGGGCTGAGTTTAGATAGACAACATGTTGAATGATTTCCCTGAAGTCTCTTCGGTTCTAGGTCTGCAGACTTGAACGGGAAGCCTTGCTGAGATGGGATGTCTTGAACTTCAATAATGCCTTTCCGCTTCCACTTAATAGCTTTAAATGTTCAAGAACAAGGGCATTTTTGCTGCATTGGTGAAGCATGGTGAGAGCACACAGAATATCTGGGCTCAAAAGTGACCTTGGAAGCTTGCTCCTCTGGCTGTCTGGGGTGTTGCAGAGGTGGTGGTCTCACTCTCAGTGGAGGACAGTTAGTTTTTAATAAACAGATACAAGCACATGACAGGTTGGATAGGATCTTAACTGCTTTTCTGTGAATAGCTAATACACCCTGAATCCCCATGCGGGGATGGTGAATTTGAATCCATTAAATCAGTGCTGACTGTATGCCAATCACAGGTGCCAACTTTCCCTGGCACCAGTGGGTGCTTGTGCCTCCCCACCCCGACTCCACCCTTTCCTTTGCCCTGCCCCATTCCAATCCCTTCCCCAAAGTCCCTGCCCCAACTCCGCTCCCTCCCTGGCCCCACCTCTTCCCCAAGCGCGTCGCATTCCTCCTCACTCCCAGCTGCGCGAAACAGCTGTTTCACGGCGCAAGTGCTGGGAGGGAGGGGGGAAAAGCAGGCATGGGGCGCGCTCAGGGGAGGAGGTGGAGCGAAGGCGGAAGTGAGCTGGGGGTGGGGCAAGGAGCACCCACCATTTTTTCCTCATGGGTGCTCCAGCCCTGGAGCACCCACGGAGTCGGCATCTATGATGCCAATGGAGAGTATAGCTCCATTTCAGTCAATGGAGTTGTGCCCATTTACACCAGATGAGGATCCTGGCTTTAGGGTGAAGCATAAAAAGCACTAACTGTGTTGTCTAACTATTACTCCTGGGGGAATTTTGTGCCACTGCGCGTGCGCAGAATTCATGTGCCCGGCAGATTTCTTTGCTTCCCTGCAGAAAATTACTTTCTGACATGAAAGCAAAGGGAAGCTGCAAGAGTTGTCATGCACCCCTCCCTAGCATTGCAGGTACATCATTTCAGGCACCCAGAGCAGTCAGTGGAGAGGTAAATCCCCGCAGGGCTGGGGACCCCCCCCCCACCCAGTGGCTCCTACCCTGCACCGGGATCAGCTGCTAGTTCTGGCTGAGCTGGAGGTGGGAGAGGATGGGGCTTCTTCCCCTGCATAGAGTGGCTGGGGCTGTGTCAGACCTACTCCCAGAAACCTCCCCCGGATGCAGGAAGCTCAGCATCCTCCCCTGCTTCCTGCCCCTATTGCTCCTCAGTCACGGGAGGAGGAGTCACTGTACGGGGAGCTGCATCCGCCAAACCTCACCCTGTATACTCAGACACCCCCCCCAGCCCTCCATACCCAAACCTCAACCCCTGCATCTGGAGCCCCCCTGCAACCAGACCCCCTGCCTCCAGACCCCCCCCCACTGAGCTCCTTGCACTCAAACCCCCACCCTAATGAGTCCCACCTCCCTGCACCACCCTGAGCCACCACATCCAGACCCCCACCCCACTGACCCCCAACTAGCTGCACCCAAACCCTCATCTCCCCCCAAAACCCACTCCCCCAGCACCAATACACCCCCCCCCACCCTGCTCAGGGCCCAACCACCTTCACCTGGAAGCCCCTGTAGAGTCCCATGGCCTTTGCACCTGGAACCCCATCAATGAGCCTCTCTGCATCCAGACCCCCCACACACACACACACCTAGACCCCCCCCCCACTGAGCTTCCTGCACCCAGATTGACCCACACAGAACCCTCTCACCCCACACCTGGATCCCCCCACACTGACCCCCTTCACACTTGGATGCTCCCTGGTTGAGCCTGCCTGCCCCCACCTGGTGCAGAGGGGAGGGGCCCACAGTATTTCTGGGACAGGCCTTGTGCTGTGTCAGGGTCGGGTGTAGCCTCACCACTGAGTCCATGTCCTGGGGGAAGGGAGGGGCTGCAGGGTGATCTCCCACCTTCATGCAGCCAGTGGCACAGAATTTTTAATTTTTTTGGTGCAGAATTCCCTCAGGAGTAAATTATGCTCCCCTACTTCCTTACACTCTTCTTGCCATCCCTTCATTCCTCTCACTATCATTAAAATACCACTCATCTCTTTGGTCCTCTCTGCACCCATCTAGCCACCTTTCCATCCTTTGTACATCCCCCATTCAGCTCCTGCATCTCAGCAGCCCATCCTTTTATCCATCCACCCTTACCTATACATTGACACCTGTCTGGAGTCTTGTCTCCAGTGGTGGCTCTCAATGTGACCGTTGCGGGCTCAGCTCTGTCCAGCTGCATTTTCTCTGCCTGCAGAATCCTGGCGCCTTCCAGTGCCTCAGTTTACCATGCTGTGTATAACCCGGTCTGCACAATAGAAGCGTACATTCCTTCACCAGGACTACCTGGCACTACCTGACTGAGGGGAGACAACAGTGCGGAAATATGCTGGATGCACCCCAGCTGTCAGGCTGCAAAGAAGGAATTGCAGGTAATCTCTAACAGCAGCCATATCTTACAATAACATCCCTACATTTCTCCCAGCTCAGCTCCTTTGTAGATTTCACAATGCATTCAGGGTCTGGCTCCAAATCTATGAGCTTTGGATCAGAAACTCAAACCCCAAAAGGATAGCAGGGTTGAGAGCACAAACAAGAGGAGGGGGAAATTTAGAGTGGTATTGGTTACATGCCAAGTGGTAATTTTATGTACTGTTTTTACTACGTCTGTAGTAGCAGGTAGACTTTACCCTGCTTTATCTCCTCTACAAATACCCGAAGCAAATGCATAACACCGCCTAACAAAATTACTTGCTTTCCTAGATAAGGTGACTGGAAGTGGAATAACAGCGATTTGGCTGATACAGGAACATGACTTGTGATATTATACATTAGCATATTGTAACAGTTGGGAGGGGGTGGAAAGGGTATGATATTGAATCTGTAGAAGAAAAGAAGATGCAGATTTGGAACTAACACAGCAGAGAACTTTTGAGCACAAATGTAGTCCAGTAATTCTTGGGCAGGTCTCTGGGGCAGTTAAAAAACAGGGATAAGGAAGTGATTTTTAAAGACAACCCATTTGGGATTTGGGTTCTTTATTCAGATAGTTGAACAGCCAAGACAACCACATACTATTCTGGACCTTATCTGAAGATATAAGCTAAGCATGGTAAATGAAGGAGTAGCTGAAAGGGAGCCATCCAAAATGTTATGGTCAGTAATCCATAGATATGAGGTATTTTTAATAGTAATTAAAGGAAAAGAAGCAGCACAAAGGGTTTTGGGCATGATCCAAAGCCCTTTGAAGTCACTAAGAGTCTTTCCATTGAATTCAATGGATCAAGCACTTTGTCCTTGGGAATACTGAGTGTGATGTATTGTGAAATGGAAGCCTCTAAAGATTTTGATTAAAATATTGCAATATTTGAAGGACTTCTTGTAGGAAGCTGGGGAATATTAAAGGAACAGCTGGAGAGACTGGCTTCAGATGCCCTTTTCCCTATTTATACTTAATGGGGATAACATTTAATTGCTGTGTGATTCAATATGGTTATAAAGAATAGCTTCCACAAGCAGCAAAACATAAGCAATGTGGGAAGGAACAGAACTGCAAGGACTATTTAAAAAAAATAAGCAGATGAAAACTAGTGGAACAATCAAAGGAGCAAAAAAGAACTGAATGTCAAATTGCAGAAGAAACTTCAATAACACCTAATTAAAATTGTTCCCACTTGCAATAGACAGAAGGTAAAAAGAATTAACAGGATAACAAAGACCGAGGATAAGAAAATGAGTGAGTGATTTAATCTGTCAAAGGGGATGCTCGTACAATGGCGAACTTTAGAAGATAGACATTGGTAATTAACAAAATGCATTTGGCCAGTATTTCGGGAGGCTATTGCTGTTTGCTGTTTGTGTTACAGTGGAGTCGAGACCCCAACCAGGATCAGAGCTCCAATTCACTCAGTACTATAAAAAAACTACAGTGTGTGGAAGAGTCCCCCAATCAATAGGAGTTTAGCGCAAACTGCCATTTTGTGCCTTTGGAAATTTCTCCCTCCATGGACAGTTCCTCCAAATGATGGGAGAGAGGAAGTGCTGTTATCCTCATTTTGCTGATGGGGAACCGAGACACACAGAGACTTCGGGAGTGTCTAGTCTGCAATCAAGGTGCAATTGCAGCACATGTAGATGTACCCTAGCTAGCTCAGGTACCGATAGCAGGGAAGCCGCAGCGGGATACATTTCAGCACAAGTATCTGGGGTTGTGCTGCCACGGCTTCCCCGCGGTCAGTGCTGAAGCTAGTTGGATTTAAAGCAAAATCGGGTATCTCGCTCGACACATGCAGGAATTGCACCCTCTGTTCACAATGCACTGAATTGGCCAAGGTCACACAGGGAATCTGTGGCAGAGCTGGGGAATGAACTAGGTTCTCTTGAGTCCCGGTTCAGAATCTTGACCAGGAGATCATCTTGGGCTTCGTTTTACTAATTAATCAAGTCACAATCCTGTGTGTGTGTCATCAGAACAGTTGCTGTAGCAGTGACTGTGAGGTTAGAAATTCAGTGCTATAATTTCACTGCAAAAGTAAGAGTATCATTTTGTGCATAGCACCTTTCTGCTACAGCATTTTAGGGGCCTGGTACATTACGGCATCACTGCAGTTCTTGGTTGGTGTAACTCCATTGAGATCCACATTGATTGCAATGGGGTTGCACCCTTGTCCACTTAATATCATCCCAGTGCCAGAGGGCAGGAGACTTCCTGGGATCTAGAAGTGAGTCTCAGCTGGCCTGCACTGCTCAGTGTACCCCAACTCACAGTTGTAATAATTCATATCTAGAAGGTGTCATGTAAGGTATCATGTGCGAATTGGTACCCTGCAGGTTATTAATATTTTTTTGTGCGGGTGTTATATGAATTATAAATATGGACTGGAAATAAGCTCTGTCTGCCAAATGCCTATTAAGAACCTAAGTCATCCCATCCTAGACAAAGGAATGTGGCTCCCCCTGCTTGGATGAGTCTCCAATGTAAATAGAACAAGGAGAGACAATGAAATTACATTTACACAGAAGGTAAAGAAAGCCATCAGAAAAACTGGAATGGGGGATGGCCATTTAACACTGTCAGTGGGGGATGGAAGCATGCAGCCCCAGGAAACCTTCCTGCCTCCTGAAGCAAAGTCATTGAACTTCAGAAGATGTAAGCAAGGACACACAGCCATTTTGGTGTGGCCATTACTGGGCAGATACAAGAAGACAGAGCTCTTGAACATCTGAGAAAAGTGGAACCTTTAACCAAGGGGGTTGAAAGTCTTTGGAAACTGAATATAGGTGAGAGAAACTTCTTTGAACAATAGATTTTAGTTTAAGTTGAGTTTTAGAAGCTTATTTTTACTTCGGTTTGTTTGTAACCATTTCTATCCTTATTCCTTATGCTGGGCATCACTTAAACCTATGTCCTGTTGTTAATAAACTTATTTTGCTTTTACCATAAACCAGCTCAGGTCTTTGATTGACATGGAGGGTTTGTCAACCCCAGCTGAGTTAAGAAGCTAGCTGTGTACTGTCTCTTTAAAGGAGCAGTGAACTTGATAAGGTTTTGTGGGTGCTGCAGAGAGAGGGGCTGAGCACTACAGAGGACTGAGGAGGTGTTGGTGTTACCTTGCAAGGAGTAACCAGGCTGGTGGAAACCAGGGTGAGGTCAGCAGGCTGTTGGGTATCGGACTCTGAACCAAAGCGGCAGAGCATAGAGACGCCGAGGGTTACAAGGTAGGCAGTGACACAGCCCCTTACTGGCCAGGGTTGAACTCCAGAGTGTTACAACCACCCTAGAAGCAGAGCAACAGCCAGGAATCAGGCCCTAGCTGCCTCCCAATAAGAGAAATGAAATCGGCACATGTTCAACAAAACCACAGCAGATAAAAATAAGAGAGAAGCTGCACTGTGGGTTGCCAGCCCTTGTCTAACCAAAAACCTTTTAATAATTGGCAAACACAGTAAGAAAATATAATAAACAGTTGAAAGGCAAGAACACTTACTGTGCTACATGTCTGAGTACAGAATATTTGACAGATAGAGCCAGTCCATGAATTTTAGTGGGAATTAAGAGAGAAAAACAGGAGGCATCATACATAACTAAAGCATATGATGATAGGTCAGGGTCGGGAGGCTGCAAATTGACAGGGAAATCACCATTATTCCAAAAAAACCACCTACACTATGAAGTGCAGTAAGCAATTACCTATTTGTAGTGTAAATATATAAAGAACAACTGAGTAAAGAGTAAGGGGGGATCTCCTTGAAAAATGCCATTTAAACTGAGATGGCCAACAGGGCTTAGAGAGAGATGAGATGGGGTATTATGGTAACGGGCTATAAAACACTTCAAATAGATCCTTGCTTAACTTATTGGCATTTTTAAATTGCTGCTGCAAGCGATGGGGGAAATGTATTTGATTCATGGCTAGCAAAAGAGATTCCCAGTATGAGACAAGACGTACCAGCCAGTACAGCCGTTCCCCATTGCAGGCCTTGGGGACACGGAAGCCATGCCCTTTGGAAACATATGACCTCTACTGGCCAGTCAGCGTGTGGGTTCTCCTTTGCAAGGGGGCCTGTAACAATGGTTTGTCCATGGGCTGTAACTGGCAATAAAGGTCTTTGTCCTGCTTCTTCCTGCCTCACCTCAAAGAGTCCTCTGAGATCACTTTAGGGCCTCCTAGGTGAATGATTTGGATGAGAATGTTAACTATAAAATCACATAGTTTGTGTATGATAGCTGAGCTGAAGATGTGGCAAATGAATCAATGCATCCAGCATTAGCAGGATGGAGGAATCTTTTAGGTGGCTGGGCCAGTAAATATAGATAGTACACACAGAAGAGTCATCCAGCATGTTAATCAAGAAAAACAATGTGTTGTGCAAAAATGCTTGGAGTCATAAATGTGATGCCCTGGTACAAAAAAGGCCAACCAATTATTGGGGTGCATCAACAGAGAGACAGAGAATGCACATCAAAATAAATGATATTCTACAGATCAAACGGTTAAAGCACAAGTACTATTTGCTAGTTGGCTTTCCTTGCCTATTCAATGGAAGGATACTAAAGCCCTTCAGAGACAGGAGAAAGAGCCAAGCACCCAAGATGATTCCAAGTCATAAATTACATGATGACTTTGTATAGATGGGACATCACTGGGGATGGAAAGCAAGACATCTGTATCTAAACATATGAGCAGGTACTGCTTGAGCTAAAGGATTAAGGAGCAGATTTTTACAGATATTTAGATGTTGCTGTACTCAGCATTGCAATGCCTAACTGACCTAGGAGACTATCTCATGGACTTTCAATGAGACTTAAGCTTCTAAGTCACTTTGGAAAAAGAGATTTGGGCACCTAAGTCAGCTAGGTGTCGTGATGCTGGACAGAGCACTGCCCAAATACGTTTAAAAATCTGGGCCTATGTCCCCTAGCTAGCAGCAGTAGCAGACTCTCAAGCTCATTGTGAGGACCAGCTACTAGAGGTGGACAAAGACCCACACTAGGTTAATGTAGGCTATAATGAGGAAATTTTTTTTTTTAAGTTGAGCTTATTCTCACTGGGGAAGAGATTTTGAAGTGATCTAATTAAATTATTACACTAAAAAGCCCTGGAGGGGGGTGAGATTAGAGATGGTTGTGAGGATCCATGAGACTAGGCCCCTTGGTCTGCAGAACCTGGGACAGCTGACGTTCCCACATCACCTCTGGAAAGCTGTGCAGAGCTATATCCAAGGAGCACTGTGGAGATTAGGCACTGCAAGAAGTACCGCCCAAAGGATCCAGAGTGTCAGCACCCTGGGGCACTCTGGTTGGCCCCTGCGCACTATTTAACTCTGGAGGATGCCCCAAGAAGTTGTCTGGGAAATCTCACAGACTTCTGGCCTGCTATGACTCCTGATATCCCCTTGCTATTATGGAGAGGGAATGCCTATAGCAAGCTGGGGCATGTAAGAAAGTGGTTTCATTGCACCGTGTTAATGCTGTTATGCGCTTATGGCAATGGGCTTTGAGCAGGAAATCCAAACTACAGTGTATAAACGCAGGCAACCATAGATATAATTTTGTTGATAAGCCACAGAACATGTGAAGTTGGAGGAAAGTATTTGTTCAATTGTTCAATCCCTAATGGTTGCTTGTACAGTCAGACTTCAAATTAAATAAATAAAATTCCAACAACAAAAGTACTTAGACTCAGGTACTTCTGTACATTTTGTCATGTTTAGAGTGTAATTTCTTCAGGACAGGGACTGTCTCATGTGTATTGTTATGTACAGTGCCTAACATAATGGAGACCCAGTCTCAGCTGCAGCCTTTTGGCACCACTGTTATGCAAATGATGAATAATAACCAGAACTCTTATAAATGATAGAGCTGATCAAAGAATGAGAAATAGCGCAGCAAATATATTTATTAATAAACACCTTGAATCCCACTGGCTGCTATTTCCTAAGGCATGAATATGTGGATAGTGGCCAGGCATTTGTGAAATGTTTGGATATCTTGAAAGTGTTAGAGTTGTACTAGGTTTGACTGTATTATTCACTATTTGTTGTCCATTATTTTCTGGTTTAAAAGTCATCCAATGAGGTGCAAGAAATGGAACCATGTGATTTGAGCAACCATTGTCTAAGTTTGGATACCGATTATCAACTTTGGATACTTTGCAAATACTTTGCCACTTGTTATTTGCAAAGCCACCAACTTTTACAGTTAAATCCTGGTTTTGGTGAAACTATTCAGAAGTATTCAACAAACATCACAAGTGAACAAGTACTACTCAACCAGCTCTAATATGTAGCAATATTTTATCTGTTGAATGGTGAGCTGGCTACCCAGGTAAGCAAGGTTTGTGCAGAGCTAGACTATCCAGGCCAGACAATTCATAGATACTTTGGATAAAGAAGCAGAATGTTATTTGTCTTATTTTCTCGGTTGTCCACCCTCACTTTATTTCTTCTGCTTAGTCAGTAGCCAGACTCACCATCCTGAGTTTCATAGCTCCATGCAAGAAATAGAAATGACAGAGAATGTGCAGAACAATTAAAAATATACTTTAAGCTGACTAGTCCAGGTTTAGTATAACTTGTAAGGTTACTTTCATGCCAAACTAATGGAGACAACTGTTCAGGTTCCTACACGCTATAGTAATATAAATAATAATGTACATTTGTATAGCAGCATAGTGAATATTAGGTGGCTTTGTGCAGGTGATGAATGTGTGTTTGTAATTTGAACAGTTATGGGGTTGTGAAAGAACAGAGGCGGGGATGTACTAAAGGAAAGTGCATGTTACTATTGTGTCTACAGCAATATTGTTGCAATTAATCAGTTTAAGCTAGCCTTCTGTTTTCTTTTCAGCTATACTATCCATTGTTATGTCTGTTTGTTTAATTTCTGTTGTTTACTCATCTACCACTTCATTTCCTCCCACCTGCAGACAATTCTAAAGGTTAGACTTCTATTTTTACTGTATATAAATCATAGGCATCAAAATCAGATAAGTGTTTTACTGTGATCTCCTAAGCATAACAGGATAATATTGCATTTATTGTGTTCTGAGTTGGGAATACTACCAGACCCAAACCAATGAATGTATTATTGTGGCTTTATAGTCTACAGGGGTGTCCCTCTGCAATGTTTGTGATTAAATATGGGGGCTAGAGTCTGTCTTTTAAAATTGGAAGCATGCTGGAGTGGCCCCGACACCCATATTCCTCCAATGTTTTACCAGCTCAGCTGAGTGGTGCAGAGGGGTGGACCCTTGTCTTGCTTTCTCCCCCACCCTTTTGAGTGACTACCACTGGCAATGGCACTTAGCAGCAAGTAGGGCCCATGCTCACCCCCGCTCCCCCGGAAATGCGGTCAGCCTATGCACTAGACCGCAGCAGGGAGACTCCTTGCACAACTTTTCACGGCTGAGCACAGTGTGCCCCAAAGTTGTGGCTGCTGAAGAAATCAAGCAGACTAACCATAACGCAGAGTGTGTGTTTTACACACCAATGGCCAAATTCTGCTCCAGGTTAAACCAGTGTAACCCCTCTGAAACCAACAGCATTGCACCAATTGAGAATTTGTCTCATGTACTAGATCTCGGTGATCAGCAAAAAAAAAAAAAAAAAAAAATACAGAAAAGGGATCTAACAATGATGAACCTTTTAATAAAATAAAGGGGTTCATACAAATAATTAATAATGGTGACGATCTGAGGGGGAGCAACTATCTGAAATCCCTATCCTCATTGCGAAGTGCAGAGTTTCCAGTTTCTTCTAGGCTGTGCTCACATCTTACAAGAGCTGCAGTGATCACCTCCTGCAATCAGGGCAGTACGGATTCAGCTCCTCCTGGAGAAGTGCAGGGCGGACAACCTTGGTGGCTGAGGGTAGAGCAAAGAAGGCTTCTTAAGAAAAGCTTCCCCACATATTGGAACTCAGGCTTCTGGAGACATGTGAGTCAGAGTAACCTTACTCACCTAGCACAAGGTCTGGGCTGCATCAACATTGCAGATAGAAAGAGGCTTGCAGCCCTCAGGCCAGAGAACAAAAGCTGCCGCCTTGTACCACAGTGAGTTCTGTTGCTATGGAAACTGTTACTAAGTTGCTGAACTCTAGCCTTGGTGGTAGCCTCCTGCTGTTTCTGCTCCCCTCCCCAAGCCAATTGAGGCCACAGGCTGGGTCCAGCCTGAGCACATCCCTCTATGGTATTTCTAAGGTGCCCATCACCGTGGTAGGTAAGATGTCACGCATGCTATTGGTTTCTCTTCTGTGGGAGACTGGGGTTGTAGAGCACAGAATGAGGGTCGGAAGCTGGTATGAAGTCAGATCATCTGAACTGGGGAGCTGCATTTCCGCAAGGGATTCTCTTGTATTTCACTCTACCCTGAGGTTCTCACAAGGATTGTGCCAAAAGAAACCTGATGAGGTTCAACAAGGGCAAGTGCAGAGTCCTGCACTTAGGACGGAAGAATCCCATTCACTGTTACAGACTAGGGACTGAGTGGCTAGGCAGCAGTTCTGCAGAAAAGGACCTAGGGATTACAGTGGATGAGAAGCTGGATATGAGTCAACAGTGTGCCCTTGTTGCCAAGAAGGTTAACAGCATTTTGGGCTGTATAAGTAGGGGCATTGCCAGCAGATCGAGGGATGTGATCATTCCCCTCTATTCGACATTGGTGAGGCCTCACCTGGAGTACTGTGTCCAGTTTTGGGCCTCACACTACAAGAAGGATGTGGAAAAATTGGAAAGAATCCAGCGGAGGGCAACAAAAATGATTAGGGGGCTGGAGCACATGAGTTATGAGGAGAGGCTGAGGGAACTGGGATTGTTTCTTCTGCAGAAGAGAAGAATGAGGGGGGATTTGATAGCTGCTTTCAACTACCTGAAAGGGGGTTCCAAAGAGGATGGATCTAGACTGTTCTCAGTGGTATCAGATGACAGAACAAGGAGTAATGGTCTCAAGTTGCAGTGGGGGAGGTTTAGGTTGGATATTAGGAAAAACTTTCACTAGGTAGGTGGTGAAGCACTGGAATGGGTTACCTAGGGAAGTGGTGGAATCTCCTTCCTTAGAGGTTTTTAAGGTCCGGCTTGACAAAGCCCTGGCTGGGATGATTTAGTTGGGATTAGGTCCTGCTTTGAGCAGGGGGTTGGACTAGATGACCTCCTGAGGTCCCTTCCAACCCTGATATTCTATGATTCTAAAGCTGGAAGGGTGGAAATGGCTGACTCAGTGTGTGGATGAAACTTCCCCTATAATATAAAGTTCTTCCCTGAAAGACAATTTTAGTTAACCAGGCCCAAGGATACCTTTCCCCCCTCCTATTTTTATACAAATCTTTCTCACCGTCCTTCCTTTCTTCATCGCTAGAGCCTTAATAGTGTAGATGGGGAGGGAGAGAGAGAGAGAGAGAGAGAGAGAAAGTATGGAAAGGGCAGAGAGAAATAAAGAGTTAGCCCCATTAATAAAGATGTACTAAGATAGGCCCTTTGCCACAAGGAGCTCCCTATAATCATTTATATTCCATTAGTGCTCACAATGTGCTAGGTATGATTGCTGCACTCTTATGAAGATGAAGGACTTGGCAGGAAGAACTCCCAATATAAGGCCTTGATCCTGCCATCAGGTCTGCGTGGGCAGATCCTTGCATCCCAGGGCTCCATGGGGATGTGAGTGACCACTGGCATGACTCCAATTGATTGTAGGGTCAGAGTCAACCTAAATAGTTATGACAGACAGACAAGATAGGGGAAGTGCGGGTTATTTGTAATCTTTTTCTAGCTCCTGCCTTTTTAACCCCTTTTTAAAAGAGTAAAATCCCTTTCTGCACATATTCAGCTGAAAAACGGGCTTTGTGATAGAATAAACTCCTGTATTCACACCCTACATACTGTTGTAATCGTCTTGGTACAACGTATGCGTTGTAAGGTATCATTTGAAAACTCAAAATTTGCTGGTCAGTGGCCAGTATTTCGCAACATTGAAATGTGAAATTATAAATTTCTACTGTATGGTGTTACTAACACATGTTCCAAACCCTACAGCCCTGCCCAATCCAAGATTGGCAAAGAGGTCTGTCCTGCATTAATGTAGTAAACAGAGTCATCAAGCAGCGAGGGGGGGGAAAAAAGAAAGCTCATTCAGGTGAGAAAAAAGCAAGAGGGAACATCCTTCCACATACACTCTTTGTCTCCTACTGCCCATCTGGAAATGTTTTTCAAGAGGGGGACTGAAACTATAAAAAGGAGGGACAAACACCCCAAGGTACCCCAGCCCATCACATTCGCTGCACCTGAAACAACAAAGGAAGCATTTGTTGGACTCTGGGGAGAAGGGATCCTGACCTACAGGGTTGGGTCAGTAAGACTGCTGAAAGCATGTGGTGAGAAATTTTGCTTGAATCTAATGTAGTTTGTTAAATCAGGCAATAGTAAATATCATATCTATGTTTTACTTGTAGCCATTTTCTGACTTTTATGCCTCATTACTTGTACTCAAAATGTATCTCTTTGTAATTAATACACTGGATTAGATAAAACAAGTTAATTTTAAATTGATGTGTCTGGGTAACTCCATTTGGGGTGACGAGTTGTGTGCATATTATTCGTTTAAAGGAGTAAGTGACTTAATATAACTTGTATTGTCTGGGAGAGAGTTGGGCAGTACCGGGCATATTGGGTGTGTTGGGGTCACCCTGCCATATAACCAAGGCTGGTGAGAGCCAGAGTGTAACTCAAGTGTGACTGTCAGACTGCAGTTGCAGATAGACACTCAGGGAAACCTGTTTGTGAGTGGCCCAGGTGGGAGCTATTTCAGCTCCAAGGTATCCAAGGTTGCAGGGTAGGGGGTGAAACAGCTGCCCATTAGTCTGGATTGTGATTTACTAGGATTGAGATTTGAAAGAAGGCAGAGGTCTCTGTCTAATCAGGTGGCTTACTCTCTATTTTCTTCCCTTTCCATGTAACCTCACCAGCACAATTCTTCCTTGCAGATATCTTTTTTTTCCAGTCAGTACTGTGCTGTCTTTCACCAACTCTGGAAATAGTAACTGTGATTTATTGATTATCTTTAATAAAGATATTTTATATTTAAATATGCCATATACAGATTTTAAAGAAAAATTCCTAAGAATTACCTGTTGTTCTAATTATGCCCTCAGATCTGTTGAAAAGCAATGCATCAGTCAACGGAGGGTTTGGTTTAAAGTTACCACTCCTCAGAGACAAAAGGTACAGAAACATTTTGAGAATGATGGTCAGAACTGTGCACCAACACAACACAAATATCTGCCACAGGTGAAAGAGTACCAGATTGCATCTCCATGATTTGAAGTGCAGGTTGGTTTCAGGCTCTGTCAATCAAGTCAGTTGGTTTGAATTGTTAATCTTCTAGTGATTTGCTGTAGAGGACGTATGTGTTGCTTTCATAAAGGAGGCACCAGAAGTTGTTTGCTTTTTTTTTCTCTCTCTCTCTCTTTAGGATGGCTTGGAAAATGGAAATAAACATTTCATCTCTGTTGTGCAGCCATTCTTGGATGAGTTGCTATGTAGACATTATGCTTGCTTGCAGAACTGAGGGGTTTCTATCAAAGTTTCAATGTGGTATTTTTGGCTGTAATAGGTTTGGCCTCAGACTCTGTTCCCATAATATAGGGTGCATTAGATTATGTTGTCAAATAATTTCAGTAGTAGTTTTATTGGTGTATTTTATTTACTCATTGGTTTCTTTTATGGTATAAATGGCCTGAAAGCATATTTTTTTCTCCTAATGTTTTTACAGAAAGCCTGAAGTTCCATGATGGAGCTCAGATATGTATAATTCAACCTGTTCTATTTCTGCATTTTCCAAAATAATGTTTTTTTAAATTTATTTGGATTGTTAAAAGCTTTTTGGGGGAGAATCATTATTCTTACTTTTTCAAGGTTGACCTGTAGAATCCATATGTTGCGGTATCTTTGTAGCAGGTGTAGGTTCCTTTGCAGACTATTTTGTGTGGGTGATAATATGACAGCTAATTTGCACAGTGCAGGCATCGTACATCTGAGTTGGTTTACTATAGAGTCCTGGATTTGGAGAGTTCTCTAGTAGATTTGATAGTGCACTGATGTATATGCTGTGAAGAGTAGGGCTGAAGTTGCATCTATTTTATTCCTCTGTGTCTTGTAGGGATCAGGGATGGTTGGTTGCCTTGTACATAAATTTAGTTTGTTTCCCATCAGTTCTGTTCAGAGAGTTTAAAGGTAAGCCCAGAGTGCCCTTTTGAGTTGGGGGGGGGGGGAACAAGTTCTTTCTTTTATGTCAGGTTTCAGAGTAGCAGCCGTGTTAGTCTGTATCCGCAAAAAGAACAGGAGTACTTGTGGCACCTTAGAGACTAAAAAATTTATTAGAGTATAAGATTTCGTGGACTACAGCCCACTTCTTTGGATGCATATAGAGTGGAATAAATATTGAGGAGATATATATACAGAGAGCATGAACAGGTGGGAGTTGTCTTACCAACTCTGAGAGGCCAATTAAGTAAGAGAGGGAAAAAAACTTTTGAAGTGATAATCAAGCTAGCCCAGTACAGACAGTTTGATAAGAAGTGTGAGAATACTTACAAGGGGAGATAGATTCAATGTTTGTAATGGCTCAGCCATTCCCAGTCCTTATTCAATCCTGAGTTGATTGTGTCTAGTTTGCATATCAATTCCAGCTCAGCAGTCTCTCGTTGGAGTCTGTTTTTGAAGTTTTTCTGTTGTAAGATAGCCACCCGCAGGTCTGATATGGAAAGATGATCCTTTACTCTCACAGAACTTGGGAGACAGACCTGTCCTCGCTTACAGACAACCCCCCAACATAAAGCAAATACTCACCAGCAACCACACATCACTGAACAAAACCATTGACCCAGGAACCTATCCTTGTAACAAAGCCTGATACCAACTCTGTCCACATATCTATTCAAGTGACATCATCATAGGACCTAATCACATCAGCCATACCATCAGGGGCTCGTTCACCTGCACATCTACCAATGTGATATATGCCATCATGTGCCAGCAATGCCCCTCTGCCGTGTACATTGGCCAAATCGGACAGTCTCTACGCAAAAGAATTAATGGACACAAATCTGACATCAGGAATCATAATACTCAAAAACCAGTGGGAGAACACTTTAACCTGTCTGGCCATTCAATGTCAGACCTGCGGGTGGCTATCTTACAACAGAAAAACTTCAAAAACAGACTCCAATGAGAGACTGCTGAGCTGGAATTGATATGCAAACTAGACACAATCAACTCAGGATTGAATAAGGACTGGGAATGGCTGAGCCATTACAAACATTGAATCTATCTCCCCTTGTAAGTATTCTCACACTTCTTATCAAACTGTCTGTACTGGGCTATCTTGATTATCACTTCAAAAGTTTTTTTTCTCTTACTTAATTGGCCTCTCAGAGTTGGTAAGACAACGCCCACTTCTTCATGCTCTCTGTTTGTGTGTATATATATCTCCTCAATATTTATTCCACTCTATATGCATCCGAAGAAGTGGGCTGTAGTCCACGAAAGCTTATACTCTAATAAATTTGTTAGTCTCTAAGGTGCCACAAGTACTCTTGTTCTTTTATGTCGGTTGCAACCTGTCGAAGGCAGTTTTATTTATTTTTTTTAACACTTGCAAGGGAAAAGTACTTACGGGCAGAGGTTCCCCTCCTGAGGTAGGTCTCCGTTAAATAAACAACTAAGGCAAGCATTTATACCTTTTGTTACATACAGTAATAATTAACAACTGCATTTTGTTTATACCTATTTCTTCCTGATACCTTACTTTTCTTAGCAATTCTTGCTATAGTCTGCGTTCCATTTTTATCTAACACAAGGTTAAAATAACCTTTCTTACCACTTTTTGTTTGTTTGTTTTTTTTACTTGCCCAGGCCCTGCCTGGAAGTCTTGCGTTATTAGCTGTTAAAGTTAGCCTGACTTTTGCTTTTTGTAGAAAACTAAAATGTTTGTGCTTTTTTCCAGCTTCCACAGAGTCAAATACTTTTAAAGGTTATGGAACAGACATATCTTCCCCTTTCAGGGGCATTTATGTAGTAGGGTAGGGAATTATGTTTTTCAACTTTTTAAACTGTATTTAGAGTAAAAAAGTTGGTGGTTCATTTCTCAGGGAGGAATCCAATTTGGCTTTTACATTCTTTGGTGTTCCTGGACAAGTGAAACAAGTATTCTGTTGTTCTTTATCAAGGATTCCACAGACTAGTCTGCTCCTGATCTTGCTAATATAGATACATCTGTGATTGTCTTGATGTCAGGCTCCTTCACAGTGACTGGGACTGTGCAAGGGGGCAGGATTGTATCTCTGCTTCTGTCAGTCACACAGGGACTGTGCAGAAGGGAGGATGGTCTCTGGCTCTGTCAGTAACAATCAGGTTGGGAGAGAGGTGGGATAAGACTGTCAATCACAGCAGGGCTGTGCACAAGGGTGGGGGAGGAGACAGTCTCTGGCTTTGTCGGTCACAGTGGGGTTCTGCAGTGGGCAGGGGGACTGGTCACTGGGGCTGTGTAGAGGGGTGGGGTCTTGGGGGGGCAGGCTCTTGCTCTGTCAATCACACCAGAGCTGTGACGTAGAAGGAGGGAGGGAGGATGGTATTGGTCTCTGGCTCTGTCAGTCGCAGAGGGGTGGGTGGGTGAGGGGACTGGTATCTTGCTCTGTCAATCATACCGGAGCTGGGAAGTGGGAGGAGGAGGAGGGATGGTATTGGTCTCTGGCTCTGTCAGTCACACCGGTGCTGTGCAGAAGGATGCGGGAGGCGTGGTCTCTGGCGCTCTGTCAGTCACGCCTGGACTGTGCAGAGGGGTGGGAGGTGGGCGGTTTCTGGCTGTCAGTCACAGCAGGCCTATGGAGGGGGGGTGGTTTCTAGCTCTGTCAGTCAGAGGGGGCTGTGTAGAGGGGCGCGGGGGGAGGCTGGTCTCTGGCTGTCAGTCATGGTGGGGTGGGTGGAGGCAGACTCTGGCTGTGTCAGTCAGAGGAGGCTGTGCAGTTGGGTGTGGGGGGCTGGTCTCCGGCTGTCAGTCACAGCAGGGCGGGGTTGTCTCTGTCTCAGTCAGACGGGTTGGGCAGCGCGGGGGGCGGGCTCTGGCTCTGTCAGTCACACGGGGGTGTTTGTTTTTTTCCTTCCTGCAGGCGGTCCGGCAGACAATGGCCTCCGCCGGCCGGGTCGGGCTGTGAGTGGCGCCTGGGGGAGGCTGTCGGGCCGCGGCAGGCTGGGTCTGCCGGCCGGCGCCGTGCGGAGCTCGGCTGCAGAGCGGGGGCCTCCCCCGTGTGAGCGGTTCCAGTCCTGGGAGCGCCGGTAACTAGCCGCGGTTCCTCCCTGCCCCCCAGCCTGGGTCACCCTCTGCCCCGCTCGCGGCAGGGAGCTGCTGCCTGCCCCGGCGCCTTTCCCCCCGGCCATGGTCGGGCTGCTGCCCCTCCCCACCGGGTACCAGCTGGCTGCTCCGGGGGGCTGGGGAGCAGGTCTGGGTACCCCATTTCCTCCCCGTTCTCGGCCTGGCCCTGCCAAGTCACAAGGCCCAGGAGGGAAGGCGCAACCCGCAGGAGGCTGCTCCTGCTAGCAAGGGTGGGAGGAGATGTGTGTGCCATGCTAGTGTGGGGAAGGGGGTACAGGAGTGGACCTTGCTCTGCAGGAATGGCCCGGCTGTAGCAGTGTGGGGAGGGGTTGCAGACCATGGGCAGAGTAGGTGGTGCAGAGTGACGAGGATACACAGGGGTGCGGGAACAATTTGTACAGTGATGGTGCTGAGAGCCATTGAACCAAACTGTAAATGCTGTATATAATGGAAACCACTTCAAGCCAACAGGTGCAGCAGCAACCATAGTTCCAGCACCCGTGAGGATCCAGGCATTGCTATGCCAGTGGCTGGGAGGGTTGCATTGAAAGGCTAGCAGAAGGTAATGTCAGCAGAGAAGAGAGGAGTGGGGCAGACACAGTCTAAAAGATGAGTGTTTTCAGCAGGTGTATCAAAAGCACTGCTAGAATAGGAGTAAGGATGTCCGAGAGTCTTGCAGAGCTCTGCCTGGCACTGAGGAATAAATTCATTAATGTATGTTAGTTTCACTATTGAAACTCCCTGTGGATAGATAAAGGAAAAGAGGGGCCAAGGAAACTGGTACAACCAGGAGGTGAGGGATGGGAAATTGAGAGGTAAACCCTGGTCTGGAGGGGGAGAAAATAAGTGGTAGTTGGGCAAAGCCAGAGCGAGTTGGGAGAGTTCTCAAGTGACTAGTATTTTGGAAAATTCATTTTGCCTTCTAAAATACAGGCTTGGTTTTCTATTTTGGAGAAGACAGGCACTTGGACTCAGAGAAATCTTAATCACTTGGAGCAGAACTTGGACAAAACTCAGCAAGAGGAAATTGGGAGACCGCAGGGAATAGAGAGAGATGTAGAGGGACCGTAGGAGGAGAGGGGTGTGGGAAGACCATGTTACATAAGCAAAGTGAAGCTGAGGTACATGTAGGATGTCTGTTAGGTATAATGACAGGTTTCAGAGTAGCAGCAGTGTTAGTCTGTATCCGCAAAAAGAACAGGAGTACTTGTAGCACCTTCGGATGCATCCGAAGAAGTGGGCTGTAGTCGACGAAAGCTTATGCTCTAATAAATGTATTAGTCTCTAAGGTGCTACAAGTACTCCTGTTCTTCTTTTTGTTAGATATAAGGGGATGGCCATACTAGATTAGGTCTGTGGTCCCTGTAGTTAGGCATCCCTCTGACAGTGGCCAGCACCAGATGCTTCAAAGGGCAAGAAACCCCAGTAGGTAGGTGTGGGATAATCTGTTCCCGTGATGAACTCATCCTAATCTGTAATAGAGATTGGGCTAGATTGGCAATTTGGGTTTATTTTAGGGCTTGTCTACACTGAAAACGCTTCAGCTGCACTGCTTCAGCACTTCAGTATAAACACTACCTATGCCAACGGGGAGGATTCTTCTTTCAGAGTAGGTAATCCACCTCCCTGAGCTGTGGTAGCTAGGTTGACGAAAGAAGTATTCTGGGGGTTAGGTCAGTATAGCTATGCCTCTCAGGGGTGTGGATTTCTCACCTCCCTAAGATGTAGTTATACTTATGTAAATTCCTAGGGTAGACCTTAGTGTTCATTCTAGTGGGACACTGGACTCTTTTAAAAGGAACAGTGGGGAAGGAGTGTCAGGAAAAGGGGAGGGAAGCTGCAGAAGCAACAAAAGTCTGGGGGCACATTGGGGAGGAGTTCCCTACAAACTGATCTTTGATATGCCTTAAATGAGAGCACAATCCTTTCAGGAAGCCTGTGTGGTTTGGGGAAATTACTTATGTCCAATTGTGCAGAAAACCCATGTTCCTCCTTGGAATCTAGACATTCCATAGGGAAGAATTGGAGAAATCCCATTTGTGTTTTGGATGCACACATAATTAGATGATATTTTTAATAATTATCAACTACTGAATCCAGAAACTATGATATAGAAAAATATAGATCAAAAATATTGTGGCAGCCCTTCAGCATATACAAGTACCTCAATCTGTATTAGTTTTTAAGGTTAGATTTGTGCATGTTTGTTTTTTAAACCAAACATGCTGAATATGTACAAAATCAGGAGGAAAAAGTCCTCTCCACCACTCTAACTTAAAAAAAAAAAAAAAAAAAAAAGGCACTGCAGAAATTACTGAATCTGCACTTTCCTCATCCTACCATATGTTAAGGTAGTCTGCAAAGGAATAGACCCACCTCTCTTGACTTAACAGTCTTGGATCTGTCTTATAAGTTGAGCGGTCAGAGTGGGTATTGGCAAAATTAGTTGGGAACCACTTGCATGGGGAAGTAGCTGACAATTTAAACTTGCACATGTTAAGAAAAAAACCATAGGTTTGAGAAATCAGAGTACTCGCATCATCACCTGGTCAAAGTGTTCCAGCAATTCTTTCCTAATTCTCTTCCTCTTCCTTCCTCCCCGGCACAACTTCCTGCTATTTAGCACTCAGCCATAGATTTTGTGTCTTGGGTTATAGTTAAAAAATCTTTTCTCAACTTGTTCATTTTTTCCAAAATCTCCTCTTTGTGGGACCAGCTGATTGTTACCAATGGTCTGGAAGATCCTGAAGAGTTTCACAATAATGCAAGTTATAATGACAGGCTGGAGATGACTAAAGAGATCACAATGCTTTCTTGCCCCTGGTGATTTTGAGAGTGAACAGTATGAGCTTCTAGTTTTTGTAAAGTCTATCCAAAAACTAGACAAGCCATTTACAACACAAAACTTCCTCATAGCCTGAGCTTCGGCAGCTTCTTTTGTCCCGTGCCCATCCTCAGCTGCTCATTGCTATGGGGTTGATTGTACAGTCTTTCTACAGTGGCTGGAGCTTGTAGCTTACATTTTATTAGTAGTATCTGGAAAGAAATACTTGGTGGCAAAGCTTCCTGGTGATACTCATAAAAATTAAATGTCTCTAGCAATGTGGCATGCAGTGATGGTGGTGTCTGGGTCGGTCCCAGGATATGAGAGAGATGAGGTGGGTGAGGTAATTGGCTTAACATCTGGTGTACATTCTCCAGTGCACTAAATGCCCCAATAACAACTGTGTGGGTGAAATGAGAATCACCATGCTGTCAAACTCTCACAGAAAATTGATTAAAAAAACAAAACAAAATACCATATGGCCTGTGGGCGAACATTTCTCATAAAGCAATCATTCCATATCTGATCTCTGTCCTCCTTCTTAAATGAAATCTGCACGCCACCTTCAAAAGATTAACCTGGGAGTTTTGCTAAGCGCTAAAAATCATGGTGTTAATAAACATACTGGATTTATAGCTCACTACAAAAATTTGTAACCTATTAATCCTCTTTTGTCCTATAACTGCAAAGGTGTTAACTACCCACTTCACCTTAAATGGTCTCTTGCAGCATGTGTGAATTCCTTATGTTAAACAATCTGTTCCATCACTTATTTAACTGTCACACTCTGATCACCTTTCCCAGACCTAAAGAAGAGCTCTCTGTGAGTTCAAAAGCTTGTCTCTTTCACCAAAAGAAGTTGGTCCAATAAAAGATATTACCTCACTCACCGTGTGTCTCTAGTAACATACTTAACATGAATCTTATGATAAAGACCCTGGTTGCTGAAAGAAGCTTGTCTTCCTCTGGGAGTTTTGGTCCTGGGAATTAAAGATTAGACCTTTAGACCAGGGGTTCTCACAATGACATTTTTGGTGGCCTCAGAGTGCGGCCGCCAACTCTTGCTGGTGGTCACTCTGACAATTTTTCCTAAAGTACTTAATTAACATTAGGAAAAATGAATAAATATGCACATATATATGTCTAAATCCTGGACGTTTATTTATGTAGTGGGAGAGCAGTAGGAAGTAGAGCTCCCTGTTGAGTGCACCCAGGATTTGCTCCTATTCTAGTGCTCAGAGCCTGTCACGGAGAGGGAGCCCCTCATCCTGCTGGGGAGCTGCCAAGCTCTGCAGCAGCCCAGCGCCATTGAGCTGCTGGGGTAGCTACAGCAACTGTAAACAGTGAGTGTCGACCCAAGCAGGGGAAGCTCTGCCGTGTTTCTCTGTCCCTGCCTCCCACGGCCCTCCAGCGAGTGCTCTTCTCAGGGAAGTTGGGTCAGGAACACACCGGCTAACTGCGGAGTCCCAGGCTCCCTGTGCCCCAGGCAGGAACAGGGGAGTGCCCTGGTGACCAAACATTGCAGCTGCCTCCACTGAGAAGAGCCGGCGCTGTGCACATAGGTGCCAATTTCCCCTCTTTCCCCTAGGTGCTTGACCCTCCTGTCCCCCCCGGCTCTGTCCCCACTCCACCCCTTCCATGAGGCTCTGCCCCAATTCCAACCACTTCCCCAAATCCCTGCCCCTTCCCCACCTCCTCCCCTGAGCGCGCCACGTTCCCGCTCCTCACTCCCCACCCCTGAGCACGCTAAGGCTGCCAAACAGCTGTTTGGCGGTGGCCAGGTGGGAAACGCTTGGGAGGTAGGTGGAGGAGCAGGGACACGGCCCGCTTGGGGAGAAGGAGGTGCTGGGCGGGGGAGGGGAGCTTGGCTGCCAGTGAGTGCAGAGCATCCACTGATTTTTCCCTGTGGGTGCTCCAGGCCCGGAGCACCCATGGAGTCGGCGCCTATGGCTGTGCACACCAGCCCCATGTATCTCCAGAGCCTGGAGCCTCCGAAGCGGCAGCGCCAGCACAAACACCAAGACTCTGCATTGCTACCCTTGGTAATGGCTATTCAGGAGCAACAGCTGGGGGCTGCAGGGAGGGACTGCTACTTTGCCCCCCACAATCTCTGCCCACATTTTGGAGGCTGTCATGGCCGCAAAAAAATCTGTTGTTGCCTAATGCAGAGCCGTAACCAGGGTGGGGTCACGTGCCCCTCTCCCTAGATTTCTGCCTTCCATTTAGTGGAGTTTGAAACCGTCGCCTCCTGCCAAGAGCCAGTGGATCAGAAGCTGGTGGAAGCCTCTCAGGCCGCTGGCTCTCTGTGCTGTGGGAGCCAGGGCGCTGGCTGGCTGCCTGGCAGCCCTCTCTGCCCTACTCCCTGTGCCAGGCCACCTCTGCACAGACAGGTGCTTCCCAGGCATGATGGGCGGAACAGCTCCAAGCTAACCCCCAACACACACTTGCCTCTCCCTAAAGGAGCCCAGTGCCAGCCAGCAATGCTCCCTGGAGCCAATCCCTGCTTGTAGAGCCCGGCTGCCCAGCTCAGCAGCAACAGAGCCAGGAGTGCCAGGGCAGTGGCCAGCGAGCACCTCTGGGAGCATCTCATGGCAGCCGGGCTCTGCAAGCAGGGGCTGGCTCCAGGGGCATCACTGGCCAGCGCCAGGCTCCGTTGGGGGAGAGACGAATGCGTATGAGGTCTGTGCTGCCCTGCCTGCCTGGGGAGTGCCTGGCCGTGCAGAGGTGGCCAAGCTTGGGAAACAAGGCAGGGATGGCTGCCGGGCAGTCAGCTAGCACCCTGACCCCCCACAGCACGGAGAGCTAGGGGCCTGAGCAGAGAGCAGCTCCCACCAGCTTCCGATTCACCGGCTCCTGGCAGGAGGCAATGGTTTTCAAATTGGGATGGACATCCTGGGGAGTATGCCCCACAGTTTGAAAATCTCTGTGCTAAATGGAAGGCAGAAATCTAGGAGGCATGTGACCCCCCCCCCCCATATCCCCCTACACATTGCCTTTAGGGGATGCAAATAAGCTTGCTTGCCCTGGGCACTAAAATTCCTTGTTACGGCTCTGGCCTGGTGAGTTTGAATATCTCAAGCTGGCTCCTGCTGAAAGGACCCATTTGTTAATTGGTCAGATGCAGGGGCTCTCTGATATGGAAACTTTAAAATATTCTGAAAAGAAATAGGCCAAGTAGGCAGAAGAAGGTGCATGGTAAGTAGGGATTGCAGCTCTCGATTTAACGTAGTTTAAAATATTGAATAAATTATACAGTACTAGCCCCCAGTCTGACTTGCACCAGCTAGCAATGAGAGATGATATCTTCTGGGGAACTTTCAAAGAAAATGGAGAACTCAGACATGTTTTTGGATTTGCCTGAGATTAAAGGGACAGAGACTAAAATAATAAAGAAAGAAAATGCACCTGCTGCTTCTACTGTGTACCCCGGTGCACACTACACGTGCAGACAGTGGATAATGATAGTCAACTAGTTAGGTCCCTAGTTTAGGATTTTGGCAGTCTGGGTTCAAGTCCCTGATCCCACAGAATTCTTTTGTGAACTTGGGCAAGTCACTTAGCCTCTCTGTGCCTCAATTGTCAATCCGTACAATGGTGGTGATAGCCCTTCCCTCCCTCACAAGGTATTGTGAAGATGAATGTTAGATTTAGACTCTGTGCTCAGATACTGATGTAATATTAATGGGGGCCATGTATGCACTATAGCTAGAAAAGTGCTTTACTTAGCTTAATTGTCAGAAAAGTGGATAGATCCTGTAGCAATATATCTGGGCCAGCAGAGTTCAGATCTAACAAGTCACATTTTGTGAAAATTTAATATGGGTATGGAGAATGGAAACAGAAGTGCTCAAAGAGAAGGGGTACTAACTTCTAAATAATTGTTAGAAAAGAAAAACAAATTAGAAGGTGCAAAATATCACATCACCAACTATTTGAGGTAGTTGCATATGGGTCATCCAGGTACAAGAGAGAATGAGATTTTTCTACTTTGTTTTATGATAAAACAAAGGAGAAAATCTTGCATTACTTGTGGCTAATTAAATATTTCAATTAAAAGAATTTTCCATATGCCAGTGTAGTAAAATAGCAGGGTATCCTCTGGGGAACTAGACAGGCAAATGTCTCAGTATCCTTTGTTCACTTTTCATGACATCAACTTCAGCAAGTCAGGTACTGAAATATTTTTTTCCCTCTCCTTGCCTCCCTCCCTTCCTCCTCTCTCTCCTTCCCCAGGAGGCTGCAATTGGAGCTGAAGATGAAAAGGTCTAATCATGAGAGAACATATGTATATGTCTCTATGATCACTCATCAGTAAGCACCTTCTATGACACCACAGGATGGATGTGGAGGTGGACTGGGAGTCTGATAATGACACTTGTGACACAGGTGAGGAGCATTCAGATGACTCCAGCCATATCTCTGAACGGATGGGTCGCAAAGCCAGCCTCCAGCTGGAGGTAGAGGAAGATTACTCACCACCATCTAGTCCTGCTTGCAGCCTTGCTGGACCTTCAGTTAGACAGGAACTCCCTGTAGAATTGCAGTGTGAAGAGGAGGAAACCTATGACAACTACTACCAGAAGCGTGATTCAACCACCGCTGCGGTGTTTGTCACCTCCAGCACCAACTTTGACCTGCAGTGTGAAGATGAGGATCTGGAGCTTTACTCCTCTGAGCACTCTGAGGAACCTCAGGGAGGGCTAAGTGAGGATGATGAAAACATCATTCTTATTGATGCCTTTGGTGAGGAGGACCTGGAGCCCATCTCTGGAGAAGCTTTGCCTTATAGGTGCAAGAAGTGTGGTGCCTCTTTCCAGGATCTGGGTGAATTACAGGAACACAAACAGATCCACCTGACAGAGCATTCATACCGATGCCCAATCTGTGGCAAAGAGTTCTTCCGTGCTGCAAACTTGCGAATGCACAAGCTCATTCATTCTAGTGACAGGCCACACAAGTGTCCGGAGTGTGACAAGGGGTTCATCCGCACGGCTGATGTCTGGAGGCACCTACGCAACGTCCACAAGATTGAACGTTCAAAAATTTTGGGAAATGGTATGGTTAGGAACCCATGGTCTTCAGTGCACCAGAACCAAAATGGTGGCGGAGATACCTATCAGCAGTGTTCGGATGACCAAAAGCCTGGAGGAGAACAGTCTAAACCTTACATCTGTCCAACATGTGGTAAAGGTTTCCATAAACCTAATTTGCTGTCGAAACACAAGGTGATCCACCGACAGGACAAACCATATCAGTGTCAAGAATGTGGAAAGTCCTTTATCCAGCTGCTCAGGTTGAAAAGGCATCAGCAAACTCACTCTGGAGAGCGCCCTTTCTACTGTGAGGAGTGTGGTGGAACCTTCACGCGGCTGGCATCACTACAGCGTCATCAGCGGATCCATACTGGAGAAAAACCCTACTCTTGTGCTTACTGTGCTCAAGACTTCACGGAGTCAGGCTCCTTGAGGAGACATGAGCGCACTCACCAAGTGAAGATGTCTTAGAGTCTATAGTACCTCACCTGCTCTAGTGGTTGTTTTGTTTCCCTTCTTACCTGAGTGAAACCTGTCCACGCTTCTTAAGAAACGTCCATACTCTATGCACATAGGTCAGTCCACAGCTACCTTCCCCAAATATTGCCAATATGACTCTAATAGGCAGCAGAGCCTCAGGAAGAACTCCATGATCTCTACAAGTAAAGACATAAGTGAAGAGGAAAAAGCCCCAGTGCCATTGAAGAATGAGGTTAGAGAATTTGTAGGACAAATGTGGAGAGTGAAGCCCCTTGGAGGTGCTGGATATTGTAGCTGGATTTCTTTTGGGGTGTGTCAGATTGAGTTTTCCCCAAAGATTGGTGTGTTAAATAGAGCTTTGGTGCAGTCCTGACCCTGAACTGATGGGTACTGCTGTCTAGAAAGTGATTGCTCTCCAGCACCAGATTTGGAGATCTGTCATTGCAGGCCGTTGCCAGGACTGCACAGTCCTCTTAGTTAGATATAGCCCATCCGCACCTCTGTGAATTCTTTTAGTTTTTAGTGAAGTACCTTTATTTGAAAGAGAAGGATCATGTCAGTTGCAAAATACTATCCAGGACTTCAATAAACTGGAAACTTAATTAACAGTTGCACCCTTTGTGCACACACTTGCTTATGGATATACTGATTCTTCATGTGCTTACATAATCCACATCACATGTATGTATATTGGTGGATGGAGAGAGGGTTGTATGGCTCGCTGTGATGGTGCATATGGGTACCGTGGGTTGTCTCTATGGATCTGTGCCAGTTGTGTCTAGGTGGAGAGCTTTTATCCTGCCCAGCTACTGTGTTACAGTAACAAATGTTTTAGAATTTAAAATCACAAAAATGCTAATTAAAAAAAATAAGGAAAATAGTGCTGTTTTTTTACACTGTATAGTAATTGGATTAAAGGTTCCTGATTCTAGCTCTGACTCTAGAAGATCCAATATGGTAAGTAGCATCAATCCTTATCACAAATTCTGGGGCATTTTTTAAGGGATCCTGGCAATTTAATTTTCTTTTTTGAACAGGCTAATTAAAAATCCTCAGTTTTGCGCTACTGAACCCTTAAAATAGCATGTCTTTAAATTTTTAAAACCATTCTTTTTTTAAAATGTGATGGCTTCTGGCTTTTTCCCCCACCTTGTTTTTGAGAAGAGTCTTTTGGGTTGGCCTAAGAGGAACACCTCTCCTTCTGCATGCTCTTTCATTGTATATGCATACACCTGTTTGCTGACTGTTTACTCTTCATTTCGGCTCTGCTTCACTATTACTGCTAAACACCCATTTTTTCAAAGCTCTGAGAATGTTGTTCACAAAAACTGCATAGGGTCAGGTTCACTGAGTGTTGTCAAATGCACAAGTAAATAAACTAAAAAAGTGCGAACCATCTCTTTTCAGTCATAGTAATTTTGGGGATTACTTGTAACTATGGTAAGAACAATTACATACAAGGTTTTGTAATTTCAAGTTGATAGTGTCGTCTCAATCACTCAGCTAACTACTGGTACCATTATGTAAGACCTTTTATATAACTTAATAGTAGGTAGGGACTTGAATGAGAGAGCTTGTAACTGGTAAAAGTCTCTTTAAGCCTCACCTGACCTTCCTGTTGCTTCCTTTGCTTCCAACATTGGACATGCCAACTGCTCCTGTAGCTGGCTATATAATGGGAATTGTGGGAGCAGGATGATAAGATGGCCTTCAAGAAGTTGCCTGCTGCATTACCAATGGTTATAGGAGCTCTTCTAGCAGTGGGATTGATCCGAGTGATGAAGTGAAAACACCCCCAGTTCTCCTCTTTTCTTCCCATGCCCTCCTTCATTTAGTCTGTTGCACATCTGGTTACAAAACACTTACTTAAGATGAACACTTTAGCTCTAAACTTCCTTATAAGCTTATATTACACACACTGGTATTCTCATACTCCTTAAATTCATTGTTTGAGAGTTGACTCAAGCTCATGACTAGTGGGTTCGTTGTTCTACTTGGCATGAATGGTTGTGGATGTAGATGGAGCCAGACATGGAAAATTATTTTCTACTGTCCTCTTGCTCCAGCTGATATACCTATCATCCTTTGCAATACTTGCTCTGCCCCAGCCTAGGCTGAAGCATGAATCTTAGACCTAGCTGCAGTATCCAGGGATGGTATTTTTTTAATTTAAGACCATTCTTTATATACAAGTTATTTGTCTGTGTTGCTACAGTGAGGCATTTGTGTATATCCACTTGGTTCCCTTAGCTTTGCAGAGGGGTCACATGAAATAATGCCTCCTAACTTTTTGAAAGTCTGGTTGCCAGGGGGAGTTCTCAGCATTCTGTTTGCATTTTTACAGAATGGAAATACAAATGTTTACGGTCACCAGAAAATATTCCCCTGCAACAGTTAATGGCCCTGGAAGGGGTAGGCTATATGCAGTCAGATCTAAATCCTTGAATTGATTTCTGATCCAGTCTTTAGCACAAGGCTGACTGAAGGAAAGTGTTTGTATCAACTTTGTTCACAGTATCTAGACTGGAGGAAACGGGGATGGGGAAAATCAGTTTGACCTATTTCTTCCAGTTACTAGAGTTATCTTCTGATGAGAAAGTAGGCACTAGAGTTGAATACAGACATTAGCATGTGATTTTTTCCTAACCAAAATCTTACAACCTGAGTTGTTTTGACTTGATAGCATTACTGTCTAAAACAGTCCAAGCACTCACTCATTCTGTCAATAAATATCCTGCAGCATGCTGAGGGGAGGGAGAGAAGTGGTGGTGGAGAGGTTGAAAAAAGAAATTCATCTCTATGTGAAAGCTCAGGACTGCTGCTCTTCATCTAAATGGACAGCAACTGCATTAATGTGCCATGGATGAAAATATATAAGCCCTTCAAAGAGACCAGTTTTCATAAAGTGGAAATGGGCAGAAATGCCATGGCTCTGGTTGAAGTGGAATTATTAAATCTGGATAAACAAATGTGAGTTTTTGGTAGGTTTCCCTACAAATGGTCATTCAAAGCAGTGATGGAAAGGCCACCTGTTTCTGTTATGAGAAGAGAAATCACCCTTTGTGTATTTATCATGCTAATGGAAGGACACACATGATTCTTCAGGGAAACCTGTAACTACTTCCAAATATTAATTTCTAGCTCTGTAGAGTGGTAACCTTTGTGGTGAAATTTACAAATGGACAGAAACCTGTCCTGTCATAGCTGTCTGTTATAGTAATCCTCACACTTAAGAATGGTCATACTGGGTGAGTCCAAAGGACCGTCTAGCAATTAATGTTTATATACCCCAACCTCTCATTAACATGCATGAAGAAAAGCACTAGAATATAGTTTCATCAGTGTATTGAGGCCTTGATTCAAGAAAGTAATTTAGTACATGCTTGACTATGCATGAGTGAGAGTCTTGTTGACTTCAGTGGGATTTAAGTATGTGGTTAAGCACATATCCGAACTAGGGAGGGCAGGCATCACCAAAGGGAAGAGGGACAAAGCAGGGGGCAGTGACCTTTCCTCTGCTCCCCAGGGGTTAAGGAGGGGGAGACTACCCCACCAAAATTTGAAGTAACATTCATACTGGGCAAATGCTATCCCTGACTACATTTTTTTCAATCTGAGGGTAGGGGGGGAGAGTGCGTGGCTGCTACCTGGGACAGCTGCTTGTGATTGGTGGTAGAGCAGGAAAAGAAAGTTTGGAATCAAGGTGCCCTTTGGTGTAAAACGAAGCAGAACGCTGCTCAAGGAGCTAAAACAAAGAACGTTTTCCCAGGCGGGGGGCTTGTCTGTGAAGCACTAAATGGCAGGCAGCTGTTTGAGCCAGCCAGGCAGCTGTTGCCGTCACGCAGACAGTGATGGGGAAAGAGCAGAGGGTGAGGACCCCGGGTGGAAGTGATGCCTACGGCTGTGCGAGCACTGGGAAGGCTAAAACTAAATAACAAGGGGAAAAGACAGACACCAGATCTCTCTGTCCGGCAGCGACAGGGGCACCGCCTCCACCTGCCTCCGGGCTCCATCCCCGTCTATTAACCCCGCCCCATCCGCGGCCACTGTCTCTCCGCCCGCCCGGCCGGGGGCGCTATCCCCGCGCACAGCCCCAGCGCTGCTTGGACTCCGGGCATCGGCAGCCGCGCCATCGGCTTCGGTACGGACAATGCGCATGTGCTCCTGCAGTTCAGCGCATGCGCACTAGGGCGAAGGGTGAGTTTGTGCGGATGGAGATCCCGCCCCTCCCAGCGCGGGAGGGGCCGGGGCAGGACACGCCCGGGAGGCGGCCGGGTCCGTGCGAGAAGCGCCGCGGGGCGGGGCGGGGCAGCGAAGGGCCGGTGTTCGCTCCATCGGAGCCGGGAGCAGCCTGGCGGGCGGGCGGGGGGCGCCGCCGGGAGGGGCAGCGCCCCGGGGAACCAGCCGCCAGCGGGAGCGTGTTGGCCCGGGCGAGGCTGGGCTGTGCGGGCGGCTGGTGAGCGGGTCACGGTGCTGCAGGGAGCGGGGGGACCGGCCTCGCAAGGCTCATTCCCTGGCGGTGTCTGTCCCTTAGGTCGGGCGATGTAACCCGCCCCGTCCCTGGAGCCGCTGCCTGATAACGGGACTGAAGGGAGCTGTGCTGGAGGCAGGTGTGTCTGGTGGGAGGGCCTGGCTCGGTGGGAACTTTCTTCTCTGTGCCTTGGCAGGGCATCTTTCTCCCTTGATTTCTCCTCCTCCTTCCCCTGCTGTCTTTTCTCCACCTTCCTTCAGCATCTCCAGCCACAATCCTCTCTGGTCTCTTTTCTCCTCCGTATGACCTTTTTTTCTCTCCCATATTCTGTTTCCATATACTTGTAGTGTCCGATGTTGGAACTACTACTAGTGTGGTAGTGGGGTGGTTGTACTACTGAGATTTTGGTTGGGATTAGTTTACTCTGTAATATATGCTAGTGGTGCATCCAGTATGAGCTGTCTAGTATTAGTATTTTGAGCAATTCACTGCTGGGACATGGCATCAGATTCTTTCAAGGGGAGTAAGTGATACACATTACTAAAATGCTCAGTGCACATCCTGAAACAATTTACTGCTTCAGGTTTTTCCTGTGATGTATGTGGGTATGATGGCAGAAGATGGGATGATAACATATATGCTGAATGAGAAAATGGGTTGGCAATACAAAGAATTAAATAAAGAAATGTAGGACTGGAAGGGATTCAGCAAAGTCATCTAGACCAGTGCCTGCGCTGAGGCAGGACTAAGTATTATCTGGACCATCACTTACATGTGTTTGTCTAACTTGTTCTTAAAAACCTCCAGTGACAGAGATTCCACAACCTCCCTAGGTAATTTGTGCCAGTGCTTAACTAACTGACAGGACGTTTTTCCTAATGTCTAAACTCAGTCTCCCTTGCTGCAATTTAATCCCATCCCATTCCTTGTCCTATCCTGAGTGGATAAGGAGAACAATTTATCCTCCTCCTTTTTATAACAACCATTTATTTACTTTAAGGCTGTTATGTCCCCCACCTCAGTCTTCTCTTCTCCAGATTAAACAAACCCAGTTTTTTAAATCTTTTCTTAGAGGTCATGTTTTCTAGCCCTTTAATCATTTTTGTTGCTGTCTTCTGGACTTTCTCCAGTTTGTCCACATCTTTCCCGAAGTGTGGAACTCAGAACTGGACACAATGCTCCCGTTGAGGCCTTATCAGTGCTGAGCAGAGCAGAAGAATTATTTTTCATGTCTTGCTTACAACACTCTTGCTAATATATCCCAGAATTATTTTTGCCTTTTTTGCATCAGTATTTCTTTGTTAACTCGTATTTAATTTGTGATCCACTATAGTCGCCAGATCCTTTCTCTCCTCCTCTCCCCCCCGCCCAGTAATTCTTCCTAGGCAGTCGTATGCCATTTTGTATTTGTGGATTGATAGGTGGGTGATGGCTGGAGGTTAGTAGGCACACTGTGGGATTCAAGTGAAGGGTCAATTTAACACCAAATGCATACAAATAATGATGTGTAAGGGTGGAGCTGGGGAATCACCTGAAATAGGGGGACAAAGATAGAACAGAAAAGGAAGGTGATAGGGCAACCCAGGGGCAAATCACATACTGTATGCAAGAGAACGAGTAGATGATGGGTATTATGGGAAAGGTCAGTGAGTTGAGAGGGTGTTGATTTTGTAGTTATCTGTTGGAAAGTATAGTGTCAACCAAGACTGTCCCCCCCCCCACCTGAATTTTCACTAGGGCTAATCTAAACTCCTGGTTTGTGTGTAGACACCGAAAGAATTATTCAGTGTAAAAGTACATGACACTGCTGAATCCAGATGCTAGGGAATAAAAAGGCAACTATCCAGTCCAAAATGTCTTTCACTTTAGGAGGTGGAAATTGGGAAAAACATTAGGTGTTGTAGTTCTTGATAGTCTACGCATCAGTCTTTCTGTATTGGGGGGCTCATATATTTAGATGAATATGGCCATGTGCATCTGGAGTGCATATCTGAGCTCATATTGCTCTCGTATTGTAGTTAGAGGGATTTGTTGCAGTACTGTATAGGTAGAATTATTAGGGCATAACTTTTTTCTTTATTTTTTTTCTCTGCTGGAATAAATATATATTCTGTATACTGAGAAAGATTGCATGTGTTTTGGTTTATTATTTTGTGATTGTTCTGGATAATGACCTTGGGTGAAATTCTGGCCCCACTTAAGTTACCCACTTGTTTCCCAGGCCATGACTAATGAAGAGTTGAAGAGATTTAATATTTCATTAGAAAGATAGTAACAAAGGTCAGTTTGTTTAGTGAATAAAACAGTCTTCCTTAAGACTTGTATAAGTTAAGGCATTCAACTTAAATACATTACTAAGTTATCTTGAGATATGAAAAACACCAAGTGAAATTAATGAGACTGGCCTGGACTTGATATTTATATGTAAGATCACAATCACTTGCAGCCAGAAAAACCTTAATGATTTTGAATGGAACCTGAACAAAGCTGATCAAGAGGAACTGGAGAGAGAGTTGGGGAATAAAGGGAGGAGAAAAGGAGAAGAGAGTGAAGGAAAAGAAGAATGTGGAAAGAGCTAGTTTCACAGGCAAAGGGCAGCTGGGATAATAGTGCAGATGCACTTGCTGGGCTAGACTGGCAATTTGAGTGGAGCTCAGTCTTAAATCTGGGTGACTAAAAGTGTTAATGGGGGGGAGAATGTCAGGAAAATAAGAGATTGCAGAAGGAGTGGGATAGGTGCTGGGGGAGGTCTGGAAAATGTTCTTCAAAACCACACTTCGATGTGGCATAAAGTGAGTGCATTCCTCACAAGAAGTTTATATGGATCAGGGAGATTGATTTTGACCAGTTCAGACAGGCCGTACCAACTGCCAGTGAAAATTATTTGTAAAGGGAGTTTCTTCAGAGAGTTTTAAACTATTCCATTTGGGCCAGTGCTAAAGGTTTCTCAGTTGTTTATTATGCACATAGGTTTAGTTGCAAACTTTCTTTTATAGATTGGCAACTGTGAATAATCCAGTTACCAAGATAAATTTATCTTGGCTCACTCTCTGAGATTTAGGACTTGTTTTAGCCCTCAGGAAATAAAATACCAATTAACCAGTGCAGTAGGGATTATTTCTCAAGATACTGTTATCAGCCCGTCACCATTAAAAAGATAGCAGGAATTAATCTAAATTCTGTGTCACACTACTTGATTCTTGACAAATGGTGCCAGTGTTAGTAACTTTTACTGCTGTCGTGGGAAGGGTGATCAAAGTGGTCTGAGACTGGAGCATAAAATAATATTGTATTGAAAGAAAAATATTGATAAAATAACCCCAATTTTTTTATCAAAAACATCAGAATTGTAGAAACTCCTCAACCTAAGAACTGGATTTGTTCCTTATAACTGTCCCCTTCTCACTGTGCTAGCTTTCTGTGAAAAATCTTTCTTGCTATTTGCAGTTTGGCCATCTACTGTAATTGTACCTGACTCTGGTTATAGTTCAGAATCCTTTCTTCTCCCTACTTATTTTTCCAAAATGTTTTCTCTCTGTGTCGTCAGTTGGAGGTTACCCAAGAGTGTGGAAGATCCTGGAGAGCTTCACAATAATGCAGGTTATGATGACAGGCTGGAGGTGGCTAAAGAAATCACAATGCTTTCTTGTTCCTGGTGATTTGAGAGTGAACAGTATGAACTTCTGCAGTTTCTTTCAGCCCTCACCCCACACATGACTGGTTACTGCTACATGGTTGGCTATTTGGTCTGCCTGATGTTGCTGGTGCTTGCTGCATGATTATGTGGTCAGTGTCAGAAAGAAAGTGTCTGGTGTTCACTCATACAAAATTAAATATCTCTAGCAATGCAAAGAGATCATTTAATATGAAACGTCTGAAAAAGCCAACTGTGGTGAAGGAAGCGTCCTGGGAGTTAAGTCTAAGACCTTCACTTGAATGAATTTGAATATCTCAACCCAGCCCATGCTTAAAGGAAGAAAGATGTTTATTGTTTGCTCAGGATTGGCTAGTGCTGTCTGATGTGGAAACTTTAGATGGCTGGAAAAGAAATAGGCCAAATAATGTAAAAGAATCAAAATGGCTGGTAGGGATTTAAATATTGAATTAATTCAATTTTAAAATATTTAATAAATTATACTAGAACCTAGTATGACTTGCACTGGCTAGGAGTGAGAGATGATAATGTGTTCTAGAAAAGCTGAAAGAAAATAGAGTATAGACATGTTTTGGAGTTGCCCAAGAACAACAACAAAAATAAAAATGTTCTTGCAGCTTCTGTTATGTATCCTGGCAGGCTGCTTGTTACTATGGAGCATTTATTATGAAAAGGTCAGGTGGATTTCATTTAGTTTATTTGTGGGGTAAAGATTGTCAGGAACAAAGTTTGCCAGGAGGAATAGATCTGAGATCTATCAAGCTGCATCTTATGATAACGTATATTGTGGAGAAGAGTAAAATAGATATAGAAGAGTTCAAAGAAGTGTGGGAATAGTTTCTAAATCATATTACAAAACAAGGGAAAACTCAAAACCAAATCTCAGATCACCAAATATTTGAAGTGAATGGATCGATGTTATCAAGTTCTAAAACAAAAATTATATGAATTCTTAATTATTTTTTTTAAGGCTAGAGAAGCCAGAGGTGGTTACCTTAATTATTCAAATTTGCTAAAAAGATACAATTAAAATAGAGGATTTAACTTTATGGAGATATAGAAATGTTCCATTTGATGATCATAATAAACTACCCAGTGTCCCCTACAGTGAAATTAATTCACAAAGTCTCAGTATTATTCTGTTCACCAGAAAAAGATCTCTTGTGGTTGTTTCGCTTTACTTAATGTGAATGTTGGCAAATTGGCTAATGAAATCATCTCCTGTTTATTCTAGGGAGGGTTGTGATTGGAGTTGAGAACGAGATGAGCCAATCATGAAGGACTATGACCATGGTATACTTACATCCACAATAAGCCATATATATGCCCTGTGTATGACACCATATGATGGAGGTGGTCTGGGAGTCGAATAATGACACTTATGACACAGGTGAGGAGCATTCAGATGACTCCAGTCATTCCTCTGAGCAGGTGGGTCGCAAATCTAGCCTCCAGCTGAAGGTAGACTTAGACTACTCTCAACCATGCAGTCCTGGTTGTAGCCCTGCTGGACCTTCAGGTAGGCAAGAACTCCCTGTAGAATTGCAGTGTGAAGATGAGGAAACCTATGAGACCTACTACCAGAAGCGAGGCGAGACTACAGCTGGGGTCTTTGTCACCTCCAACACCAATTTTGACCTGCAATGTGAAAATGAGGATCTGGAGTTCTACTCCTCTGAGGAACCTCAGGGAGGGTTAAGTGAGGATGATGAAAAGATCATTCTTGTTGATGCTTTTGATGAGGAGGACCTGGAGCCCATCACTGGAGAAGCTTTGTCTTATAGGTGCAAGAAGTGTGGTCTCTCTTTTCAGGATCTGGGTGAATTACAAGAACACAACCAGATCCACCTGACAGAGAATTCATACCGATGCCCCATCTGCGGCAAAGAGTTCTTCCATGCTGCAAACTTGCGAATGCACAAGCTCATTCATTCTAGTGACAGGCCACACAAGTGTCTGGAGTGTGACAAGGGGTTCATCCGTACAGCTGATGTTTGGAGGCACCTACGCAATGTGCACAAGATTGAGCGTTCCAAGGGAGTTTTGGGAAATGGTATGGTTAGCAACCGGGGGTCAACATTACACCAAAACAAGCATGGCCATGGGGACTCTGACCAGCAGTGTTCAGAAAATAAAAAGCCCGCGGGAGAAGAGTTTAAACCTTACATCTGTCCAGTGTGTGGCAAAGGTTTCTGTAAACCTAATCTGCTGTCCAGACACAAGGTGATCCATCGACAGGATAAACCACATAAATGTCAAGAATGTGGGAAGTCCTTTGTTGAGCGGCTCAAGTTGAAAAGGCACCAGCAGATTCACTCTGGAGAGCGCCCTTTCTACTGTGAGGAATGTGGAAGGACTTTTACACAGCTGGTAACACTACAGTGCCATCAGCGGATCCATACTGGAGAAAAACCCTATTCTTGTGCTTTCTGTGGTCGTCGCTTCACAGTGTCTGCCACTCTAAGGAAGCATGAGCGCACACATAAAGTGGACAAATCATAGTATTTAGGGCTCCATGGTTGTGGTCACCGTTGTTTCCTGTTACCTGAATGAGATCTGCTCAAGACTGCTAGAGAAACTACCCCAACCTACACACAGGTCAGTCCACAGCCCCCTTCTCCAACGATGGCCAGCATAACTCTAATAAGAAAATATTGCCTCATGAGGAACTCCATGATCTCCACAAGTAGTCTGTGTTAACCAGCCTTGCACCTGTTCCCTGGAGTTACAAGAGGAGAACGCTGACCTCATTATTTAATGAAAATTGAGCTAAGTCAAAGGATATACATCTCTACCTCGATATAACGCTGTCCTCAGGAGCCAAAAAATCTTACCGCGTTATAGGTGAAACTGCATTATATTGAACTTGCTTTGATTCACCGGAGTGTGCAGCCGCGCCCCCCTGGAGCACTGCTTTACCGCGTTATATCCGAATTCGTGTTATATCGGGTCGCGTATATCGAGGTAGCGGTGTATGTGGAAGTGGAGTTCCTGGAAAGTACTGGGCATTGTCATAACTAGCTGGACTTTTCTGCGGGTGCATCAAGTTGAGCTTTTCTCTAGGACTGATGGGTTAAATGGAGCCCTTCTGCAGTCCCAGACTCTGAACTGATTGTGACTGCTCTCCAGCACTTGATTTGGAGATGTCATTTTTTGCCTATGCTAGGACTGCACAGACCATTTAATCAGAGCTGGCCCACCCATACCTTCTCTCTGTTCATTCTGTCATGTTTTCTAATGAAGTATCTTTATTTTGAAGAGAGGGATCATGTTGGTTGTAAAAATCCAGGACTTTAATAAACTAGATAATTAATTAACAGTTGCATCCTTTGTGCACACACTTGCCTATGGAATTATTGATCCTTGATGTGCTTACATAACCCATGTCCTATATATGTATATTGATGAATGGAGAGAGGCTTGTATGGCCCACTGTGATAGTGCATATGAGTATTGTGGGTTTCCTGTGTGGATCTGTGCCACTTGTGGCTAGGTGGAGAGCCTTTCCCCTTCCTAGCCACTGCATTACAGTAAGAAATGTCAGAACATTTAAAATCAGAAAATGCTAATAAAAATAAGGAGAATGCTCCTGGTTTTTACACTGTTAATATTTAGATTTAAGGTTTCTCACTCTAGAAGATACTTCATTAGATGCTAAGCAGTATCTGTCTTTATTAGAAATTCTAGGGCATTTTTAAAGGGATGGTGTCAACTTAATTTTCTTTTCTAAACTGGCTAATTAGCCCCCCCTCACCAAAATTTCAGCTACTGAACCCGTAAAAAAGCATGCCTTTTACATTTTTGACAAGTTTTAAATGTGGTTTCTGGTTTGCTATGTTTTTTTTTGGGAGGGGGAAGAAGGGGAGTTCTTCCAGAAGGGTCTTTTGGGTTGGCCTAAGAGGAACACCTCTCCTCCTCTATCCTTTTACTACACTTGTTTGCTGACTGTTCTCTTTTTTCATTTCAGCTCTGCTTCTGCTGTTACTGCTAACCACCCATATTTTTTCAGAGCTCTGAGATTGTTCACAAAAACAGTGAACCTGACTCTATACTTTGGGCATTTGACAACACTTTGTGTAAACTAAAAAAGTGTAAACAATCATTTTTAAGTCATATTAATCTTGGGAGTTACTTGTAACTACAGTAAGTACAAAATTGTTAACTGTAATCATTATTTCAAGTTGATAGTGTCCCATTAATCACTCAGCTAAGCAGTTGGTACCATTATGTAGGGCCTATTATATATCTTAAAAGTAGGTAGGGATGTTAATGAGAGCATGTAATTGAAGTCCCTTTAAGCCACACCTGTGCTTCCTCTGCTTGAAACATTGGATATGCCAACTGTTCTCATAGCTGGCTATATTATAGACTCATAGACTTTAAGGTCAGAAGAGACCATTATGATCATCTAGTCTGACCTCCTGCACAACGCAGGCCACAGAATCTCACCCACCCACCCACTCCTGTAACAAACCCCTAACCTATACCTGAGTTATTGAAGTCCTCAAATCATGGTTTAAAGACCTCAAGGTGCAGAGAATCTTCCAGCAAGTCACCCATGCCCCACACTGCAGAGGAAGGCAAAAAACCTCCAGGGCCTCTGCCAATCTGCCCTGGAGGAAAATTCCTTCCCAACCCCAAATATGGTGATCAGTTAAACCCTGAGCATGTGGGCAAGACTCACCAGCCAATACCCAGGAAAGAATTCTCTGTAGTAACTCAGATCCCACCCCATCTAACATCCCATCACAGACCATTGGGCATATTTCCCTGCTAATAATCAAAGATCAATTAATTGCCAAAATTAGGCTATCCCATCATACCATCCCCTCCATAAATTTATCAAGATTAATCTTGAAGCCAGATATGTCTTTTGCCCCCACTACTCCCCTTGGAAGGCTGTTCCAGAACTTCACTCCTCTAATGGTTAGAAACCTTCATCTAATTTCAAGTCTAAACTTCCTAATGTCCAGTTTATATCCATTTGTTCTTGTGTCCACATTGATATTAAGTCTAAATAATTCCTCTCCTTCCCTGATATTTATCCCTCTGATATATTTATAAAGAGCAATCATATCTCCCCTCAGCCTTCTTTTGGTTAGGCTAAACAAGCCAAGCTCTTTGAGTCTCCTTTCATAAGACAGGTTTTCCATTCCTCGGCTCATCCTAGTAGCCCTTCTCTGTACCTGTTCCAGTTTGAATTCATCCTTCTTAAACATGGGAGACCAGAACTGCACACGATATTCCAGATGAGGTCTCACCAGTGCCTTGCATAACGGTACTAACACCTCCTTATCTCTACTGGAAATACCTCGCCTGATGCATCCCAAGACCACATTAGCTTTTTTAACGGCCATATCACATTGGCGGCTCATAGTCATCCTGTGATCAACCAATACTCTGAGGTCCCTCTCCTCCCCTGTTACTTCCAACTGATGTGTCCCCAATTTATAACCAAAATTCTTATTAATCCCTAAATGCATGACCTTGCACTTTTCACTATTAAATTTCATCCTATTACTACTACTCCAGTTTACAAGGTCATCCAGATCTTGCTGTATAATATCCCGGTCCTTCTCTGTATTGGCAATACCTCCCAGCTTTGTGTCATCCGCAAACCTTATTAGCACATTCCCACTTTTTGTGCCAAGGTGAGTAATAAAAAGATTAAATAAGATTGGTCCCAAAACGGATCCCTGAGGAACTCCACTAGTAACCTCCCTCCAGTCTGACAGTTCACCTTTCAGTATGACCCTTTGTAGTCGCCCCTTTATCCAATTCCTTATCCACCTTTCAATTTTCATATTGATCCCCATCTTTTCCAATTTAGCTAATAATTCCCCATGTGGAACCGTATCAAATGTCTTACTGAAATCGAGGTAAATTAGATCCATTGCATTTCCTTTGTCTAAAAAATCTATTACCTTCTCAAAGAAGGAGATCGGGTTGGTTTGGCACGATCTACCTTTTGTAAAACCATGTTGTATTTTGTCCCAATTACCATTGACCTCAATGTCCTTAACTACTTTCTCCTTCAAAAATTTTTCCAGGACCTTGCATACTACAGATGTCAAACTGACAGGCCTATAGTTACTCGGATCACTTTTTTTCCCTTTCTTAAAAATAGGAACTATGTTACCAATTCTCCAGTTGTATGGTACAACCCCTGAGTTTACTGATTCAATAAAAATTCTTGCTAATGGACTTGCAATTTCATGTGCCAGTTCCTTTAATATACTTGGATGAAGATTATCTGGGGCCCCCGATTTAGTCCCATTAAGCTGTTCAAGTTTGGCATCTACCTTGGATGGGGTAATATCTACCTCCATATCCTCATTCCCATTTTTCATCCTACCATTATCCCTAAGCTCCTCATTAGCCTCATTATAGACTGAGGCAAAGTATTTGTTTAGATATTAGGCCATGCCTAGATTATCCTTAACCTCCACTCCATCCTCAGTGTTTAGCGGTCCCACTTCTTCTTTCTTTGTTTTCTTCTTATTTATATGGTTATAGAACTTTTTACTATTGGTTTTAATTCCCTTTGCAAGGTCCAACTCTACATGGCTTTTGGCCTTTCTCACTTTATCCCTACATGTTCTGACCTCAATAAGGTAGCTTTCCTTGCTAATCCCTCCCATCTTCCACTCCTTGTAGGCTTTCTGCTTTTTCTTAATCACCTCTGAGATGCTTGCTCATCCAGCTGCTATTATGGGGAGGGATTGTGGTAGCAGGGTGATAAGGCAGGTGGCTTCCAAGGCATTGCCTGCTATTTCACCCATGGTTTGTAGGAACTCTTTGCAGTGAGTGGTGGAATAGATCACAGTGGTGAAGTAAAAATGTCCCCAGTTTTCCTGTCTTCTTCCCATGCCCTCCCTTGTCTAGTCTGTTGCCCACCTAGTTGAAAAATGTGATTTAAGGTGAAAACTTTAGCAGTAAAATTCCTTATAAGTTTATATTATACATTCATACTCTAAAAATGCATTGTTTTAGAGTTTATTTCAGCTCATCACTAGTGGGTTTGTTATTCTAATTGCCATGAATAGTTGTGGATGGAGACAGTGCCTGTGATGAAAATATTTTCTACTGTTGTCTTGCTTCAGCTCATGGAGCTACCCTCCTTCACAATACTTGTTCTTTCCCCTAAGGCTGAAGTATGGATCTAGCTGCAGTATGCAGGGATGGTATTTTTTTAATGAAAGACTATTTTTTATATACAACCAGTGTATATATATATATTTTTCTGTAGTGTGAGGCATTTGTATTTGTCTACTGGGCTCCCTTAGATTTGAAGAAGGGTTGCACGAAATAATGTCTCCTATCTTTGAATGGCTTTGGTTGCCATGGGTAGTTTTCAGCATCCTGTCTGGATTTTGACAGAATGAAAATACAAATGTTTAGGGTCACCAGAAGATATTACCCTGCAACAGCTAATGGCCCTAAACGTTGAAAGGGGGAGACTAAATGCAGGCATGAAAACTGGTCTCTTTGAAGGTTTTATTTTCATCCAGAAATGCCACATCTTTGGTTGAAGTGCCATTAAATATGGATGAAGATGGATTACTATGAGTTTGAGTGAGGTTTCCCTACTGATAGTCATCCAAACCAATGGTGGAAAGGCCACTTGTTTCTGCTATGAAAAGAGAAATCAACATCTGTGTTCATTTATCATGCTGATGGAAGGACACACATGATTCTTGAGGAAAACATGTAACAACTTCCCAATATTAATTTCCATTTGGACAAAATAGTTAAAATTCTGGCTCTGTATTATGGTGACCTTTCTAGTGAAATGTACTAGTAAATGGTTATAGTCATCCTTGCAATAATAGTTTATTTATACCCACCTTATGAATATGCATTAAGAAAGGTCCTAGAATATAGTTTAATCAGTGCATTGAGGCCTTGATTCAAGAAAGCAGCTTAGCATATGTTTGACTTTAAGCATGGGGGAGAGTCCCATTAGTGTCACTGGGACTTAAATATGTGTTGAAGTCCCCATCTTAAATAGGGATGCAGGGGCTAGTGACCTTTCCTCTGCTTACCAGGCAGGGCTGGCTCCAGGCACCAGCCCACCAAGCATGTGCTTGGGGCGGCGCCTGGAGGGGGGCAGCGTGGTGGGGCGCTCCGGCCCGAGAGTGGGGCCACGACTGGACTTGCCGCCCTCCCCACGGTGCTCCAGCCGCCGGGGAGAGCGGAGCTGCAGCGGGCTCGCCGCCCTCCCCCCGGCCGCTCGGGGAGAGTGGGGCCCCAGCCGGTTTCGCCGCCCTCCCAGCGGCGCTCCGGCCGGTCGGGGAGAGCAGAAAGCCGCGACGGGCTCGCCGCCCTCCCCCTGGCACTCTGGCCACCGAGGAGAGCAGAGAGCCCCGGCCGGGCTCACTGCCCTGCTCCTGGTGCTCTGGCCAGTGGGCTCTCCGCCCTGCTCCCAGCGCTCTGGCTGCCAGGGAGAGCGGAGCCGCGGCGGGCTCGCCGCCCTCCCCCCCGGCGCTTCGGCTCTGGTGGGGATTGCGGGCCCCCGGCCGGGCTCGGTGCCCTCCCCTGCTGCGCGGTAGGTGCCTTTTTTGCCTAGGGTGGCAAAAAAGCCAGAGCCGGCCCTGTTCCCAGGGCTTAAGAAGCGGGAGACTATGCAACCGAAATTTGAAGTAACGTTCGTGGGCAAATACTATCCTTGCCTGTACATTTTTAGGGGGGAGCGTGCGTGGCTGCTACCTCGGACAGCTGCTTGTGCTTGGTGGTAGAGCAGGAAAAGAAAGTTTGGAGTCAAGGTGCCCTTTGGTGCAAAACGAAGCAGAACGCTGCTCAAGGAGCTAAAACAAAGAACGTTTTCCCAGGCGGGGGGCTTGTCTGTGAAGCACTAAATGGCAGGAAGCTCGTGTTGAGGCAGCTACCGCTGCAGTCACGCAGACAGCGATGTGGAAAGAGCAGAGGCTGGCAGAGGTGAGGGCACGGGGAAGGCGAAACAAAAAATCGGAGGTCAAAAAACCCAGCACCACTTAACACCCCACTTCAGGCCGCCGCCTTCTCCCGAGCCCCCCGGCACCTCTACCCCCCGCGTACACACAGCCCCTAGCCCCTCCCCGCACAGGGAGCCCCGGCACCTCCCCCACCCCCCGCGTACACACAGCCCCTAGCCCCTCCCCGCACAGGGAGCCCCGGCACCTCCCCCC
>NC_048305.1:53920095-53957895 GCF_013100865.1 Trachemys scripta elegans
CCCTGGCGGTGTCTGTCCCTTAGGTCGGGCGATGTAACCCGCCCCGTCCCTGGAGCCGCTGCCTGATAACGGGACTGAAGGGAGCTGTGCTGGAGGCAGGTGTGTCTGGTGGGAGGGCCTGGCTCGGTGGGAACTTTCTTCTCTGTGCCTTGGCAGGGCATCTTTCTCCCTTGATTTCTCCTCCTCCTTCCCCTGCTGTCTTTTCTCCACCTTCCTTCAGCATCTCCAGCCACAATCCTCTCTGGTCTCTTTTCTCCTCCGTATGACCTTTTTTTCTCTCCCATATTCTGTTTCCATATACTTGTAGTGTCCGATGTTGGAACTACTAGTGTGGTAGTGGGGTGGTTGTACTACTGAGATTAAGGTTGGGGGGGCGGGGGATTTAAAAGGAACAGTCACAAGAGTGAAGTTCTTGCAATCCGCATGGAAACTTTTTTAAAACACCGTTTTAGCGGTTCAAACTATGTGTATACCTTAAAGAAATAAATAAACAGTAAGAGAGCTGAAAAATATTCCACTGTGGATAAACCGCAGTAAGAGATGCGGTTAGACACAAACAGACGTTCTTTAGCAATTAGAAGTCAAATCTTCCTGAGGAAACTAGAAAGGAGCATTAACTCTGGCAAGTTAAGTGTAAAAGTATAATGAGGCAGGCAAGTAAATTTGAAGAGCAACTAAGAAAAGACACAAATTAACAGTACCTTTTTTTAGGTGCAACAGAAGCAGGAAGCCTGCCAAACAATCAGTGAGGCCACAGGATAATTTTGGTGCTTCAAGAGCACTCAAGGAAGATAAGGCCATTGTGGGCATGAATCCTTTGCATTGGTCTTCACTGCAGAGAATGTGAGGGAGATTTCCACACCTAAGCTATTCTTTTTAGGTGACAAATCTGAGGAACTGCCCTGGCTTAAGGTGTCAATAGAGGAGGTTTTGGAACAAATTGATAAACAGTAATAAATCATCAGGACCAGATGGTATTCACCAAAGAGTTCTGAAGAAGCTCAAATGTGAAATAGCAGAACTACTGCAGAAATGTGGTATGTAATATATTGCTTAAATCAGCCTGTGTAACAGATGACTAGTGGATAGCTAATGTAATGCCAATTTTTTAAAAAGGCTCCACAAGTGAGCCTGGCAATTGCAGGCCAGTAAGCCTAACTTTTGTACAAAATGGATTGGTTGAAACTATAGTAAATAACAATTATTAGACACATAAAGGAACATGATGTGTTGGGGGGGAAGAGTCAACTCGGCTTTTGTAAAGGGAAATTGTGCCTCACCAATCTGTTAGAATTCTTTGAAAGGGTCAACAAACGTGGGCAAGGGTGACCCAGGGGATACAGTGTATTTGGACTTTCAACAAGTCTTTGACAAGGTTCCCCACTAAAGGCTCTTAAGCAAAGTAGCTGTTATGGGATAAGAAGGAAGGTCCTCTCATGGCTCAGTAATTAGGAAACAAAGGGTAGTCCTAAATGGTCAGTTTTCACAGTGGAAGGAGGTAAATAGCAGGGTCCTCCAAGGCTCAACACTGGGACCAGTGCTGTTCAAAATATGAATAAATGATCTGGAAAAGGGGGTAAACAGTGAGGTGGCAAAGTTTGCAGATGATGCAAAATCACTCAAGATAGTTAAGGCTAAAACTGACTGTGAAGAGTTACAAAGGGATCTCACAAAACTGGGTGACTGGGCAACAGAATGGCAGATGAAATTCATTGTTGATAAATGTAAAGCAATAAACATTGAAAAACATAATCTCAACTATATATACAAAACTATGGGTCTAAATTTGCTATTATTACTCAAGAAAGAGATCTTGGATTCACTATGGATAGTTTTTTGAAAACATCAGATCAGTGTGCAGCAGCAGTTAATAAAGCCAACGGAATATAGGTCCCATTAGGAAAGGGTTAGATAATAAGACAGACACAATATAATAATGCAACTATTTAAATCCATGGTATGCCCACACCTTGAATATTGCATACAGTTCTGGTCAGCCCGTCTCAAAAAAGATATATTAGAATTGGAAAAAGTACAGCAAAAGGCAACAAAAATGATTAGGGGGATGGAACAGCTTCGATATAAGGAGAAATTAAAAAGGAGGGACTGTTCATTTTAGTAAAGAGACAAGTAAGGGGAGGATATGATGGAGGTCTATAAAATCATGAATGGTGTGGAGAAAGTGAATAAGGAAGTGTTATGTGAAGGGGTAAATAACACAAGAACCAGGAGGTCACTCAATGAAGTTAATAGGCAGCAGGTTTAAAGCAAACAAAGGGAAGTACTTCTTCACAGAACGCACAGTCAACCTCTGGAATCCGTTGCCAGGGGATGTTGTGATGGCCAAAAGTATAACTTTATTAATAAAAGAATTAGACAAGTTCATGGAAGATAGGTTCATCAATGGCTATTAGCAAGATGATCAGGGACACAGCCCTATGTTCTAGGAGTCCCTAAACTGCTGACTGCGAGAAGCTGGGACTGGACAAGAGGGGATGGATCACTCGATAAATTGCCCTTGTCTGTTCTTATGAGATTAGTTTAGTTTAACATATTATACTAGTAATGCATTCAGCATGAGGTGTCTAGTGCAAGCAACATTTAGAATAGTTCTCCATTGGTGTGTGGCACCAGATTCTTCCAAGGAGAGTAAGTGACTTACATTACTGAGTTAGGATGGCACATGGTTCCCACATCCTGAAACAATTTACTTACACAGGTTTAGCCCTGTGAGGTATGGGAATGTGTGGAAGAAGATGGGGTTATAACATATATGGGAGAATGAAAAAATAGGTAGGCAATAAAAAGAATGAATTAGAATGGGTGGAAGTTAGTGGGCACACAGGAAAGTGCAGGGATTTAAATGAAGGGGCATTGAACTCCAAATACATACAAATAAGGATGTGGAAGGGTGGGGCTGGGGAATCACCTGGAGCAGGGAGGAAAAGATGGGCCAGAAAAGGAAGGTGATAGGACAAGCAAGGGGCAAATCACATACTATACGTAAGAGAATGAGTAGAAGAGTATGTATGGGGAAAGTCAGTGAGTTGGGGGAGGCGGCTGTTGATTTGGTATTCAGAGGCGGATTTCAGTTTTGTGGGGCACTGAGCCAGAGCAAGTGGGGGCCGCTTCCCACCCCTTCCACCTACACTCCCCCCCCCCCCCTCCAGTGCTTCTGCCAGGGAGTGGGGGCAAGGCGCGGGGGCTTGCCCTGCTTCACCTGCTCACCCAGCGCTCCTACCGGGGAGCAGGGTCAGGGCACGGGGAAATGATGTGCCTGGCGGTCATTTATACAAAATTATATATCTCTAGCAATGCAAAGAGAAAACTTAATATGAATCTTCTGACAAAGCCCTGTGTAGTGAAGGGAGTCTGTCCTGGGAGTTAAGTGTAAGATCTTCACTTGAATAAGTTTGATTATGTCAGTCCCGCCCATATTTAAAGGAAGAAAGATGTTTGCTGTTTGCTCAGGAATGGCTAGGGCTGTCTGATGTGGAAACTTTAGATGGCTGGAAAAGAAATAGGCCAAATAACGTGAAAGAAGCAACATGGCTGGCAGGGATTTAACAATTGAAGAGATGCAATTTAAAATATTTTATAAATTGTACTAGACCCCAGAATGACTTCTTCTAGCTAGGAGTGAGAGACGATAATCTATTCTAGAAAAGCAGAAAGAAATAAAAGTACAGTAATGTTTTAGAGTGGCCCAAGAACAACAGCAGCAAAAATAGATCATAAAATGTTCTTGCTGCTTCTGTTATGTATTCTGGCAGGCTGTTGGTCATTACTGAGCATTTAATATGAAAAGATCATATGGTTTATTTGTGTGGAAAAGTTTATCAGGATCAATGTTTACCAGGGAAAATGAATCTCAGATCTAACAAGTCATATCTTATGATAATATATATATATATATATATATTGTGGAGAAGAGTAGAATAGATGTAGAAGAGTTCAAAGAAGTGTGGGAATACAGTAACTCCTCACTTAACGTTGTAGTTATGTTCCTGAAAAATGCGACTTTAAGTGAAACAATGTTAAGTGAATCCAATTTCCCTATAAGAATGAATGTAAATGGGGGGGTTAGGTTCCAGAGAAATTTTCTTTTGCCGTACAGTACAATAGTTGGGAAGTGCCCCCACCTTACCCCACACAGGCACAGCCCACTGGCACTGGAGACAATGAGACAGGCAAGGAGGTGAAAGGTGCTGTAGGCTCGGAGAAGCACATTGCGCAGCAGTAGCGTCAGCTTCCCCTACTCTGCAAACGCCAGGGGTGGGGGACTCAACCCTCAGCCTGCCCATGCCACTCCTTCCCCCAAACCCCCCACCCTTAACCCGCCTCTTCTTCTCCCCCCTTACTGAGCACGCCGTGTCCCCCCCCCACCCCTGCCTCCTGCCCGTGGCAATCAAATGGCTTGCAGCATTCAGGAGGGAGGGGAGAGGAGCGAGCACACGGTACACAGGCTCCCCCTCCCTCCCCTGCCTCCTGAACACCGCAAGCCAGCTGATTGCCACAGGGAGGGGGGAGGAATGAGGACTCGGCATGCAGGCTCCTCCCTCCCTCCCCTGCCTCCTGCCCATGGCAATCATCGCTTGCGGTGTTCGGGAGGGAGGAGGAGCCTGTGCACTGAGTCCTCACTCCTCCTCCCTCCCTCCTGAACGCCGCAAGCCAGCTGATTGCCACGGGCAGGACGCAGGGGGAGGAGGGGGAAGGCGCTGATCCACGGGGTCTGCCGCCGCGTGGGAGGTGCTATGGGTGGGGGGACATAGGGGAGCTGATAGGGGAGCTTCTAGCTGTGGACAAAGCAGGCAGCCAAATGACATTATAGCGAAGCATTGCACAACTTTAAATAGAGCATGTTCTATAACTGAGCAGGGACGTAAGCTCGAAACAATGTTACGCGAGAGGATATTAAGTGGGGAGTTGCTGTAGTTTCTTGTAGCGGGGTGGTCAACCCACTGTGGCCCTGAAGGGGTTAAAGCAGCCCTGGAGAGGGCTGCAGTTGAGAAATGCTAGGCTGATTGGGGGAAGCAGCCACAGGTGGGGCCACACCCTACTCAGACCACAGCTGGCCCTATACGAGAGTGCCAGAGACTGAAACTCTCTCTCTCTCTAGCTTCTTGAGGGAGAAGGACCTGGCTGCCTGGGAGCTGAGGAGGGTACCTAGGGTGGAGCAGTGCTGGAGAAGGGCAGAGGGAGCTGGGGAGCTCCAGCCTAGCAAAACCCCAGGCTGCAGGCCTAGTTAAAGGCCTACAAAAGGGTACTAGGGCTGCAGAGGGGCAGCCCAGAAATAGGCAGAGGCAGCTGGTCCTAACCCCCTTGCTAATGATGAGTGGTTTACAGACTGCAGTCTGCCCCAGTGAGTGGGGGTTAGATGATGACTGGCAGTAGCCACTGAGGCAAGGTGGATTCAGAGGGATGGGTGGTTTCCCAGGGAGGGGAGACTCATATTGGGGGTTACTGCTGGGGCAGAATCCCAGGGCAAAGGGCACCGGGGTCCAGGAGGGACACGGGGCCAGCAGCAAGCAAGACACCGGCCTGCAGAGGGCGCTCCGAGCTGGAAAAGAGCTAATTCCCTGGACAACCAGCAGGAGGCGCCACGCTGGTGAGTCATCACCCCGCCACATTTCTAAATCATATTACAAAACAAGGGAAAACTGAAAACTAAATCTCAGATCACCAAATATATGAAGTGGATGCATCCACATTATCAAATTCTAAAACAGAAATTATAGGAATTCTTAATGGTATTTTTTTAAGGCTAGAGAAACCAGTAGTTGTTACCTTAATTATTCAAATTTGCAGTAAAGATCCAATTAAAATAGATGATTTAACTTTATGGAGATATAGAAATGTTCCATTTGGTGATCATAGTAAACTACCCAGTGTCTCCTAGAGTGAAACTAATGCACAAAGTCTCAGTATTATTCTGTTCACCAGAAAAAGATTTCTATTGTAGTTGTTTCGCTTTACTTAATGTGAATGTTGGCAAGTAGGCTAATGAAATCATCTCCTGTTTTTTCTAGGGAGGGCTGTGATTGGAGTTGAAAACGAGATGAGCCAATCATGAAGGACTATAAGAACATGGTGTTTTTACATCCAAAGTAAGCCATATATAATCTCCATATATGACACCACAGGATGGCCGAGGTGGACTGGGAGTCCGATAATGACACTTGTGACACAGGTGAGGAGCATTCAGATGGCTCCAGTCATTCCTCTGAGCGGGTGGGTCACAAATCTAGCCTCCAGCTGGAGGTAGACTTAGACAACTCTCAACCATGCAGTCCTGGTTGTAGCCCTGCTGGACCTTCAGGTAGGCAAGAACTCCCTGTAGAATTGCAGTGTGAAGATGAGGAAACCTATGAGACCTACTACCAGAAGCGAGGCGAGACTACAGCTGGGGTTTTTGTCACCTCCAACACCAACTTTGACCTGCAATGTGAAGATGAGGATCTGGAGTTCTACTCCTCTGAGGAACCTCAGGGAGGATTAAGTGAGGATGATGAAAAGATCATTCTTGTTGATGCTTTTGATGAGGACCTCGAGTCCATCACTGGAGAAGCTTTGTCTTATAGGTGCAAGAAGTGTGGTGCCTCTTTCCAGGATCTGGGTGAATTACAAGAACACAAACAGATCCATCTGACAGAGCATTCATACCAATGTCCCATCTGTGGCAAAGAGTTCTTCCGTGCTGCGAACTTGCGAATGCACAAGCTCATTCATTCAAGTGACAGACCACACAAGTGTCCAGAGTGTGACAAGGGGTTCATCCGCACGGCTGATGTCTGGAGGCACCTACGCAATGTGCACAAGATTGAGCGCTCCAAGGTAGTTTTGGGAAATGGCATGGTTAGGAACCCATGGTCAACATTGCACCAAAACAAGCATGGCAATGGGGACACTGACCAGCAGTGTTCAGAAAATCAAAAGCCTGGGGAGGAAGAGTCTAAACCTTGCATCTGTCCAATGTGTGGCAAAGGTTTCCGTAAACCTAATCTGCTGTCGAAACACAAGGTGATCCATCGACAGGACAAACCATATAAATGTCAAGAATGTGGTATGGCCTTTGTCCAACTACTGAGGTTGAAAAGGCACCAACAGACTCACTCTGGAGAGCGCCCTTTTTATTGTGAGGAGTGTGGAGGCACCTTCACACGACTGGCATCACTACAGCGCCATCAGCGGATCCATACTGGAGAAAAACCCTACTCTTGCGCTTACTGTGGTCATTCCTTCACAGAGTCAGGCACTCTAAGGAGGCATGAGCGCACACATAAAGTGGACAAATCTTAGTGTTTAGGGCTCTATGATTGTGGTCACCATGAACTGTTCAGTTATGCTAGAGAAACTGCTCCACCCCCCCCACCCGCCCTCCACATGCACGAAAACTGGTCCACCACTCCCTTCCTGAAGGAGGGCCAGTATAAGTCTATTATGGAGTCATTGCTTCGTAAGGAACTCCGTGATCCCTGCAAGTAGTCAGTGCTGACTGGCCTGGCACCTGTCCTCTGGAGTTACAAAAAAAAGCACCATTTCCATTAAATAATGAGGTCAGAGAAGTCAAAGGACATATATGGAAGTGAAGCTCCTACAAGGTACTGAGCATTGTCATAACTAGTTGGACTTTTTTTGGGGTGCATTAAGTTGAGCTTTTCTCTAGGTCTGATGGGTTAAATGGAGCCCTACTGCAGTCCTGGACTCCGAACTGATTGTGACTGCTCTTCAGCACTGGATTTGGAGATCTGTCATTGCAGCTTTTGCGAGGACTGCACAGTCCATTTAATCAGAGCTGGCCCATCCATACCTTCTCTCTGTTCATTCTGTCATGTTTTTATTGAAATATGTTTATTTGGGAGAGAAGTATAATGTTGGCTATAAAAATCCAGGACCCTAATAAATTCGATAATTAATTAAACAGCTGCATCTAGTACATACTGTTTTGTCAGTGGTTATGTATGTATATTGGTGAGTGGAAAGAGACTTGTATGAGTGGCTGTGAAGTGTGTGGAAGAGTGGATTGTTTGTATGGATCTTTGCCACTTGTGTCCAAGTGGAGGAGAGACCATTCCCAGCTACTGCATTACAGTAACAAATGTTTGAGAATTTAAAATCAGAAGAGTGGCAAAACAACAAAGTGAAAATCACGTCTTGCTGCTTATTACATTTTAATTTAAATTTCCTTGTTTCCGTGGCCCTGTGTACATGAGGAAATTCATCATAACAAATCATTGGAATGCCATGAACTCACAATGCCTGTACCTAGGGCCTTATGTGCTGCATAAAGTGTTCACTAGAATCTTAGCTGTCATTTTTAAAATTAAGTCCCAATAAAACCTAGTTCTCAGTGAAATCTTCCGGAGTCTGCAAATACCTGAACCATAACTCTAAGGTGGTCTGAACTGTGCCATTCATCTTAGGGGTTAGTTGACTTTGAAACCCAATGATGGACATTAAAATGTTAACATTAAATATTTAATGGCTGATCATTTTAGCAGGAACATCCAGTTTATGTACTCATCCCACAGTTCCAAACTGCCTCCCATGCCAAAAGATCCTGCTATCCCCAAATCACTGGCTTCCCTCAACAAATTGTACAGTGCAGTTACGCATTTTCAATATGAAGTTCTGCAGCATATTGACAATGTAAAATTTTGGGGAATCATAACATTACTTACATTTAATATCAATTCAAGTACAGTAACTCCTCACTTAACATTGTACTTATGTTCCTGAAAAATGCGACTTTAAGCGAAACTATGTTAAGTGAATCCAATTTCCCCATAAGAATTAATGTAAAGGGGGGGAGGGGTTAGGTTCCAGTGAAATTTTTTTCATCAGACAAAAGACATATATATATATATATATACACACACACACAGAGTATAAGTTTTAAACAAACAATTTAATACTGTACACAGCAATGATGATTGGAAAGCTTGGTTGAGGTGGTGGAGTCCGAGGGTGGAAGAGGGTGGGATATTTCCCAGGGAATGCCTTACTGCTAAATGATGAACTAGCAGTTGGCTGAGACCTCAAGGGTTAACAGATTGTTGTTAATTAGCGTCACACTCTACAAGGCAGCACAAATGGAGGGATGGTAGACAGATACAGAGACACACACCCTGTGTGAGAGAGAGAGAGAGAGAGGTGCGCATTGCCCCTTTAAGTATTGTGAGTCCACTCTAAGTACATTGCCTTTTTAAATAGATCAGCAAGATGAGAAAGCAGCTGCTGCCAGCAAGCTCCCTCTGTCCTGAGCCCTGTCGTGTCCCCTCCCTGCTTTATGGAGATAGGATAAGCAGGGGGGAGGGGGACACCCTGACTTTAGCCCTCCTCTCCCCCCCCGCCACCCCGCCCCTGCACACCAAGCAGGAGGCTCCTTGGAGCAGCTCCAAGGCAGGAACAGCACATGGCAGTGGGGGGAAGGACAGCTGAACTGCAGGCAATTGCTAGCCTGCTGGGTGGCTGCCACACAGGGATCTTAGGGGAGCGGGGAGCTGATAGCGGGGCTGCTGGTCCACCCTGGTTCCAAGCCCCCACCAGCTAGCTCCAACAGGCTGCTCTTTCTGCAAGCAGTGGACAAAGCAGGCAGCTGCCAAACGTTATAAGGGAGCATTGCACAACTTTAAACGAGCGTGTTCTCTAATTGATCAGCAACGAAACAGCATTAACTGGGACGACTTTAAGTGAGGAGTTACTGTAGCATAAGGGATAGTGTACTGATTTTATTACTCATTTTCATATTCAATTTAGTAAAATACCAATTTTTAAACCGGTCTGCTTCACTGGAGTGCTGTGGACTCCAAGCCCCTTGCCACAGAATTTAAGTCAAACTTGCTGCCAAGTTCATGGCCTGGGCTATGCCTATACAATACCTTGCATCCGCAAAACAGCAATCCCATTAGTTTTACAAGCCTTGGTCTTGCTAGATTGTTGCAGTGCTTGGTATGAGGTCCTGAGCTCAGATCAATCTTAACTGCTTTAATCTACAGTGATTTATCTTGATTGTGGATGGGATGTCAACCATTAGTTTCTCAAGTTCATTTTAATTTCATCCCACAAAGTAGTTACTGGCATTAGAAAATTGGCCAGTACCACAGCTCCTAGGAACACGGCTGGGCACTGTGGAATATAGATTCTGATCTTCTCAAAATAACTCACTAGTAAAAACCATGACTGTAAGGCTGGAGGAGAAAAAGAGAAGTTAGCTTGAGAAAATAAAGCAGAGGTCAGAGTAAATTGCCATACTTCACTCTTCATAAGTCTGATCTAACAACCCCAAGTGCACGTACAGCCAAGATTTCTTCCCCAGCTCAGGGCTCAGATGCTGAATTTATCCCTTCTCGTATTGCTTCCAGTAATGTCCCAGAATTGGAAGTATGTTTATGTGTGTTGAACAAGTCGTCCATATAGCACAGTATTAATAAAGGAAACTGCTGTGTCCTTCCATGGCTTTTAGACACTGCTATACTGAACATTTCAGACCCAGAGCTAGAGGGACTCTGGCAAATTTGGACAAAACAAAAATAATTTCTGTGGAGGCCACCAGCTTTCTTTTCAAGGAAGTGATGCTGCCAACTACAGTAAAAGCTGTTTTATCTGGCATGTTGGGGAATGGGGGGTCCCGGTAAGTGAAAAATGCTGGTTAACTAAGAGGGTGGGAGTTTGGGTGCAGAGGGGGTGCGAGGCTGGGGTTTGTGGGAGGGCATGCGGGGCACGGGTGAGGGTGCGGGCTCTGGGAGGGAGTTTGAGTGTGGGAGGGGGCTCGGGGCAGCGGGTTGGGGGGCAGGAGGAGGTGTGGGGTGCCAGATCCAGGGGGACCTAATCTCAGGCAGCTCCCCACAAGTGGCGACCTAATCTCAGGCAGCTCCCCACAAGTGGCAACCTGTCCTGGCTGCTTCTAGGCAGAGGCGTGGCAGGTGGCTCTGCACACTGCGTCTGTCTGCAGGTGCTGCCCTCGTAGCTCCCGTTGGCCGCGGTTCCCAGTCAATGGGAGCTGCAGAGCTAGCTCTCAGGGCGGGGTTAGCGCACAGAGCTGCCTGCCGCACCTCCACCTAGGAGCAGCCGGGACAGGTCGCCGCTTGCGGGGAGCCGCCCAAGGTGAGCAGCCCTCGGATCCTGCACCCCCAAATCCCCTACCCACTGCCCGGAGCCGCCTCCCGCACCCAAATTCCCTCCCAGAGCCTCTGCCCCATTCCCACTCCCATGCCCCAAGCCCTGTATCACACCCAAACTCCCTCCCAGAGCCCGGACCTCCTCCTGCGTCCCAACCCCCTGCCGGCCCCGCGCCAACCAGCCTATAAACCGGAATTTCAATGAAGATCAGAAATGCCAGGTTATAGAGCTTTCTGGTTGGTGAAGTGCCGGATAAAACAGCTTTTACTGTTATATTTACCCTCTCATTTTAGCTATTTATTATTGTATCTGGCCACGTAAACAGCTTGGGATGACTTTGGTGGTGGCCTAGTGTGCCACATGACAGATTCAGGGTTTGGAAGTGATTTCAGAACCTTCTCTACTCAGCTCAATAAACATCAGACACACTATGGATCAGATGACCTTAACCACATGTTGTAAATTCCTCTAGGTAAGATTTCGCAGCTCAAGCTGGAGAATTCCCGTACCTCTGATTCCTTGAGTTGCAGTCACTGGCATTTTCTTTGGATGGGGTTGAACATACTGTTCACAAAAGTCATCATATTCTTGTTTAATTGACACTTCCACATGCCAAAGCATCTCGCTTCGGAGTCAGACCACCAGACAGTTTTCTTTTTGTTAACCCATTCGTTATGCTTAGTAAAGTTTCATTTCGCTAACCTTTTAATTCTCCCATTAAAAAAATCACGTTGTTTGAAGCAACAGAGAGTTCTGTGGCACCTTTAAGACTAACAGATGTATTGGGGCATAAGCTTTTGTGGGTGAATGCCCACTTCGTCGGATGCATGATTTTCGTGGCATTCACCCACGAAAGCTTATGCCCCAATACATCTGTTAGTCTTAAAGGTGCCACAGAACTCTCTGTTGCTTTTTACAGATCCAGACTAACATGGCTACCCCTCTGATACTTGACACCATGTTGTTTGGAACACTTTCAACACTGTTACGCTCTCATCGGCACAATACCCATTCTACCAACTGCCGCACCACATACATGGATATCCTATCCCTTGTAAACAAGAACTGTAGCCTACAGCCATTTTAATAGCACTAAAATTGTGTCATTTGGTTCACAGTCTAAATAGATGGAAAATCTGAAATCCAAAATTATTCTATAGATATTTAGAGACCGATATAAATGATTTCTAGTGAGACGTCACAGTGGCACATTTTTCAGATAGGGACAATGTAAGTAGGGCTGTACAGGCATTTTACACCTCTCCTGACCCTGATTGATATTGTAGTTCAGCTGTGGTTCAAGAAATTTTTGGGCTAGCTCTTAGGATTTGTCTAACTTGAGCTTTTTCAGATTTAACTAACTTGGTAGAAAAAATGGTTGAGCTAAGTCAGTGCAACGCCCTGGTGTGGAAGCAGTTCAACACCCCCACCCTCCCAATTTAAAACCCATTTTGTCTCTCTCTCTCTCTCATTCAGCAGCCTCTAACTTTAACCACCACTGAAGTCCACACTCCATGCTCGTTATACACAGAAATTGTGGCCAGTTGGTTTAGCAGGCACTATCTGGCAATGGACAGTTAAAGGAGATGTAGCTATAAAAACTCCCACACTCCAATCTGGATCTATGCTGGTTATGTGATGTGTATGTACCTCGTGAACCATGTAACTGATACTTGCAATCCCCCATAACCCAAGCCCGACCCCAGATGTACAGTATCTTCCCTCTTGTGTAAATTTGATTTTAAACATTAACTTTAATAAAATTTTTATTTTCCCTGTATTAAATGACTGTTTAGAACAGAGGGTCTTCTACAGTTGCGAACTGTTGTTAAGATAGCAGGCTTCGTATTGACTCATTTCCCCCTCTAGCCTTGATTCCACACCATCCAGTCTGATTGATGGCATGAAAACCTATTAAGACAATATTAAGGAAACAAGCCAAGAATACGAGTGCAGCTGTTTAGTTGTGTTCCACCCCTTCTTTTTTTAATCTACCATTAGTTTCTTCTCTGATGAGGGGAATTACATGCATTTGTTCTGAATAACCCCTCCTTCCCTGCAGCTCCTATTACTTTAATATCTTCAGATTACTTTGCTTGGTTTTGTCCCCCTGAGGGTCTGGTCCCTTCTATGGTTCCATTGATGTAACGGGACTAATTGTGCTTTAAGTCAGGCATATGCTTAAGTACCTTGCTGAATCAGGGCCTAAATGTTTGCAGATCTGTTTACCATTGATTATTCACCAAAGAAGTATCTGACCAAGACTTAAAGCTGGCAAGCAGCCAGGCAGAAAGGAGATTGTTGCTTTTTTCAGTTTAGGTAGTGAAAAAAGGCTCTGGATACCCCCCCCTCCCCCAAAGAATTCTCAGCTGGCTCCAATTTAGAGGCATTACCTCTTGGAGAGCAATGAACATTTTGCCATCGTGACAGAAGCATCTCCATGAATCTCCTGAAACAGATTGAGAACCATTAGTCTAGAAATTGGCATGGTCTATACTGTAAGTTTCAGCAGTGCACTCATTGCAAACTCAGAATAAGAATGGAAGATTAGCTGAGAAAGAAAACTTTTGAAAAAATGTGTTTTTGTTTTTCCTTATTTTCAGTTTTGTAAAGTGAACTTTGTGCTTGTGAAAGGTGCTGAAATGATAATCGTGAGACGGGAAGGAGCCTTTTATCTTCAACACAGGCACAGTACAGTCAACGATATAGCATATTTGGCTAGGTGACATAATTCTGATCTGGAAGGACCGGCTCTAAGGGTGAAATGCCAACGAGGTACAATGCCAGTTGGCATGGCTTTGGTGATGTGAACACCTGTTTGAGGAAATGGACTAACAACAACTGATTTCACACAAACCACCAAACAGGTATATTTTGGGAAACTCTCAGTATTCCATTACTTATTCTGGGGGCCACCCAGCGTTTACTAGACATGTATATTTTAATCAGTTATCAAAAGGGACAGGGCAAACTACTTTAAAATAGTCGTGTTAAAGTGTGATATCAATCAATATAGTTTTTCTAGAATGGGATGATCTCTCTAATTAAGGACTGCACACAGAAACTGCACTAATTAATTCCATTTAGTGAAATCAGCCTTTGGATAGGTACTTGTAAACTCAGTTATGAACTGAATTAGGCCAAATCAGTATTTGCTCCTCCCCCCTCCCCCACAATCTGTGTGAGAGCATCTACCCATGGGGACTGCACTGACTTAACTAAAGCGATTTAGATCATGAGTTAGTTAAATCAGTGCACTTGCTGTCTATAGACTCTAAGGGCTCAATTCACTGTTGCCCTGCACCAAGTGTAGCTATTTACATGAATGCAAAGTGGATGTAACAATCCAAAGTGCAAGACAACAGAGAATCAGAAAACCCTTGATTTTATAAGAGTTTTCACAAAATTGCACACCTAATTTGCATACATAAGCAGCCAGTTAAAAGCATAGCAGACTGTTTGCATATATAGATGCACAATTTACACACCATGGTAATTATACGCTCAAAACAGGTACTCACTTTATAAACACGAGGCCCTAAAAGCCAATGAGCTTACTGCACATACCTCATAGACAACCAAGCTGTGTAGTTGTACTCACTATCTAAGCCCTGCCAATAGACTACAATGTTAGGGCTTAGGAGGAATCCTTGTTTCGTACAGCAATCTTTCTTATTAACAAATTTGTTACACAAATGTTCTCATTCTGTTCAAATGCAGTGTGAGAATGGTCTTAAATTGTTGCCATCTGTTTAAGCGTACCAGTCGCATGGAACGGTTGAGGTTGTAGATGTATCTGGCATCTGGCCTGGAAAGCTACTGTATAGCTTCTTCTCTCTTTACATACTGCCTCCTGTCTTTGCAATATTTGCTCTTTTCTCTGTGTAGAGTGGGCCGAAGCAGGGATCTTTGACCTATGCTAGAAGCAGGGAAGAATGCCTGGCAAAAGAGGTCAACCATTAAAAACTAACGAGTGAGGAGTTTGTAATCTGCTCCTATAATAAGATATTTGATTCTTTGCTGGGCTCTCCATATTTGAAGTAAGGCTTCATCAAACAGTGATCTCACCCCTACCTTTTAAGAGGGTTTATGTTGTCATCGGGAGTCCCTCTGACAGAGTTTTCCCTCTTTCAGAATGGAAAAAAGGAGGGATTGGAATCCCTTCAAGGCTCAGACTCAACTGCAGTCTAGTGAGTGAATAAAATTTTATTACAATAAAGTTTTGGAACCAAACAGGAAAATACTAGCTTTTCTCTTATTTAATTGTTTCTTCCATGTCAGGAATGGTGAGAATATGCTATTCGGGCATATCAACCTTGATACGGTAAGGGTCACCCAGTGGAATGATCATCCAGTGGGAAATGTACTGTGATATTGATAGTATAGATCTCTGAGATGACGTGGCCACCATCGTGTATTTACTGTGGGATGATCACGCTTTCAAGCCTCCTCTCGCTACATATATTTGTACTGGTTTTCATGTGAGAGAGAGCTCAAATAAATCTGTTTGTGATTCAGGGAGTAACTTTAATCATGCTTATTTACTAGAGATATATATATGAGCTATTTGACTCTTATTCTGATTGCAACTGCTACCTTATGTGCCACCATAGTACTTTAAATCCCAAAGCGGGAATGCTAATTTGTCCTATAATGGGGGTCTATTCCTGTTCAAGTTGACAGCAGAATTCCCTTTGACCTCAAGGGAAGCAAGAAAAGGTTCTTAATCTTAAGAGCCTTTTAATACTTGGACCATTTTTGGTGGAAGTGTCTCCCATACAAGTGCTTTGTTGACTAAGGGAAAAACGGTGCAAAGCTTTATCAAAAGGGTCAGCCCATTTTGTGGAGATAGTTTTTGCAATTCAGCCCATCCTGTTTGAGAGAACTTGGCTAATTTTATTTGCCTCTGAAGTATTACCTACCTTTTATACTCCTTAAAAAGTGATTGGTATTGGTAGCATTACAGAGATCTTTAAGCTTGTGCTTCACATGGGTTCTCTGTCTCTCCTGTTGATTAATACTGATGCGCTTCGGGGGAGAGGTTACTTCAGAATGTTACTATGAACAAATATAATTAGATAGCTGTGTAATTTGTTCTGGAGATTTTTGTTTTATAGGTATTGTGAATTATATATGATGTATCTTATTTTATTGGAAGGGGAAATCAGGGTGAGAACACAGCATGTGTTTTTCTTAACCATCAACCCCAAACTTTTAAAATGAAATTGCACAGGTTTCCTGTATAATATCACTTGACAATAATTAGCATTTACATAATGATATTCATTTTCAAAGTTTTTTTACAATCATTAGCTATACTTGATTTCATATTTACATCTCTTTCTTAATTTTTAAAAACAAAATGAACTTACCTACTTTCTGGAGTCTGTCTACAGACTTTATGTGCAAAAATCATTGCTCCACCAGCCTGAAAAGAGAAGGTCCTTTCTAAAGTACAATTGTATTCAGGCTTTGACATACACATTGAGACAATTACAGCTAGTATGGTTCAGTGTATCCCATGCAGCAATATTCTCCATGGCAAATGTGTCAACTATATTAGTGCTTACCATGCTACAAACCATGATAGTACTGGTGCACTGTGGGAAAATCTGGGGACTTATGTCATACTGCCTCATCTGATGAGGCCAAATCCATAGGATTATGGGTGTTTTTCACATGTACTTTATGAGATGTTTCCTTCACAGAGACCTGGAAGGTGGGAGGACTGGATAACCTAGATACAGAAAGAGGATTAGTTGGTCCCATCTGCACAACTGAGTCACCATGTTAGAATCCAGTTACAACCTAGCAGTTATGTTGCATCCCTGCCTGTGAGCAGAATGACAGTATGGTATATGCAAAATATTAAGGGCCATGTAGTAGTCATGAACCATGTGTGGAACGAGTATTGAGACAGCTTGGTTGCAAACTCATTTCAAAATCTGTCCAATTGAAATGCCTACAGTTGTGCAGAGCAAGACACAGCACTACGTTGTGTCTGCAGGCTTATGTTCATACCTACAAATCGATGTGCTCAAAAACATGTCTGTGATTAGTAACATGCTTTCATGCTCTTGTGCACTTCTGAATACTCATATGTTCTTGCTGTTGTGGACACAAACAGGCTTTGGCTCAGGTCCAAGTGCAGCGTTAGATACTGAATTATACCATGCATCTATATTTACACCTTATCTACTAATTACTCCTGGGGGAATTCTGTGCCACTGCACATGCAGAATTTATGTGCTGTGCAGATTCCCCCCCTGCCCCCCAGAAAAAACATTCTGCCAGAATGTAAGGGCCGCTGTGGCACCAGAACAGAGAGCAGCCACTCCCGGGCAGGAGCAGCCCCAGCTGCGGATAGGGAAGAGAAAGGAGCTGCATTCCTCATAGCTCCCTGACCGTGGGGCCAGGTCTGGAGGCTCAGGATATAGGGGGATGGACAGCATGGGGCACATAGCTGGGGGTGACAGACTGGGGTGGGGGCTAAATGGGAGTGGGGATGCAGGGACAAATGGGGATGTGCCTGACTGAATGAGAGATGCTAGGGGTCAGCCAGGTGGCAGCTCCCTAACAATCCCTCCCCGTCCAAAAACTCCCTTGTTCCATACATCTCCCACCCACACCCAACAACCCTCCAAGTTCACACGCAGGCTCCTTCCCAGCAATTACTTCCCTCTCCCTCAGCTCCTCCATTACCCCTGACTCCCCCAAGCCTTTGCATTGCTTCTGAGGGGTGCGGGAAATACGGTTCTGTATTGTAGTTTAAATTAATTATTACTCAGAGTTCTGTATTAATATGCCTTGTAAAGAATCTGTTTGTCAAAAAACATTTCCTGAATCTTTTTTGTCTGTATTGTTACAGATACAGTTGCTGATGAGTATTTTGAAATAAATTACCAAAATACTTGAAACTGGCTTGATTATATTGTGTTATTTTGACAAATAAAATATACAGAATTTTAAAATATTGTATGCAGAATTTTTTGGCACAGAATTCCCCCAGGAGTATCTAATGCATACCACAAGATATGTGAGAGAGCCAGAGCCTGGTTCCTTTAAGCCACCTTTAAGATACATGAGTGGCAATAGAATATTTATTTCCAGTGTATTTGCTTGAGACATAATAGCTTTAATATCTCAGACATTGGGGAGTTCAAGGGAACACCAAACAACATCCCCCATGTTATTTCCTTCTCTGTCCACATGGTATATTACAGCATCCAATTTGTAATCATCAGAGACGGAAACCTTTGCAAGTGTAAAAAATAAAACTAGACTACCCCTCCCAGGCCAGTTCTTGGCAAATATAACCCCATTACAGTGCAAGCACATTTATTATTAATTATTATTACTATTATTTACAGATATTTACATTCCTCAAATGTCACAGCGTGTTCAAGTAGTTGGTTCTACGTGGCACCCACCAGCTTCAACACAAAGGGCAGAATTAGAGAGACATGAACAAAGTGTCATGTGAAGCATCCTGTCAAGTACAGAGGTCAGGAGATCTCCTCCATGGCAGCAGTAACTGGTAACATAGGTCTGGCCCACTGGAGAGAGAAGGCCAGAGACCCCGTCTGTCCTCCTAACTGGTGAGGCCTGTCCTATCCATTTCCTCTCAGTAAGGGGAATTTTCCCCTTCCTTTCAGAAGCAAAGTGTTGCACTTTTAACTCTTTCCCTACTGAAGATTCTGCACTCGATGGCTAAGTTGTTTGAGGGTTCATTTTGCACTCTTTTTATTTTAATCCCCTGTATGTGTGTGTGTGTGTGTGTGTGTGTGTGTGTTTCTTGATGGTTTATTCCTGTTGGCTCATGACTTTGTTGTAATCATTTGGTACCTTTTCATCAGGAGCTGCGCTTGTCAAGCAGAATTTTAAATGCCTTATCAGTCCGGGCTTGCTTTGTTGCTGAAAAGATCGCACAACTTTGCTATCTGGCTACCTATGGAACCTTAGCGAGTTGGCCTGATGGGGAAGAGGGGCCTACCTCACCAGTGAGAGTGAATGGAGATAGTTCAGTGCACTCCTTTCCTAGCTGCCCAGACTGATCTTGCAACCCATCCCAGAGTAGCTGGAGTCTTGCGTGCAGGAGAGGACCAAAAGGATTAGGATGAAATGGAAGAATATGGAGGGCAGAGCCATACGTGTCCACTACAGCTTTGTCCCTGGCTGCTAATGTTGTGAAGGAGGTAGCACTTGGATGATGGAGCACCTCTTATTACATTGGAGAGCCCCTTTCTCTCTGGAAGATAGCAGTGGCACAGATAGGCTCCAGACAGAGCTGTATCTAGCTCTCCTAGATCTGAAAGGTAGTCAGGCACAGCAGAGAAAGGAAATTAATGAAAAACATTCTTCTCCAAAGGGATGTCTTGGGGGCTGTCTGGATAGTGCAGCACGCTGCCAGCTAGGGAGCATAACTACTGGACTGATCTTGAAGCTCTTAACTCTGGGGAGACATGGAACATTTGCTGCTTTCCTTGGTGCTGCTGCACCTTTCCTAACCCTGAGTGGCTGGCTGTGGAACAGCTGCAGTTCTCACACAGGTTGCTCATCCTTTCTGCTGTGAGGCACAGTCCAACAAGTGTTGCATCTACACAGAGGGGCAGCTGTAATGTGAAAGGGTTTGTGCAAATATCTGAAATGTGTGGGGTGGGCAAGAGAGGTGGCCTACAATGACACATGCAGCACTATCTGGAGATAGATGCAGAAAACGAGGGAGAGGCCACTCGTGAGGTCTAGAGACAACAGCCTAAGGAAAAGTTCAGCTCCATGAAGCACCCAGTTGCTGGGAAGGGTAGTGTCCCTGGACCTTGTGGGGGGTTGCTCCTGCTCCCACTGGCAAAAATACCCATTGGTTACAGCGGTGCAGGATCAGACCCAAGATGAGCCAGAAACTGATCAGTTGTGCATTTGCCACCCAGTGTCTCTGCACCTATTGGAAAGTCACTGTGTACAGTGTCAATAATTCAGCCAGCCATGGCCAGCACAACCCCATTTAAAAAGTACATTCATCCTTTTCCTAACAGGCCAGTAAGAAGGGAATGATGTCAGTGCCTTTGTTTGTAAGTATCCCACAGTACATATATTTGTTTGGAGTTTTCATGGTATCATGTTCATTTTGTTTTTCATGGTATCATATGAGAGGTACTTCAGGAAAGCTTTTTGTCGATAGGCTGGCCATTGGGGCATCCTCATTATGGAGATTATAATACCTCAAAATGCAGTTCTGTTCTGACAAGGGGATCTCTTAAAATGACATTGGTGGGTTCCATATTTACATTTTGTGGGTGATTTGAGCGCAACTTACAAGTAATAAGATGTATTTTGTAGCTGACAGACCTGCACACACAACCTGGACTCTGAGACTCAAGAAGGGCTTTTTCCTTCTGCATCATCACCAGTAATAGAGACTCTACACATAAACCATGCCCTAAGTGACCCCTATTCCATCCTGTTTCCTTCCAAGGTGTTTCACAGGAACTGCATGGAACGTATGTCTTGTCTACATGCAGACTTGCCTCACTTTTACCAAAAGTGTATTTTTAAATCTATTTAGTGAAACCAGTATGATTTCTACATGTAGACCAGCTCCTCATTAACCATTCTGTTAAGGACACACAAGCAGGAATAGACTTAAGCTCACACTCCATTAGCTGACCTGGCTCTGCAGGGCAAACAGGAGTAAAAAGCAGTGTTGTGTCAGATGCAACTCTGAACACATGTACTGGGAGCAGATCTGCCATTTTCTTACCTAGTCCCTTTTCAGAGTAGAACTACACTTGAAGGGGCAGCAGGAATTGGCATGAGGGCCCATGAAGGAGCAACAGCTATGGAGTGTCAGTCAGTTTGTGATGTGCTCTTGAACTTTTGTCCAGCAGGAGGATCTTGGTAAACAGCTGAACTTGGTGCCTGGACAGATGACAAGGTGGGTGTATTCTACATAATCTCTCTCCTCATCTGTATCCCCTGTCACAGGTGAGCTCTGGTTGGGTCCTTTGGTGTGCATTTATGAAGACAAGTACTTGCAGATCTCCTCCTCTAGTCAACAAGCAACTTGGTCAGAGAGTGGTGCCTGCTCCGTATTGCATACAAACCCTCTCTCATATTTGCTCAACCTGATGAAGCCCAGGTCTGTTGTATTTGGCCCCTCAGAAGACAGGTGTGTTGAGTGCCTGGTGTCCAGCTGCCCCACTAGGGAGGGACTTTACTCATCGGAAGAGGAGAATGGCTCCCCATTGCTGGCACCATGCTTGGCCTGGTGGCGGATGAGGTGGGTGGACTGAGTGAAGGCCTTGCCACACTGGGCGCACTGGTAGGGCCGTTCCCCCGTATGCACCCGCATGTGCTGGGTAAGCTGCGAGGCATGGCGGAAGGCCTTGCCGCAGTCTGAGCACAGGTAGGCCTTTTCCCCACTATGGATCTGCTGGTGCCTCTTGAGGGTGGAGGAGCGGGCGAAGGCCTGCCCACACTCGGCGCAGGCGAAGGGCCGCTCGCCGGTGTGGATGCGCTGGTGGCGGATGAGGCGTGAGGACTGGGCGAAGGCCATGCCACATTCAGAGCACTTGAAGGGGCGCTCACCAGTGTGCAGCGTCTGGTGCTCGAAGAGGTTGGAGGACTTGGTGAAAGACTTGCCGCAGATGGCACAGGAGAACGGACGCTCGCCCGTGTGGATGCGCTGGTGCTCCACCATGCGGCTGGCCACGGCAAACTCTTTGCCGCAGTCAGGACAGTGGAAAGGCTTCTCACCCAGGTGGGTGCGTTGGTGGCGCAGTAGCGAGAGTGGCTTGTTGAAGGTCTTGCCGCACTCCTGGCAGGGGAAAGGCTTGTCATTGCTGTGCATGTTGCGCTGATGCTTGCGCAGGTCCGAGGAGCGCACAAAGGCCTTCTCGCAGTCCAGGCACTTGTAGGGCTTCTCACCGGTGTGCGTGCGGATGTGTTTGCGGTAGTCTGAGGACCAGGTGTAGGCCTTGATGCAGAACGGGCACTTGTAGGGGCGCTCGCCTGTGTGCAACCGCTTGTGCTGCTGCAGGGTGCCCTGGTGTGAGTAGGCCTTGCCGCACAACTCGCAGGCGTACGGCTTGGCCCCACTGTGCGTGTCAATGTGGCTCAGGAGGTTGCTTGATTTCTTAAAGGCCCGTCCACACTGCATGCATTTGTAAGGCCGCTCCTCCACCTCGCTGCTGCCCACCTGCTGCGTCCCAATCCTGACCCTCCTCACCGTGGGTGATTTCACGGCCCCAACACTGCCCGCTATCTCGGCTGGCTTGTTGGCAGCTTTCGGGTTCAGCCACTTCACCCCTCTCTTGCTTTTCAGGGGAAGCTCTTTGCTCCCCCCTGGCTTGCTGAAGTCCGTACTTGGATTTCCTGGGAACACCCCACCCTCTACTTTCCTGGTCATGTAGCTCTTGATGCTTTCCATGCCATTGCACGGCAGGCTGTCCCTGGCTGGGTCGTCTAAATCACTGTCCAGGGTAACCACAGTGTCCACGTACTCGGTTGAACTTGGCAGCACCCTGCCAAAGTGATTTATGCCCTGTGGGCTGTGCCGAAGAACAGCAGGCTTCCTCACTGGCCGGCTATGCCACTTCTGACACACTGTCTCCTTGCTGCTTTCCTCATCGCCCTCATCACTCTTGGTGCGAAGACTGACCATCATGTTCAACTTCTTGGCCACGCCGTTGGCATTGATAAGGGTGAAGGTCTCATAAAAGACCTCATCTTCCTCACACAGAAGGTCCTCTGCCATGCTGTCCCTCGGCATGGAGCTGCTGGACACCGGATCTTGGTCCTTCTGCATGCCGTTCCCAAAATGATCACTGTCACTTTCCTCAGCTTCCTCCTCCTCATCGCCTTCATCATTTTCACACCATGTGTTTGTGGTCCTCTTTCTGTCCCCATAGGATCCCTGAGCCAAACCGCTGCTAGGGTATTCCTGGTCCAGTCTCTCAGAGCATTCTATGCTTGCCATTTTCCACTTCTGCTTCTGAATATCTGCTTTCAGGATCCGTCAGCCTGAAGCTGACCTCAGGGTAAGTTACCTGTATTTTAGAACAAGAGATGAATGAACAGGGGCTGGGGACATTTGTGAGGAACAGAAAGCAGCTAGGGATCATTATTACATTGACACCCAAAGGTCCCAGTTGAGCTAGGGGCTTACTGTGCCAGGCACTGTACAAAGAGGGGTGGCTTATTCCTTCCTCAAAGAACAGGGAAAAGACAAGACTGGCTACGATAACAGAGAGAGAAACAAACAAACAGCATTTTAGAGGTGATCTGGGATACGTATCTTGTTAGCTGGTAATATTTTTTTAATCCTTTCCCTCGTTACTAATTTTAGTTTATTCTTAAAGCTCACCTATGTAAAGCTCATCGGTTTGTTACTTTGTTCTAACTCATGGTACTGTTGTTTTAATTTCTATCTTTTCTATTAAAACCATTGCCTCTCTTCTGTGTTTTTAAAACAACTTATCTATTTTTCTGCTTTCTAAGCATAGGAGCACCAGGAAGCAAACAGATGCTCTTAATTATGGAGGCCCTGATACACTATGGTGCTGGATATCAAACTGCTATTTCTCTTGATTACCAGGGAGCTAAGACATCTAGAATGCAGGGTAAGGAACAAAAGTTAATTTCTCTGACAGAAGTTCTGACTCAAGAAAGTTCTGGGAATCAAACCAGTCTCTCTCTCTTTTATGGAGAATCTCGGATACTTTGAGGACATGATACTGACAAGGGAAGCCTGTCAATTCAAAGTTTTGCTATAGAAATAAAAATAGGAAGAAGGCAAGAAATCAGAGAACTGACTTTCAGAACATCAGGAGCTCTCAGTTCTCCCCTTGAACAATAACACTTTCTCTTCTCTTGCTTTATTGCAAGATGCATGTTAAAGAATGACCACAAAATAGGCTAATTAAGTCACCTGCCTGATGCCATCCTGAGGGTTTGTTCACCACTTTAAAGTTCTTGAATGTACAGTGCCTATAGCTGGAGACAAGATCCGTAATGGAATAACTCCCTGGATGAAGACTGTACACCTGCCGCCCGTGGTGGAGCAAAAAGGGGCGCTGAACAGCTCAGCCACTCAAAGATCTATGCTGTGATGGGGCCCACAGTTTTTTTTACTGGAGTGTGCATTTGATTTGTGGGCAGGTTTAGGGCTCTGCACTTAGCAGTTGTTTGATTCAGCCTTCAGAGCGCTGTGTATAATGGCCCGCACAGAGTTAATGTGAAGTGTGTCAAAGTGCAAGACATTATACCTCTAATGCTGCTGGATGGCAATACAGACATGGTTTGGCCAACCCAATCAAACAGTCAGTTCTAAGGGTGGCAAAAGTACACCTAACCGTAGAGGAATAGCAAAGGAATGCTACTCTCCACTGACAGTGGCCAATGCAGAAAATTCGTTCTCAAGCATATAAACAACCCAGGGATGCTGACACTAGGGAGTCCTGGTCACAGACAGCAATTGCAGACAAAAAATTGCTCCCCCTCACTTCTTTCTCCTGAATCTAATTTTGCAGTACTCCCAGAGCTTCCTTGGATAATTTACAGGAGATTGGCTGCAACTCCAGCAATCTTACCTTGAGCTGCTTCAATCTCCAGGACTTGCAGGCATTTGTGGAACACAGGGATCTCTTGTTTTGAACAAGTTCCTGTTGGTACCTGGGGAAAAACTGGCCTGAGGGGTAGCACAGTCTGGCCAAGTCACTGAATCTCCCCAGGTGTATGTCAGAGGGAGACACAAGCATAGACACTTCTGTAGAAATCTAAAGCTGCCCACAGGGTGAGGGTGACCTCTCGCTCCTGATCCTCAGCAGCTTGAAAAAACAGATTTGGTCTCAAACTCAATGCATGGACTGTCTGGAGGAAACTAGGTCTGACTGCAGCAAGTACCAGACGTCAGGCCTTGAGAGCCCAGCTGCCTCCAGTCTGTGCCCTCTGAGATATTCTTCATAAAGCTCCCCCTCCCATTTCTCTTTCCCTATTGATTTCTGGCCTGCCTCTCCCCCTTTCCCATTAAGCCCAGATCTAGCTGCAATGACTCACCCTGGTATTTGAGTACAGGTGTGTCCCAGGCAGCTGCCCTCGTGGGATCATCTGCTCCAGGTTAGGAACGAGGAAAGGCAGGGAGTTTGGTGCAGAGCAGCAGTGGCAAATGTGCCAGTGTCTGTCTCACCCTTTTGTGTCCAGTCTAGCAGCTGCAGAGCCTCAGGAGGTGGGGCCTGTGAATACATACAACCTTCCTGCCTGCATCACAGAGAGCAGCCTGGGAAATACAGCAGGGCTGCCCTGTCTGACTGCCTGACTGAGCCATTCTTCCAGTTCACTCCTCACATTCTAGTAATGGAAATGGACTCTGAGCCAGGTAAATCGCCTCCCTTGCCCTACAGTATAGTTACTATGCTGGTTTTGTCCACGGTGAATTGAAAGGTGGCTTCCACTTCCACTAGGAAATTAACCCATAGGCTGATAGAGCTCCCTGTCTGAAAGTTTTTCCTGATATTCATCCTATGTGTTCCTATATTGACTCCATCCTATCGCTCTTCATTACACCCTAGTTTATTATGCTAATTAATTTCAATTCCTCCCTAATATTTACACCTTTCAGATATTTGTATGTTCCCAGTTGATTGTTGCTTAGTCACAGCGTAAACCAATCACTCCAGCCCCAAAATCCTGGTGTGTGTCTGTCTTTCAGTGTCTGAAGCTTCCTGCAGTCATCTTCTGTTCTCCTTCTCCTGCCTCTTACTGACTCAGATCACGCACACTGCTCAGTTCTCCGACTTCTGCAGCAGTGATTTTCCTCCTCTCACTAGGAATTAAATAGTTTTAACCTTTATTTCTTTGTTTAAATGCTCTGGAATCTTGTGCTTCCAAAACACCTGTCCTCTTTTTTTTTAAACAGACCACCCCATCCCCATTCATACTAGGGAGGAGAGATTCTTCAACTGCAACTTCTTCCCTTGGGGTTAGCAGAAGCAGATACATCTTGCTCTCTTGAAGCTGACCTGTAGAACAGTCGAAGTTCCCCTCCACTCCCTCACCTAAAAATGCTTACCTTGAAATTTTTATTTCTGGTGTATTTGAACTCTGTAAAGAGGGCTGTCAGGAGTACTGGATAGCTGCTCATGGGATTGAATTTGATCTGCTTGCTTTTGTCCCCAAACCACAGGTTCAATGGCCCATTTTGCTGTTGATTGGAAAGTATTTCTCATCTGATGGCCTTTGAGAAATTAGTTAATGGTTTCAGGCCAGTTTCTAATGGCCAGAACAGGTGTCCACTCTGAAGCCCACCATCACAATCAATGCTAATTTGCATGCTTTTGGGCAAACTGAATGGGCCAGGGAGACAGAACTCTCCTGTGACTCCTAGAGGCAGTCCCTTCAGGGGAGAGTTTGAGACAGTGGCTTGGATATTGTAAGGGAAATGTACACTGCAGTAGCCTGTGCTGTATCTGTTCTCTTGATTAACAGAGGCTTCAGTCTCCAAACTGGTCAGCCTGCCACCTATCCTATATTAAAATATAGAAAAGGACTGCCAGATTTAGAACTGCAGAAAGACAGGGTTTGCCATGCTCAATCACAACTTGGTCCATGGAGGCTAGTCTGCATTCTGCATCCAGCAGGAACAATTAACTGAAGCTCCAGAGGGATGAGAAACCCCTCTTATAGTGTGACCAGATGTCCCAATTTTATAGGGACAGTTCTGATATTCGGGGCTTTGTCTTATATAGGTGCCTATTACCGCCCGTCCCCTGTCCCGATATTTCACACTTGCTATCTGGTCACCCTGCCTGTTACAATGCAGCTAGCCAACTGTGCAGTTCTCCACCTGGGACAGAGAAAGGGGGTGAACTCAGGCTCATCAAAGAACAGTGTTTCAATGACACTTTTCTAACAAAACCAACAGTTTTTCAGTTGTGACGCAATTTTTTTTACTGTTTTTAAGTTTTCAATAAATCAAAATAAAAATTTAGTTTGAACTCAAAATCAGCATTTCAGGTTTGGTTTTTAGCGATTTCAATTCAAAACCAAAAGAAAATTTTTGTTTCGGTTCAGTCTGTTAAAAAATTACAAAGAATTTTCATGAAAATGTTCCTTTTCCTCAAAAATCCATTTCTCCTTTAAAAAAAAACATTTTTTTTTTTTAACCAGGTATAGGGAAAAGTTCCTTCCTGACCCCCACAGGCAATTAATTTCTGTCCTGGAGCATGAGATGTGATAGTCTTTATCATTACCTTAGCTTGCAAAACTAATTGTGTTGGCATGAAATTAACTAGTTTTCTTTTAAAATTCAGCCACAGTACTTGAAAGACTTGTGTAATATTTTATTATTCTCTGAGATTAGCTTCAGCATTTGCAATGCCTGCTTTGATAGTTCCACAACAAAATGCTATTTCTGATTCATAAATCACACAATTGTTGCACGACTCATGCTAAAATAATCTTTTAGGGAAATGTACCTTGGGGAAGGGGAATCAGATGGAGAGGGGTTTATGCTGCCAGAGAGGGCTACAGAGGATATGAGAGAGAGGATTATTCAGAGATGGAGGTCTAGTTATGGAGGAATATGTTATGAAGTCCATTTTTGGATCTGGATATGGGAGTACAGGGAAATAGTCCTTGCACCTTGTATGGGGAATTTGGGGGAGCCTGGGTTTGGATAGGAAGGGGGATCAGGAGACATGACTTTGAGGGGGTATGAGACCTGGGTGTTGGTCAGAGAGGGACAACCAGACATAGTTAGGAGAGGTGTTTTTATTTTAACCACTTGCTTTTGTGTGTCTGCAATAGCAGTGCTGAAGTTCTGCATATTTTTAATTTTGTCCCATTGATAGTCAAAAAAATAGGGCAAGAATTCAGTCAAACCCTGCTCTCTATATACATGCACACACATCTGCACTAGCCCCTTCCTATTGTACATAGCACCTACCTACACTCAATAAATGAATTCATAAATTCACAGACATTTAAGGCCAGAAGGGACTATTACATCCTCTAGTCCAGGGGTGGGCAAACGACAGCCCGTGGGCCAGATTCGGCTCATCAGGGCTTTGGATCCGGCCCATGGGATTGCCACCCCAGTGGCGCCGCGGATCCCGCACTGCTCCCGGAAGCGGCTGGCAACATGTCCCTGTGGCCCCTGGGAGGGCGAGGGGGCAGAGGGCTCCGCATGCTGCCCTCACCTGCAGGCACTGCCTCCCCGCAGCTCTCCTTGGCCAGGAAGGGGGAACCGCGGCCAATGGGAGCTTCGGGGGAGGTACCCACAGGTGAGGGCAGCACATGGAGCCCTCTGCCCCACCCCCCGGGGGCTGCAGGGAACGTGGTGCCGGCTGCTTCCAGGAGCGGCGCAGGGCCAGGGCAGGTAGGGAGCCTACCTTAGCCCTGCTGCCACCCCAGAGCCGCTCCAGGTAAGCGGTGCTGGGCCGGAGCCTGCCCCCCGAATCCCTCCTTCACCCCACACCCAACCCCCTGCCCTGAACCCCCTGCTGCACCCCTCCTGAATCCCAACCCCCTGCCCTAAGACCCCTCCCACACTCTGCACCCCCCTGCACTCCAACCCCCTGCCTGAGCCCCTTCCTGCACACCGAACCCCCTCCCACACTCTGCTCTCCCTCCCGCACCTAGGGTGACCAGACATCCTGATAAAATCGGGACTGTCCTGATTTTTAGGCGTTCGTCCCATGTCCCGACCAATGTTTGGTCGGGATGCAATTGTCCCAATATTTCGCACTCCTGTTTTTGTTTTGTTCCACCGGCGGGACTCCGCTTTTTTCCCCCCCTTGTTCTGCCGGTGGGACTCTGCTTTTTTTTGCTCTGCCGGCGGGACCCCCTTCCCCCCCCATGTGTCCCGATATTTTCTTTATCCCATCTGGTCACCCTACCCACACCCCAGCCCTACATTCATGGCCCTGCATGCAATTTCCCCACCCGGATGTGGCTCTAGGGCCAAAAAGTTTGCCCACCCCTGCTCTAGTCAGACCTCCTGTATATTACAGGCCATTAAACTTCACTATATACACTTGTGCATATACCTCCAGCATGCCCTTATGCACATATCGCACACTATACACCTACCTCTAGGCCATGTCTGTCAGAAAGCACACTACCGTATATACATGTCCCTGTAACTGCATGTTCATTGAGAACCACAGGCATCAGGACCCACAAGGTTCCATTGCCCTGCCAATCAAAATCTGGAATTCAAGTCCCCTCTGCGCTGGGGTTTGAATTCCAGCACCCAGGGAAGCAGAAGGGTCTCAGTAGCTGCACCCCACCCCAGGTCTAGCACCACACCTTCACGTTGCTCAGTTCAGCCGGCAGGACAGTTGAAGGTTAGACAGACACAGAAGGGGTTTTTAATCACAAATTGAATGTTTTATTCCGGCTAGAGAAGAGACAGGATTAGTAACAGAGATTTCATTTCATCACAATGAGGTGGCAGTGTCTGAGCTACTTGCCTGCTCCGCAGTGCTTAGGTTCTCGATAGCAGCATCCTCAAGAAGTTTTCCGTTCCCGTGTAATTGTTTATTAAAAGAAATATGGACTCTTCCAAAGTTGCTGATAACATGATCAGGCCCAAGCAATGGTAGTGATCATGCAGAGTCATATAGGTCAACTGTGGCTACTTGTCAGCCCACAGCCTATTCCATGCCCTCACCTTCCTGCCAGTAAGACTATAGTGGGAGGCAATCACTGCCAGGCCAGAGACCCTGCCAGCAGGACTAGAAGAGGATGATATGTATAGGCTGATTTCCCTTCCTTGTCACTCCCAGCACACCTCTAGCAGTTTGGAGTCTGAGAAATCTCACAAGGGGGTCTATAATGGGTCCTGTTTTGCTGCTGCCTAGCCTTTGATCTACCACATCTCTGTTTGGATATTTCACACCCTCTAAATTCTGCAGCCTCAATAGATCATCTTTGAACTAATATGTTACTGTTCCTCCCTATCACTTGCTCAGTTCCAACCGGGGGGTACTGATGAGATGCAGAAAAACAATTACCAGGTAATATTTCTCTCTCCCCCATATCAATCAAGCTGCTTTATCTGAGCCACCTCTTCTTGCTGAAAGAGAGGAGGAGGATTTGATGAGGAGACACCCCTCTCTTCCATTGGGTTTCAGTAAATTACAGTCTGTGTTCAACTCTTTTCTCTCTGCCCCTCTTTCCCCCCAGAAGAAGAAAAGGAAAAAACAGGTGCAAAATACAAAGAGCACATGATAATATGGGCATCATCCTGGACTCCCAGGCTGGGAGATTTTTCAGGATGGGAGATTTCTTCTGGTTTCAAAGAAGAATGAATCTTGAATTGGGAGCACTTGGACCAACGGTTTCCAGAGAAATGGCAGGAATTCATCATTATGCTGATCTAGAAGGATCCTTTACAACAAACTGGAGGGGTCCAGGTGGCACCAGAGACTGGTTATCACTGCCCAGAAGACTCCTAGCATTGGGTGAGAGGGTGCTGTGTGGTCCGAATGAGATTGGCAGGGCTGCAGGTTGAATGGGCTCTGAGTAGTAACAAGAGGAAGGTCTCCGCTGGATTGAAATGCTCCTGCCATTGTCTACATCCAATGCTTCAAACACTCGGGAGAGTGGGGAGCTGGTCCTCAGCAGGCATAAGGGGAGCCCAGAGCCCAAGGGGCTGATAAGAGCAGGGCTAGAAGTTGGTGCTTGATTTCTTTAGAGCTAAGCTGAAAAGAAAAGGACTGGTACTATGTTAAAGTGAAAAGCCTGGAACTGCTCCACCTCCCCACAGGCAAGTGTTGCCCCCTTGCTTATCCCATTACACCAGGGAGAAGCAGATTTCAGTAATATAGCGACAGTTGCTCACAAGAAATTGGCATATTGCAAGCCACCCCTTGTGTTGTAAGTAGAATGAAAGTCCTGGTTTGTTCCCATGCATTCCAGTGTGCAAACTGGAATTCTGGTGACAGTGACCCTCCGCTTATGGAGAAGTTACAGGAAAATTGCTTTGTGAGGAAACAAATGACCTAGTTATCGGAGGACTCCCCTGTAGCAAATGTTTTCAAGTTCTGTAGCATAGGCAGCGATCAAAAATCGGGGCTCAAGCTTCCCAACCCACCCTCTGATTCAGGGATTCAGGTCTCTTTTCACCTCCTCACATCCAACTTCCCTCTCTAAGCATTGAAGCTGCATTGTATGTAGCTCCTTCCATCCCAGTGGGGGAGGGGGAAGGGGAAGTTGGAGTTCCGACACTATCACCACTCTTGGTTCAATAAAACATCACTCCTTTCTTTTATACCTGACCAGCCCTTTCTGCACATCCCCTCTCCTCTATTTACCTTCCTCCTCCCAATGATCTGTGAGAGATGGACAGAGAGCAGAGAGACAGATTGCAGAGCTGGGCAGGCAATTCCTGATCAATCATTTTAAAGGTTGGTTGAAATGTTCTGAATTTTTTTGGTCAAAATGTTGATGGAGGGGAAAAACATCTTGACAGCTTTTTCTGAAATAGGGCTCATGGCATGTTTCTGTTCCCTGCCTGAATGAATGTAACACTTTAGAATCAGGCTTCCAGTGAGGTGAGGTAACTGATCTGTCTGGGATGGAACATAAGAATGGTCCTACTAGGTCAGACCAAAGGTCCATCTAGTGCAGTATCCTGTCTTCCGACAGTGGCCACTGCCAGGTGCCCCAGAGGGAATGAACAAAACAGGTAATCATCAAGTGATCCATCCCGTCACTCATTCCCAGCTTCTGGCAAACAGAGGCTAGGGACACCATTCCTGCCCATCCTGGCTAACATCTATTGATGGACCTATCCTCCATGAATGTATCTAGTTCTTTTTTGAACCCTGTTATGGTCTTGGCCTTCACAACATCCTCTGGCAAGGAGTTCCACAGGTTGACTGTGCGTTGTGTGAAACTTCCTTTTATTTGTTTTAAACCTGCTGCCTATTAATTTCATTTGGTGACCCCTAGTTCTTGTGTTATGAGAAGTAGTAAACAACACTTCCTTATCTACTTTCTCTACACCAGTCATGATTTTATAGACCTCAATCATATCTCCCCTTAGCGGTCTCTTTTCCAAGCTGAAAAGTCCCAGTATTATTAATCTCTCCTTATATGGAAGCCGTTCCATACCCCTAATAATTTTTGTTGCCCTTTTCTGAACCTTTTCCAATTCCAATATATCTTTTTTGAGATGGGGCGACCACATCCGCACACCGTATTCAAGATGTGGGCATACCATGGATTTATATAGAGGCAATATGATATTATCTGTCCTATTTTCTATCCCTTTCTTAATTATTCCCAGCATTCTATTTGCTTTTTTTGACTGCTGCTGCACGTTGGTGGATGTTTTCAGAGAACTATCCACAATGACTCCAAGATCTCTTTCTTGAGTGGCAACAGCTAATTTAGACCCCATCATTTTATATGTATAGTTGGGATTACATTTTCCAAAGTGCATTACTTTGCATTTATCAACATTAAATTTCATCTGACATTTTGTTGCCCAGTCACCCAATTTTGAGATATCCTTTTGTAGCTCTTCGCAGTCTGCCTGGGTCTTAACTATCTTTAGTAATTTTGTATCATCTGCAAATTTTGCCACCTCAAAAGGGGAATGGATGAGAGAGACAGTAATAATCTTACTTTTTATTGTTGGGCCATTCTCCCAGAAAGATTCCAAACATTGGCTACTGTGCTGGGGAACCATCTGGGCCATCGCCCAACCACTTTTTGGCCAGGCCATAATAGTGCTGTGGTGTGTGGTGAGTGGTGCTGTGACCCCATGTACCAGGCCATAATGCCACTCATTCACAGTTGGCCCAGCCATCCTTCCATCATGATAGGGCAGCATTTTTCAAACTTCGGGTCACGACCCTGCACAGAGTCACTCTGGTCAGCACCGCCAAGCGGGCTGTTAAAAGGCCCATTGGTGGTGCTGCCCAGCTAAGGCAGGCTAGTGCCTACCTGTTTCGACAGCGCGCTGTGCCCCAGAAGCAGCCAGCAGCGGGTCCAACTTCTAGGCAGGGGGGCAACAGGGCTCCGTGCGCTGCCCCCGCCCCGAGCACTGGCTCCGCACTGGAGGGCGAGTGGGGCTGTGCCTGCAGGTGAGAGTCACATGAAGCCACTTGCGCGCCTCCGCCTAGGAGCCGGACCTGCTGCTGGCCACTTTCGGGGCGCTGCACAGTCTGTGGTGCCAGGACAGGTGGGAAGCCTGCCTCTGCACCCCGGCTGCACCGCTGACTGGGAGCCGCAGGAGGTAAGTCCATGCCCCAATCCCCTGCCCCAGCCCTGAGCCCCCCCCCCCAAACCTGGAACCTCTTCCTGCACCCCAAGCTCCTCATTCCCGGCTCCACCCCAGAGCTTGTACCCCCAGTCAAGAGCCCCGACCCCCTCCTGCATCCCAACCCAGTCCCAGCCCAGAGCTCCCAAACCCTGAACCCCTCATTCCTGGCCCCACCCTGCACCCCAATCCTCTGCCCCAGCCCTGAGCCCTTCCCACACCCCAAACCCATCATCCCCAGCTTTGTTGGTTCATGGGTATCAACAATTTTCAACTGGGTCCCCAGAAAAAAAGGTTGAAAACCACTGTGTCTGGGTCAAATCTGAGTGAGCGGCATTGTGATCTGGCACCATGGAGTCACAGTGCCACTCAGGTTTCGATGCTGCGACAACATGCACCAAGTTAGAGTTCCTCACTCAGATTTAGAGAGGGGTGGGTGTAGGGACTCATGGTTGGGGGGAGTAGGAGGGAGCCTGAGAGGGAACGAGGAGGGTGAGGTGGAATGAGGGGGAAATCTATCCCTCATCACTCTAAATGGAGCTCCGCAGCCCGATTCCAAATGCTTTACAAATGACACATAGGAATACCTTTGCCCAGCAGTGAAATGCAGCCACTTCTGGGGTACAGCACAGCAGTTCAGGAGGTGAAGTGAAGAATACTAGATCTAGTGAAACTAAGGGGGAGTTTTCAATGAGAACGGTAATTAACCTGGAATTTGGCCAGGATATTGTTGATAACATTTCTACTGTTGCAAAAAGTGCCTTGCAGCCTTTAACGACCACACTAGGTTGGAGGCTCAGTGCCCCTAATACCAAGGTTAGTTAGTTCAGTACTGACTTAGAGGGAAAAATGCCAGATGAAATCACCAAAATCCTCTTTCTCCCTTATCTGTGCTTTCCCTGGAGGTCTTCCACTGAAGTTCTGGCCCAGCATGACTCACCTAGCTTATTAGACTGGATGAGGTCATAGGCTGAGAAAGTGAGGTAACTGCAGCAGGATAAAGAGGGATTCAGCTCTGAAAGGTGGGACAGGTGAGAGGTATGATAGGAAGCGAGGTGGCCAGTCTATGTGATATGGAGGAGAATTCTGGTCTGTTGTGAAGGACAGGTACTAGAAAGTGGAATACCAGCAGGTCTGTATGGGATGGAGAGGAATTTGGACCTGCATACATAACATTTTCATTGGCAATATCTCCAATACCCAACTGCAGCTATGTGAAACTGGGCAGGGTTGAACATACAGTCCTAGGGTCAACTGGATTCTGGCTGCACAGCCAAGTTAGGGAGGGGACAGTCCTGGGGCAGAGGGTCATGGCCTTGGAATCTCAGCGTGGGAACGTCCCAGCGGCTCCGCTCCTCCTCCCTCAACTCCATCTCTATCCGGTGGCCTTGGGCATGCATCCGCTGGTGGGAGCGGAGGCCTGAGAGCTTGGGGAAAACCTTGCCGCACTCCCCACAGCGAAAGGCCTTCTGGACGTGGGTCTGCCGGTGCTTGAGCAGGGCAGTGGAGCGGATGAAGGCCTTGCCGCACTCGGAGCAGACAAAGGGGCGGTCGTTGGTGTGAGTAGCCTGGTGGAAGGTGAAGCTGGATGACTGGCTGAAGGACTTGTTGCAGATGCTGCAATGGAAGGGCTTGAGGCCCATGTGCATCTTGCGATGCTGGAGCAGGGTGGAAGGGTCAGAGAAGGTCTTCTCGCAGAAGGGACACTCATATGGCCGGTCGCCGGTGTGCGTGTTCTGGTGGATCAGCAATGAGGTAGAGCGGGCGAAGGACTTATCGCACACAGAGCAGCGGTAGGGCTTCTCGCCAGTGTGTGTGCGTTCGTGCCGCCGCACCATGGAGGCCTGGTAGAAGCCCTTGCTGCAGTAGGAGCACTTGTAGGGCCTCTCACCCGTATGGATCCGCTGGTGCACTTTGAAGTCCGACTTCCTGGCAAAGCTCTTGCCACAGTCCCCACAGATCAGAGTAGTGGCACCAACAGCTGCCATGGGCTTGCGGTCTCTCAGTACAGGTGCAAGCTTGCTGATTTCTGCCACTGCTGCCAGCTCTGTGGGCACAAAACCAGCAAAGACTCTGCCAAACTCTGCCCTGCCCTGGCCGCATTCTGCAGGACTGTCCATCATCATGCTGTCCTCACCCTGCTTGCTGATGACTGGGCTCTGGTCTCCAAAGCCCTCCACTCATGGGCAATCCCTGATCTGTCCGATCCTACCCTTTTCCTTTGCCAGGTTAAGGCACAGCTGCACTCCTGCCATGAATGGTGACTTGTGGAACTGCTGTGTGCTCACAGTCCATGCCTCCCAGCACCTCCAAGGTCTGAAACCAAAGAGACGCAAACAGGAGATGCAAGTCCCCTTTACAACAAACTTAGAGCTTGGCATTGCTTTCATAGGTCTCCCCTCCAGCATAGGGTGACCAGATGTCCCATTTTTAAAGGGACAGTCCAGTTTTTTGGGATTTTTTCTTATATAGGCGCCTATTACTCCCCCCCCCCCATCCCATTTTTTCATAGTTGCTATCTGGTCACCCTACTCCAGCATCCCTTAGCGGCCTCTGAGCCCTACCCCTTGTCTATGCAGGGATTAGCCAGCCCTGATTTCAGCCATCAGTGGCCAGTAATCAGAGTAGCCGCACCAGTGCAAACCCCTAGCGTAGAGAACGAAAACCATGATTTGCAGAAACTGAACTTGCCCATGCAAATCACAGCTTTCCTTGTCTACGCTAGGGCTTTTCATCTCTGCTGCTGCACTGATTGCTGGCCATTGTGCCCAGTGTAGACATGGCCCCATCCTCCATAAATTTTGAGGTCTGAGGTAATTTTTAAAAAATGTTGCATGACTGAATGACATAACCCCCCCAATGTCCATCACTAAGTACGATGATTTCTTGCAGGGTTCGACACTACCATGTTGCGCGACAGACACTTGACAAAATTAAGTTCCCTTAACCCACAGCAGCCTCCTACCCCTACCCCTCTGTTGTTTGGTCAGTGCCTGCTATAGCCTGGTAGGTTCCACCTACCTACCATAACTTTTCCAAAAGCTTCAGCAGCTTTCTAGGAAAAATCCCATTTAGCACAGTTCCCTAGGAAGAGTCTAACACAGGCTGGAAGCTCAGTGCAGAGAAAGCAAGCATGGGGGAGACTTCCCTTGTGTTGATGAGCTAACAGCCACCCGCTTAACGGGCTGGCTCTGGTTTGTCTGGCCAGGAGCAGCTGGGCTCCGGAGCAGGCTGCCTGTCCTGTTTCACATGAGTGGGGACAGCCTGGGGTCAGGCCTGCAGGGAAGGAGCGCACTGGCACCCAGGGAAAGACTGACGGAGCAGAGGCATGCTGCCTGCCTGCTCTCCGGCTTCAGGGGCATGGCAGGGCTGCTGCCGCAGGCACCGCTGAGCAGCAGGGCAGGGGCTGCCCAGAGGGGGTTGCCAGTCTCTCAGCTGGCATGTGTAGGGGCCACTGCGCCCCCCATGGCAGCTCGGAAGGGGGACCTCCCTCTTCTCGCCTTCCTACGGCAGGACCCTGCCCGCTCCAGCCCCGCAGGGTGCCGGGCGTGGCCGACCCAGGCTCACCTCCCTCGGTGCTGCCGCGCGCCGCTGGTTCCCCGCGGGCCCGGAGACTTGCGCGCCGCAGCCGCCGCTGCTCTCCCGGCCGGTGCGCACAGGGGCCTCCCCTTGCCGAGGACCCCAGCGCACAGCCCGTGCACACACACACTCTGCATAGGCAGCTGTCCGCCCAGGCTGCCTGTGCAGCGGCGGGGAGACAGGGCGAGGCGGGTGGGGGGCTGGCAGGGCGAGCCCGGCTTGGTTTATTTTTTTAAAGCCTCCCTCCCACCCAGAGCCGCCTAGTGCTTATTGATCCCCAGGCAGGCAGCAACCGGCCCGGATCGGGGAGGGCTGAACGGCCAACCTTATCTTTGAACTCCATCAGCTTAACACGTGCTAAAGGCACCTGCCCGACACACTAGGCTGGTAACACGTGTTAGCCAACACCTTCCAGCTCATAGGATAAGGCTATTGGCTACCCTGTAAGCAGAGGGGTGACTGCACCACCCAGCTAGCGGTGATGCGCTAGGCTGGGTACACATAGCAGGGACGCTGCAGCGCAGGCTGGCTGCCCGGCGAGTACCCCAGGTGCTGGGGTAGGCTGGTACAGCCGCCCTGCTGCTGCAGCATCACTGCTATTGGTAACCACGCTTGGGCGAAAGTGAGCCGGTACCAGCCCGTACGCAGCCCACGGCAGCGCTTTAACGACCCTGCCCCCGTACGGGCAGGGCCACCAACGGGGCGGGGAAGGGGCAGCAACGTTAAAGCGCTGCCGGAGGGTCCTTTGCCGTGGCGGTGCTTTAATGTCGCTGCCCCCCTGCTGGCGGCCCTGACAGTAGGCAGGGCCAGTGACGGGGGGGGGGGGGGGGGGG
>NC_048305.1:53957941-54019096 GCF_013100865.1 Trachemys scripta elegans
GGGGGGGGGGGGGGGGGGGGGGGGGCGCAAAAGGGGCAGCAATGTTAAAGTGCTGCCACGGCAAAGGACCCTGCTTAAAGCGCTGCCACAGCAGCGCTTTAACGTCATTGCCCCTCCCCCCCCGGACGCCGGCGGGGGGCCAAAGGGAGCTGCTGCCCCGGGGCCAGTGATTTAAAAGGCAGCAGTTGGGGCCGCAGGCCCTTTAAATCGCCGCTGGAGCGCCAAGCGGTGCATGCCAGGCAGCGTGGAAGGGCTGGCTGGGGGATGCTCACTCCCGAGGCCCCGCCCCGTCCGGGAGCCAGAGCCAGCCCCGTACCGGTAAGTCTTCAGAGTTACTTTCACCCCGCCCACACTAGCTCAGGTATGTCCACACCGGCTGCAGTCAGACCTCCCATTGCGGTATGGACATATCCCTAGTGTAGATGAGGCTGCAATCCCACCTCCCCTGTGTCGGAAAGGGGGGCCTATTGCTTTTACACTTTTGGGTGGATTTCACTCCCCTATTTTGATCTTCCTTTGTTTAGAATCTGGCTCATTCTGTCCCCACCCTATTGACATCTCAGTTCGTGCTGCAGTTCAGGGATTATGGAGTTAATACAGAAGTCACTGGTGAAAATGTTAATGACTTGATATTTGAACATAGCCCATCTCTGAAGCAAATGTGTTGGTGTGAGCTCTTGCAGCAATGTGAGGAACAAACTAATGTTCTAGGAAGGATTTGATATGATCAGTGTGTAAGGGGATGAAGTTCCCTAGTGTTTAGTGGACTGAGGAGTAGAGAGTTCAGTAAACACAATGTGTGAAATCCTAGTTCCAATGAAATCAGTGGAAGTTTTGCCATTGACTTCCCTGAGGCCAGAATTTCACCTTAAGTCTGTACACGGGTCCATTGGCAGACCAGCGTCGGGAAAGTCATCTACTCGGTGATCCTACCAGATCATTTTAGACTGCGTATTAAGGAGGAATGATCTTCTAGCAAATTACCAATATAGTTGTGTAATTGGCAGTGGCTATTGATTTAGTTCACTTCTGGCCAGTCTGAATCTGAATTAACCATGGTACCAGTAGATCCTTTAACAATGCACTGAGGTCAAACACAGGTGGTGTGGCAAATTACTGTTTTTATTTTATTCAGCAGCCTCTTTGTTCCCCCTATTACACAATGTATGTTTCCTCCTATTAGCAAACCCTTAAATCCCAATTCAGGAATTCATCCCTACTCAGGAAAACTTAAGCACCTGCTTAAGTGCTTTCCTTAATTGGGGCCTCAGTTTGAATGGGAAAAGGAGTGCTGCTTTCACATTCTCATATAAAAAGGTATCTAACAGAGTCCTTAACTACAGCGTGCATACAGGCGTCACATGAAGGGTTCTGCAGAGACGGTTTATGAGTCATGCTGTTGGGATGGAAGGAAACGGGGGGTAGGGGGAAAGGTCACCTGTGTTTGAGAAGACAGATGAGTTTCCAAAGGCAGGAAGGTACAGTGAGACCCCAAGAAAGCTCTGAAAAGGGAGAGGATTCCTGCACTGTGCTCTAAAGGGCAGAAGTAGGCTAGGAAGACCGGGGTGCCAGGAACAGGTTACTCGCTATTGTGTCATTTTGAAGTTGAATGGAAATGCAGGAGAACACCACACTAATTTGAGATGTTTTGGGTTGTCCTGTCTAGAACTGAACAGCAGGTGGCATCATCACCCTTCCAATAAGCAGAAATGATACCAGGCAGTGGCACAGAAAGGAGGTCCTGAAGGGAGAATCATCCCAGGCAGTGAGGAGACCTGTCTGTGCCTCTGTCTGTCTGTCTTCCACACTGGATTAAGCACTCACCTGCAATCAATGCACTCAAAAAAAGCAGACAAACCAAAGTGTCTCTGGCAATGGTGGGGGTAGTAATTTTCCTCCTTTATTCCCATCATTCTGGGATTCACTGCAAAGCCCCCACTCCAGGTAATTGCAAGCATACCCTTGGAAATACCCAGCTAAGGGTAAGAGATGTCCCCTGCCTCCAGATCCCCTAAACCTCCCCATGACATCTGCAGAACAGCCCCTGGATAGCATGGCCTTCGCGACAGACATTCAGCAATTGGCCCAGCTGAGCAGGGATTTGATAGGACCTGCCCTGTCACTGAAGGGGCAGCACACGGTTCTGAATACAGATCCTCAGCTGGTGGATATTGGCTCAGCTCTGTGGACATCAGAGGAGCTAGGCTGATTTACACCAGTTGAGGAGCTGGCCCTGAGTTTCTAAGGCCCTTTTACACGTTGACTTTTAGCCACCTTTGTTATTAGTGATGTAATTGGCTCTGAACATGTGGCCACCTAAGGTTTTTCTGACTCCTTTCCCAGCACGGTGTAAGTGATGGCAGGGTGTCAGCACAGCCATCTCCACACACACACTGCTGCAGAAGGTGGAGGGGTGAAAGTCATGAAAGGCTAAGCTGTGTCGTTGCTGCCAGAGCAGGAACAGCCTGCAGTACCCAGTGATTGTGCTTCTCCCAAGCTCCATGGCCTGCATCAGCAGAGGACTCAGACCCTGGCCATGCCCCTTTGGGGTGATGTGTCCCTCCAGGGTGCAGAGAGGGACTGCCCTCTGCATTCCGCCCAGCACTGGGACACAGTTGTCCCAGGCCCTTTGTGGGTGGGGAGAGAGCAGGCTCTTTTCCCTCTTCCCCATGTGTCCCCAGCTGTGCAGTGACACCCAGAGGAGAGTGCCAGTTGATAGCCACGCCATGCATCTCCTTATTTAATGTGCACATCTGGGTGGAAGGATAGGGATTCTAGTGTATCAGCCCATTATTACAGGTGGAGAAACTGAGTCAGAAGGAAGGTGAGTGACTTGCCTAAAACCACCAAGAGAATGGGTATGTAAAGCAAGCTTGGGGCTTCTAGCTCCCAGTTCTCAGACCTCTAGGTCACACCTCTCCTCTCCCAGGAGAGTGGTTTGGGTGAGTCTGAAAAATGTATGTAGGGCAAGCAGAGCTCTGGATTGGTGACTGCACGTGTGCTCACTGCCACTTGGCTCTCTGCATTGCCCAGAAGAACTGTGCCTCACCTACCTGTTCACTCACTGTCTGATAGAACATAGGCCAAAATTGTGTCCCCTCCCCCTCAGCTCCATTGTGTCCTTCATGAGGTGGGGCTGCTGAGCTCAGGATAACAGAGAAGAAAGAACACTACCCCAGCAAGCTCTGCTGCCTGTTCTCAGTTGGCTTCCTGGGATTGGCTGGACAGCAGGGGGCGTGGCTGAGAATTTCTGCCGACTCCTTGCCCCACACACATCTGACCCTGGCAGCAGACCCTGGTGTTGCCCCTTCCCAGCAGTGGTAAGTCTCCCTCTGTAAAATCACTAGGGCTAGGTCTATACTACCCGCCTGAATCGGCGGGTAGAAATCGACCTCTCGGGGATCGATTTATCGCATCCCGTCGGGACGCGACAATCGATCCCCGAATCGGCGCTCTTACTCCACCAGCGGAGGTGGTAGTAAGCGCCGCCGACAGAAAGCCGCAGAAGTCGATTTTGCCGCCGTCCTCACAACGGGGTAAGTCAGCTGCGATACGTCGAATTCAGCTACGCTATTCACGTAGCTGAATTTGCGTATCTTAAATCGACTCCCCCCTGTAGTGTAGATGTACCCTAAATGTGCTCCACTCCAGGTGGCAAATTCATCCCTGCCCAGACACCAGGGATGCACCTGATCGGGCTGGTTCAGCCTGCTGGAGGGTAAGACAGGTTCGAGGGCAGCCCTAAGTTGCACCCCTGCTGCAATGGCTCCTGTGGGGCTTTGCAGGAGTGTAGGACTGCCAGGGTGCAGGTCTTCATTGGCTACACCCGAGGTACCCCTGCTTTATCCCTGCCTTGACCCAAAACACCACCTGCCCCAGAGATAGTGCAGCTTTGTGCTCTGCACCTGGTGGAGTCTGTCTGCCTTACAGCCTTTGGCACTGTCAAGGTTCCCTCCCCACTCTCAACTTTAGGGTACAGACGTGGGGACCCGCATGAAAGACCCCCTACACTTATTTTTACCAGCTTAGGTTAACAATACGCTGGCACCACCAAGCGTGTTCCAAATATTTAGGGAGAGCCACTTGGAACTCTGCCTTTCTCCAAATATCTCCCAAGTCCCTAACTCCCCTTTCCTGGGTAAACTTAAGAATAATCCTCCCCCAAGCCCCTACACCCCTTTCCCGGGGAAGGCTTGAGGATATCCCCTCACCAATTAGTCCTGGTGAGCACAGATCCAAACCCTTGGTTCTTAAAACAATGAAAAATCAATTAGGTTCTTAAAAGAAGAATTTTACTAAAAGAAAAGGTAAAAATCATCTCTGTAAAATTAGGTTAGAAAATAGCTTTACAGGGTAATCAGATTCAAAGAGCCCAGAGGAACTCCCTCTAGTCTTAGGTTCAAAATTACAGTAAACAGAGGTAAACCCTCTAGCAAAAGGAACATTTACAAGTTGAGAAAACAAAGATAAAACTAATACACCTTGCCTGGCTGTTACTTACAAATTTGAAATATGAGAGACTTGTGAAGAAAGATTTGGAGAACATGGATTGATGTCCGGTCCCTCTTAGTCCTAAGAGCGAACATACCCAAAACAAAGAGCACAAACAAAAGCCTCCCCCCCCCAAGATTTGAAAGTATCTTGTCCCCTTATTTGGGTCAGGTGTCAACCAGGTTACCTGAGCTTCTTAACCCTTTACAGGTAAAAGGATTTTGGTGCCTCTGGCCAGGAGGGATTTTATAGTATTGTACACAGGAGGGTTGTTACCCTTCCCTTTCTAGTTATAACAGGCACTGGCCTAGCTGGCAGAAAGCGGCATAGTGCATTGATTAATGGGGGGTCCTAGCTCACCAGCAAAACACAGGGGACAGCTGAGGTCAGCAGACAGGAAGCTCTGACAACAGGTGGGGTTCATCGCTTTCACTTGTATGGGCTTTTCTTACAACCAGTCCTGATGCAGCACTCCTGCCACCAGCAGTGTGCAGTAATCATGAGATAGCACAAGGTCCCTGGGGAACAGAGGACACGGTAGGTCTGATCTCTGCAGTGTATCTCCTCATTGGGGGCAATAGAGAGAGACGGCCCATGTGCTTGCAGCAGCAGCAGGCCTGGAGGTGGCAGCTGGGGAAAGGGCAAGGGGGAGAAGTCTGATGTAAGCAATGAGGAGAAAATACCTCTGGAATTTGCTCGACATGTTTGCGTTCCCATGGTCAGTGCTGGAGCAAGTCTCTGGCATGGGGCTAGGAGGCGCTGTGCTGTTGAAGATGCCAGCTTTTGTATGCTGCTGCTTTGAGCATTGGAGCCATTGAAGAGCCCACGGTACTTTTCATCAGAGGCATTGATCCCAGTGCTCGGCCGGACTGTGAGTCGGCTAATTACGTTCTACAGCTAGGCAATTCCCCCTGCAGGTCAACTGGATGCTGCATTTTCCTTTTATTATTTGCCCACTGCTGTATGTAGTGTTACCGTGTGGTGTTAAACAGCTGCCTTGTTCTATCCCAGAGGAGGCTGCATTTCAGTGCTGAGTGACGTGATTGCTATGTTTGCAGAGATTTGCATCCTTCATGGGGAAAGGTGCTAAATCAATGTAAGATTAAAATAGGGTGGCCTCTGATGCAGTTTGGTTACTTCTAACCCCCTACAGGTCTGGTGCTGTGTTGTCTGAGAAAGGAGAGGCCCATTCTGCCTTCCCTGGGGACGTGGGAATTAAGTGACTGTGCCCTGGAGAGGTGCTGTGGGAGCTCCTGCCCATGGGCCTCTGGGTGAGCAGGGGAGGCTGCTATGAGCCTAGTGTCGCATTGTCTTGGTCTTGGAAGTAGGGTTGGTAGCTGGCCTGCTCCCTCCCTGCCCTCACTTCTCCCAGTTGCTCCAGCTGCCACTGCTGGTTCCCAGGGGAGCAGTAGTCTTAAGAATTTCCCCCTAGGGAGGTGCTGAGGGTTGGGTGTGGCTGGAGGAAGGAAGGTGGATTTCAAATCCCTGTTGTTTTTATTTGCACTGCTGTTGTGCCTAGGAATCCCCTGGCATGGACCAGGACCCCACTGTCCTAGGTGCTGTACAAACCCAGAACAAAAGGCAGTCCCTGCCCTGAAGAGCTAGAGAAGCAGATGGCAGGTAATTATCTGACACAATGCAATAAAATCAAAAGCAGAGTAATAGTGTGAAAACCCTTTGAAGGCTTTAAGAAAAGTTAATGCTGGAGACAGAGAGAGGCAAAAACCATATCCACAAGCCCTAGCAGGAGAGAGTTGGGAGGAGTGGAGGAAGAAAATACTCTATCAAAAAATCTCCTGTCTTTGAATCATCCTTGAGATTCAGCTTGATCCTTCTTGGCACAGTCTTGTAAACCATCCACCTCAAATTCCTGGCAGGTTGAATAGCAAAGAGAAAAAAAAGCTAAAGTATTGCTTACTTATGGTGGCCATTATATCTATTCCAGATAAGGAATGTGTAATCATTACAGTCGGACTGAAGGAATCACTTTCATTTCAGGATCAGACGAATATCTTTCGGATGTGGCCCATGATATGTAGCCCTACAAAGAGACCCCCAGCTGATGTAATGTGGTGTAACTCCATTGAAGTTGATAGCCCAGTAATGCTTATCTGTTAAGGTGGATTTTATTGAATTGGGAATGGATTTTGCTGTCTGTCACCAGTTCAGTAAAATCTACTTTTAGCTACTTCAAGCTGAAACAAGTTGTAGATAGTTGGCAGGACAAAAGATGTATTTTCTCTCATCTTGATGGCACCAGAAAGTTTGTTGCATTCCATGCTAGTATGGCTCCACAGCTGAGGGCTAAAGATACAGGCAGGGCGGGGGTGATCCTTGAAGATCTCACAAAACATTACATGCTCCTGAAATTCTGCTTTCTTACGAGTCCAATCCTGCATGTCCTTTGGGTGCAGAATTCCCAGTGAAGTCAATGGAGGAGTTCTGCACATGGCAGGCCTGCAGGACTGAGCCCTTAACGGCTGGTCTCTGCTTTCTTGTTCAGTGTCAGAGCTCATTATACCCATATAATTGTCACTGTTTTTCCTTGTTATTTGTATTACAGTAACACCAAGATCTGGGCCGACTACATAGTAAGAGTGAGCGCCTGCCTCGAAGAGCTTACATTCTAAACAGACATGGGAAGAAAGAAATATTGTGATCCTCATTATACAGATGAAGAGGCTGAGGTGCAGAGAGATTAATGACTTGCCCAGGGTTACAGAGGAAATCTGCGGCAGAGCCAGGAAATGAATCCAGGTCTGCTGAGCCGCAGTCCAGTGCCTAAGCCACAAGACCGTCCTTCTACTGGAAGTCACATTACTGTTAGGATTTTGCTAATTATTCTCTCAGGCCTTTCTTCTTCTGTGATAGCCTTGGGTTTGGCAGCACAGGTCATAGTTCCCCTTGGTTCTATTATTTTCTTGCCATCTTTCCTTCTTTCCATCAGTCCTGAAACTCTTCCTTAGTTTTCATTCTGTCCTCACTTAAGCGGACACCTTCTGAAGTCAAAGGGAATAGTGCGTGAGTACAGAATTGAAGATTTGGCCCAGTGACTAGAACTGGGACTTTCTAGAATTGAATGTGTCTGCGAAATGCTTCTGTCCTGTGGTTCTTTAGCTCCCTTCTCAGTATTTGTGGTAAGGATTTGTGCAATTTTGACGTGTGTAATAACCATCTAATCATCATGACCAGGGCAGTGTCTCCATTCCACACCCAATCCCCTTTTCTCTGGGCTCATTTTCTTAACTATCACTTTCGTGTCTAGAGCTCTGATGCTCTCCAAGTCAAACACACACCACTTTGCGGAGCATCCCTGTGTTGCTCTCTCCTGCTTCTTGTTCCTGTTCTTGCAAGGGTGACACCTTTGCTGAGAATGGGCAGGGGGAAAGGCTGTAGGGTGAAGGGATATTTTTGGGGTGAAGTTGTAAAGTGCCCCCTTGTTCAGGCTTTTCCCCCGTCCAGCACTTACTTGTCCCCTCTTGCTTCCGACTACTGTCTGCCCCACTGTGCTGCTGCTCCCTCTCACAGGGACTTGGCCTAAAGATAGTGTTAATAAGTACAGTGTTTGGTGCAGGGTGATGGTTAACAGCACAGTGACAGAGGAGGGAGAAGAGACTATAGCAGACTCCAATTGTCCTAAGTTAACAATAACCTCACAGGCCTGGTGAGGGGGCCTCAGGGGCCATTGAGGCAGTCATGTTACTACCCACCACCCCTTCGCAAACAGCGGTTACTATAAGAACTGCAATTAGCAGCCATTTGTTATTAACCAAGAGAAAGATGCATTCCTGGTCACGTCACAAAGAATTGGCTGGGAATCGTGGGCTAGATCTGCATTTCTGGCCAAGTTTTGATGGACTGCAAGGCAGCCAGCCCTGCCTCGTACTGTAATAGTGTGTTTCTTTCCAGATCTTACTCTCTAGAGGGAGCAGCAGGGAGCGCTGTCTGCTCACACATCATGGAACTCTCCAACTGACTGCATTAGAGGTAGCAAAGTACTGAAGAGGGACAAGCTGAGTAATAGAAGGTCCCCTCTGGAGCTTGTTTGTGTGACTGAATTAACTGGCCTCCCCTGAGCTCTTGCCAACCTCCACCCCCCACTCGGGTTTTCAGGGTTGCACCTTTATGGGAAGGCTATTTTTGAAAACTGCCCCGCCCCTCTCTCTGGCCCAGGTCCTGTAATAAGAGAATAAGGAGGCACTTTGTGAAATGAATGGCTGGTAAATTTAGATCAAATAAAAGGAAATCCTTCCTCACACAGCATGTGCAGCCACCCTGATGGAAAGCACCGTTGGGAGCAGGTCATCCAGGACCAGCACTGAGGCTGCATTGTAGTAAGGCCTGGGTGGCTGGTTCTGACCTGTAATAACAGAGTAGTTATGTGGGCTAAGATAGTAAAGGCAATTCAGGCTCCTGATTCAAACATACACTGATCACTGGCAGGGTGGGGGGAGGGCAGGAAGGAACACCACACCTTCTCCAGTGTGCAGCACTATACAAATGGCTACATTAGTGAGGAGGAGGGGGACCCACGCTCTTAAAATGGGCCGGCAAGCTGGTGTTAGAGCTGGGGGAGGCCGTGGAGGCACTCTGAGGTGCAAACTGAGTACATGCCTTGATTTTTGTTACTGCCCAGGTAATTAGTGTATCGGGGGAACCCCCCTAAGCAAAGCATCCTGACTGCAAATTACCGCAGCTCTCAGCATTTCTTCATCCACTTCGCAGCTAAGGCAATAGCTGAAGCATGTGGCAGCTTTTCACACCGCTCTCTTGCCCACCCTCCTGTCCTGCACACGTGGAGACTGGGACACAGGACGCCCTGGATGTTACCATATCAGGGACTGTTGTGCACGTTTCCAGGCTGCTGAATACCTGACTGGTATCTATAGAGAACATTCCCTTCCCAGCGAGACAGGGGCTGTGGGTTGTGCTCAGGCAGGCAGGCCATGGACTCCCCTCCCGCCTCCCCCACAGAAGAATACGAGTGTGTAAATGTTTCCTGCCCGGTTGTTTAACCCTTGCACACGTTAGTGAGCACTTCCCCACGTGACATGTCCCCCTGAAGTCAGTGGAGTTGCTGGTGGCTGTAAGAGCTCATCACTGTAAGGATCCTTAAACATTTTTGCACCAGATTCTCAACCGGCATAAATCACTGTAGCTCCATGGACTTCAATGGAGCTGGGCTGATTGACCCAGCTGAAGATGTGATGTGGGTGTGGCACAGCCATTGTGCAAACACCGTTCAGGTAATAACCTGCCTGGGACTTCTCAGCAGGCCAGGGTTTGCAGGTTTGCCAATGATAACAGCAAAGATAAGATACAAGAACCCTGCACTAAGTTAGGCTCTCCCCCTCCTTCTGTTATCATCCTCTTGAAAGGTGCTTTGTACTGTGTGCTTATCCTTGCAACAAGGCATTGAGCAGGTATAAACAGCCGTCTTACACACACTCGCACGCCTCTCCTCCAACAGCCCTTATCCTAAGCAACCTCTGTGCTTCATTTCATACACTAACTCTCCATGCTACAGCTTAACCCCCAGCCCCATATCAAACTCCACCAGAACAGCTGGAGAGCGAACAACCAAAGTAAGCCCAGGTTAGCAGTGGCTGAAACTACCAGCTCCTGGTGGTTTGGTGGCCTCCATGAAATGAATTGGGGGTTTCATGGAAGCCACCAGCTAACTGGCACCCGGGTTGCAGAGCCAGCACTAGGCATAAGCAGACTAAGCAATTGCTTAGGGCCCCGAGCAGCTCAAGGGGGGCCCCCTATTCGCTTTTCATTATGTGTTGCGGGGGGGGGGGGGGGGGGGGGGGGGAATATTCCTGCTTAGGGCTCCTAATGGGCTAGTACTGCCTCTGCTGGGTTGACAGTTTCAGCAGAGAGGGCCAGGCCTGTATGGAAGTTGAACTCCCCTTCAGCCTCTAAACAAGGTGCCTCCAGCGCAGGGTTGAAGTACACTGATGGGGCAGTGTGGGAGAAGCTTGCACAGTCGATGTCCACACTGTCAGTGCTGTGAATGAACACCCCAAGGCTGTTGGTCCCACATCTTTCACTCACCCCAAAAAGGGAGTCAAGAGAGAGAAAAACTCTCTGGGTGTTTATGAGAGCCATATTGGACAGTGCTGGTCATGCTGATGTCAGGATGAGATGCCTGATTGCATATGTACATTCCATCATTGTGCCAGTGTAATGCACTGGATGGGTGCGTGTGATCATGTCTCTCTCTAGCCATTGGATATAGCGAGGCTAAGGGTATGCTGCTTTCTGACAGCTAACACTTACTCCTTTAGTGCAAGTGATAAGGGCTTGTCAGTGCTTCTGGTACAGCAGTGTGGTGTCTGTGCGTATGTAGTAAAACACAGGGGGCCAGACCCTCCCAAAGAACTCAATGGAGGCGTGCCAATTGACTCCAGGTGAGAATCTGGCCCAGAGTGGGAAAGGTTTCTGAAGCAGAGCCAGTTAGGAAGAGAAAAGAAGTGCAAGGCCATGAGAGAAGACCAGGCTGTGGATGTGCAAACCTGGAAAAATAAAGGAGAAACGCTAGCTGAGCGAATCCATTGACCAATGGAAGAAACTAATAACAAAGGATATGGACAGAGAAATTAGTTTCTCTCCAAGGGAGATGGGTGGCAGACTCCATCCACAGGACCAGCATCTGGGACAGAAGAGAAGATCTAAAGTGAATTGTGACCACACCCCCAAATGTGCTGTATCAGGTAAGATAATGTAAAGATCCTGGGATGAGTGGAGCACACCATATAGCCCAGATAGATACCAAAGAAGTTCTAGCCCAGCAGCAGGAATCTCCCCTGGCAGAGAGGGGAGGTACCAGAGAAGAAGAGGGAAGGGACGGAAGAAGAAAAGCATCATTGCCAGAATGATGTTTAAAAAAGGCAATGCAGGTGAAAAGAGAATGTAAGTGCAAAGGTGCTGGGTGTGTTGGGAAAGGGGAGATTGTGGAATGTTCAGAGGTGTGATAGCAGAATGTGTAAATGTACCTGAGATAGCCTCAATCTAGCTATAGAGCAGTGAAGCTGTGGCCGCACAGACTTCAGTGTGGGCTAGTTGCCCAAATAACTACCCACGGTCCCACGTAGGCGTATGCAGTTCATGCTGAAACCTGTGTTACTGCCACCTCCCTAATCCAGGACCCAAGCTAGCTGGATTAAAGCTAGATCTAGTACATCTGTATGTGCTTCCATCACACACCCTGATTGCAGTGTAGACATACCCCAGAAAAGAACTAAGCTAATACGGTTCTTAACCAGCAAATATATTGGGTCAAACCCTACTCTTGTTCACACTGGTGTAAATCTGGAGTCTCTCCCTTTGAACTGGGCCTGTTGCCTGGTATTAGTGAATATTGCCACCAATTAGTTTACTGGACTGCAAGTTTATGATGATCTTAAGTGATATCATCACAGCCAATGTAGAACATGCTGAAAAACGCTTGGTTGTCCTGATCCACAGTTTCAATGACTTTCAAACGGACTCACAAAGGGGATAAATATGGGGAAGCAGGTATCAACACAAACCCTACCAGAATAACAGACACCACATCAACTTCCTGCCATGTAAGCTGTATAGTTCCCTCAGTAAAAACTCTCCCCTTGGCTTCAATGAAGCCAGTTTCATAAATCCTTTCCTTGTGCAATGCCATTGGATTGTGAGGTTAAACTGGATGGCATTGGAGGTGTTTTCAGTCAAAGGTCCTTAACTCTGAAATTTACACCCCTGCAGTGGTCCAACAGCACTCAGGGTCTGTTGTGATAATTGAGCCTACAGCTTTACCTTCATTATGAGTTTAACTGTAAGCAGTGAGTGAAAGTTTATAAGATGTAATAATAACTTTTAGCAACAAATGTTAATGGGAAAAGGTATGAGAGGGAGACAGAGACTGAGTTAGTCCAAACAAAAAGGCCTCCTGATAGAACTCAAGGACTGTGTTAAATGTGGAACTAGAAATCAGTGAACCAAAATTGGTGTGTCGGAAACTAGGCCTAATTGGTGGACAAAATAATGAGGGGATGGGCTATTCTGCCCACCACTCCCCTTTTGGGGTCCTTAAATGAAGACTTGGGGGAGAAAAATTAACAACTGGAGTGAGCTTCACCATCATGGCTGCCACCCCAACTGTCTCATAGGACCACAGACCTTCTTCATCCTAATCGTGAGAGATGTCCTGAGCAGCCCAGGTCAGAGAGAGGCACCCAGATGACACCACCTCTACCAGCTCCAGCTGAATCCCAAACACCACCTCGGATGAAACGGGACTGGACTTTAACCGCAGCAGCAGCAATAACAGCTCCAGCTTTTCTTAGCTAACTTTTCTTTTCCCCATAGGATAGTTATTGCCGTCTTTGTTATCATCTAAGAGACTGTGAGACACGGGGGCTTTGCCTTCTAAAAACTCTCTCCAGCTCAAGGGAAAGGGAACAAGGGTTGTTGTTGTTAAAATGAAAGCCTCACTTAATACTTTACCTGTTAAATGCTTTAACTGTTTTCCCGTCTTTTCTTTACCTTTAATAAGAGGTTAAAATACTTTGTAAAAGTGTGTTTGCCACGGACCGTGCTAAGCAATATGAGGTCTCTATAGACCAAACCCCAAAGTTATTTAACGCTGTTTAATGTTGGACAGTGACTGTTCTATGTTAACACCTTTGGCCCAAGTACTCCACGTAAATTAATATAAAATGTTTGTGTTCCCAATGTGGGGCCCAAAGTGTTAAATACATACTCAGACACTGGCACCTTGGCAAACAAGCAATTGTTTCCAAAGTTAGTTTAAAACAAAAGTTTGTTTTAAAATTCTTAAATGTGTTGAGTTTGTTTGAGATGAACATGCAAAACAAACTGTTACCATTTTTGCTTGAAAAAAAGAGAGGGTTAACGATTGTTTTATAGTGATTTTTAAAAAAAATCTTGTAAAATGCTTTGGTTCATTTTTTTTTCCCTTGTGTTTTGAGGTTTGTAGTTTCTGTGATTGGCAATTTTTAAGAAAAAGTAAAAGTAATAATGAGTTGTTTAAAATTGTTGAAGGTTCAGTGGCTAAAGCAGACTTCCTGAGATAACATCCTGGGTAATTCTCTTCTTAATAAAATGCCAGCTTTATTCCAGGCTACTATTGCATTAACTGTGAATTAAATCTCAAACCACCGGAACCAAGGGTTCTTGCAGCACCAGACTTGTTGTGAGTGTTTTGGTTTTGCAATGTTATTTCCTTGATGCTTTTGTGCTTTAGCAAAGGGTTCCCTCCCACCCACCCCCACTTTTGTTTTTTATGTCAATGATTTCTGTTACCGTTCTCTGCACATGAGACAGCAGCACAGTGCAAGTTGCCAAGATGGCCATGTTGTCCTCACAAATGGTGGTGGTAAAACGTATGCGCAAGATCTATCATAGATTAAAAAGGCCTGTGAATTTTTACCAACATTGCTCATGGATGCAAAAGTGGTTCCAAGAGAACATTGTTTTGTTGCTTCTTTTTAAAAGAGGCAACACACGTGGTTAAAAATGCCCTCAGGGCTAAAGTTTTTCTCCAAGTGAGCAAGCTTAACCTCCAGTGCATAAAATCTTCCTGGGTTATGTAAATGTACAGCCTGTACTGTGTAAGCAGCAAAAGGGGTGCGGGGAAGGAGCTCTTTCCATTGTTACCCACCCTGGGCATACAGCCAAAGAAGTGAGAAGAGCTGGTTTGTTCTTAAACGTCTTACAAACATCGAACAGCAACAGTTCTAAGTTTTGTTTTTGCTACAAATGAAATGAGTTATAAGTTCTTAAACCTTTCAAATGTTAACAAAGCTTACCTGTAATCTTTGCAATATTTGATCAAGTAAGATTTGCAAATCCCAAGCTTGGGATAAGAAATTTGCTAAACATTAAAATATAACCAAGGACTCTTTTTCTTTGCCTTTTTCTAAATGCTTAAACTAAAATAAGGTGTTTCTTTGTAATTGTGATTTTAAGAACAAATGTCTGATCCTAGGTGGAACTAGTTCATAAAAGAGAGGAATTACGTTGTGATAAGTGGGCCTACATACTTACCCTAGTTGTGAGTTTAACTGTAAGAAGTTAGTAAAAGTTTATAAGATGTAACAATAACTTATAATGACAAATGTTGATAGGAAAAGGCACGGAAGACTAAATTAGTCCAAACAAAAAGGTCTGCTTAGAGAAGTCAAGGACCGTGTTAAAATCATTCCTGGTAAACAAGAGGAGTGTGGAACCAGAAATCAGTGAACCAACAACAGCTCCAGCCGGAGGTGTGGGAACTTGGGGTCCTGAGGGTGCAGCAGCACCCCCTGGCTTGAAGTGGTTTCCATCATATACAGTTTTGTTCGCTGACTCTCAGCACCCCCACTATAAAAACTGTTCCAGCGCCACTGGCTGCAGCTCATCTCAACTATCTTCTTCTCTTTTCCCCAAAAGGACAGTTATCACCATGCTTGAGACTGTCAAACAAGGGGGCTTTTCCTTCTAAAAACTCTCTCCAGCTCCAGGGAAAAGGAACAAGGGATGTTATTAAAATGAAAGTCTGCCTTAGCAGTTTACATTTCAAATGCCTTCAGTGTTTTTCCTTCTTTTATTTATCTTTAGTAAAAGGTTAAAGGTGTTTAATGGTGTGTGTGCCATGGTGGTGAGGTCTCTGTACACCATATCTGAATGTTATCTAACACTGTTTAATGTTGGACAGAAACTGGGTTATGCTAACACCTTTGGCCCATATATTCCATTTAAATTAATACAACATGCTCCAGTCCTGTAACGAGCGCCTTGCATACCTTTAGCTCCTTGCTGGATCAGGGTCCAAGTGTGCTGACTGCCTGGACCCAGCTATTTTCCTGAAATAGAGAGATTGGCAAGATTGGTTAACATGGCTGTTGGGCTGATAATGACTTTCATATGTTGATTTTAAATGGATCATTACACCAGCCTTGAGGTTTGGAGAGATGCATTTCAAAAACCAGAAATCAATGCACTTGAAATATTCCATATCATTTTGCTTGCTATTCACCCACTGAGGGCAAGATTAAAAGAAAGATGCAAAAGAATTGGAAGTCAGCCTTTAAAAACTATTCTTAAAAAGTAAATAAACCTAGAGACCTAGTACTTTGTTTAAAATTAAACTCATTCATTTTAACAAAACATCAGTGTTTTAGATATTAATGTATGAATGATTGGGTAAACAACCCTTGAGTTTCTAAGGAATGAATATCAGGCTGTCCTGCAAGGGAATACTTTGTACTTGCATGGTCACCTTCCAAGAATTTTAAAGTGCTTTATAAAAGAAATAAACAAAGCTGCTCTGCGTTGTGAGGGATAGATACGGAGCACTTCATCCAGCACTGAAATGCAGCCAGCTCTCGAGCAGAACTCAGCAACTCTAGAATAGTGGATGATTACAGTACACGGCAGATTATAGTAAAATCCGAAATACACATGAAAGGTAAAGAAGAAACATGGGGAAGAAGGGGACAACAGCTAGTCAAGACATTTAAAACTTTTGCTTTCACTATGGTTTAGCACACAGCATCCCCCCTTCCCTCCCGCGTGTAATGCTGCCTGTACTCTCACTGCACTAGATTGCTAAGCACTGGGAAGGGATTTGCAAGTCCAAAGCCTTTTTAAATCAGTCAATAAAATAACCAGGGGTGGATGTTAAAGGGGACTCTCTGTGTCTCTCTTCCTCCTCCCCAGCTTTCACTCCCCATCATTCACATCGCATATGATTCCTTGTGCTTGCTAATGGCACCATTGCACAGCTCATCTTTCTAATCAAGGACTAAAGCTTTTCAAATCCCCCGCCCTCCAAAGCTGGCAATCTGCAGGGCCGCCCAGAGGATTCAGGGGGCCTGGGGCAAAGCAATTTTGGGGGCCCCTTCCATAAAAAAAGTTGCAATACTATAGAATACTATATTCTCGTGGGGGCCCCTGTGGGGCCCGGGGCCTGGAGCAAATTGCCCCACTTGCCCCCACACCTCGGTGGCCCTGGTAATCTGCCAATCCATGTCTGGTACTCTAGCAAAGGGGTTTGTGAGTTTCTGGCCTCTGAAGGAGACCCCAAATTTCTGGATGACTTCTGATCAAGAGAAAGAGAAGCCAACTTTCTGGCTCCCTCTGCCTTCATGAAGAGACCTCTCCCAATTCCAGTCAATCCTTCGGATGTCCCCACCTCCCACTCTGCTTCAGCAAAGGGCCCTAAGTATAACCTGAGGTGAAAACCATGCCCAGGAGCAACTAAAATGTGCTCTCATGGTCTGAACCTCTCCAGCCATTCTGGCTTTATTATTTGTATTAATACTACACTTGCACCTATAGGCCCCAGGGGACATCAGGGCCCCATTGTGCTAGGGGCTTGGTCCACACTGGGGCGGGGGATCGATCTAGGAAACGCAACTTCAGCTACGAGAATAGCGTAGCTGAAGTCGATGTTTCCTAGATCGAACTAAGTTTACTTACTGCGGGTCCACGCGGTGCAGGCAAGCTCCCCCGTCGACAGCGCTTCCTCCTCTCGGCGAGCAGGAGTTCCGCAGTCGACAGGGGAGCGCTTCTGGGATCAATTTATCACGTCCAGATGAGACGTGATAAATCGATCCCAGAAGATCGATCTCTACCCATGGAATCAGGCGGGTAGTGTGGACCTAGCCAGGCAGTGTAGACACATGGTTAGAAACAGTGCCCATTCTGGAGAGCCTGTGGTCTAAATAGACAAGACTCATGGAGAGATAAAAGTACAGAGAAGTTAAGTGACATGTCTAGGATCACACAGCAGGTCACAGCCCAGGCTAGAACCTTGGTCTCCTAAGCCAGCACCTTACCCTCTGGGCCACACTGTATTAGAGTTCTGCAAAGGCTGTTACACTGCCAGCCCTGGACTAGTCCCCAGATAGTGAGACAACAGAAAGCAATAAGCTGAATGTGGGGCCTGGGACTGACCAGAGCGAATGACCCAGCCTTGCCATCCTCTCTGGAGCAAAGGGAGACAGTGCATAATTCCTCCCCCCAAGTTTTGTTTCCACAGGTATTGGGCCAACCGGGTTTAGAACAACAAGCCGAGGAGGACGAGGGAAAGAAAACCTTGCAGCTCCCTGTCTCCTGCATGCCCTACTCCATACACTTTGCTGGCATTGCCTAGATGGGTGACGCCACTGTAGTGGTCAGCTACCGGAACAGGATGGCTTTAGAAACACTATACTATTTTCTCCTAGATAGCAGCCAATGTTGGCTACTTGCTGTCAGGAAAGGCTGTGATGACCCTGGCATATGTGATGGTGGATTTTTCGTGTTTGCCCAGCGATAGCTGGGCTTGGTAGCCTCAGCAAAGCCCTGGTTTGTTTGGCAAGCGGTCTTTATCTTTCACTCTACAGTTCTGAACAAATGGCAAAGCAATGAACATCTCTAATGGGGCAGGTGCAGCGGCTGCTTTATTTCAGCAGTAATCCGTGAATTCAATAGATCCACACATTAAACCAAACCCAGCATTTGGAATAATAGAATAAGAGCTTTTACAGCAGCGACAGTCTTCATCTGGCTTTTTCCCATCCATAATGCCCCCACCCCTTTTCTTTTTTAATCCAGTGAGATATAAGGGCCAGAAATGAAAATTGTTTCCCCCTCTTTCCCTTATCCCAATTTCAAGCTGTGGGCCAAGCTTTCCAATATTGACCAGTCGTAGTTAAGCAGTCATCAAGGGGTTAACTGGGTTGCTCAAAGTATTATGGGTTGGACCCACTCTCCACCTCTCCCTAACTTCCTGTTTAGTTAGTGTGCCCTTCTCCCACTTCCTGTTTGCCTACAGCTGTAGCAGCAGCATGTTCCCAGCCTGCAGAACTGTAAGTATTGTGTGTTTCTTGTGCACCCAGCACTCCCTTTACACAACTGGTGATGAGGATAAACATAAGAATGGGCAACTGAGGAGCTTAATGCAGAAATGAGGCTTGGCAGCAGTATATGGAAAGAGTGGGCCACTGTTTTCTTGCAAATGAGATTATAGAGCAGGACAAATGGAAGCAATTTTCCTGAGCATCTGTGGCAATGAAACCTACTCCCTCTCAAGGAGTTTGTTACAGCCAAGGAAATCAGAAGGTACAGGTTTAGAAGGCCTGAAAAAGCCTTAACAGAGCACTGCATGCCAAACGCCAAACATTGCACAGCAGAACGAGAGGGGCAAAGGGAAAGCGTAGCCCTGTGTGTAGCAGAGTTAAAAAGATGAAAGGACTATTGTGCATTCAGAAATGTCCTAGAGGATGTGCCATGCGCCAGATTGGTTTCTGGTATTCATAATGAGAAAATTCAAAGGCAGTTGCTGGCAAAGGGGAACTTAACGTGGCTCAAAGCAGTAGAATTAGCAACAGAAATGGAAGCAGCAGTGAAAAACTTACCAGACTTGCTCTTCGAGTGCAGAGCCCAGCACCTGACTCACGCAACCAAGTGCAAAGCCAGCGGCAAGGGAATGGGACTCCTGAGGAGTGTTTGTGGCTGCTGAGGCGGAGTTCATTGTGCTTCAATGCCTCAGGGTGGGACACGGAGCTAGAAAATGCAACGGTGACCATCAAAGAGCATCTCAAGCCAGGAGGGTGACCTGCCCCCCAGGAAAAATTAAAAAAAAAAAGAAAAAGGAAGACAGCAGAGGGCCTTTCCCTTGAGGGGAAGAAAGATACAGAGGGAGGGGGCACAGTATATGCTGTCTCAGGGGACCTTACGAAGTAACGGTGGAGTTAAACTGTCACTACAAATGGAAATAGATTCAGGGGCTTCAGCTACCATGATCAAGCTAGTGCACTGAGTGGTCCCTTTACCGAAGCAGTAATAGGGGATACTTCCATAGGTGGGCACCCAGCTGGAGAGGCATCAAAGGGAAAGTGCTAAGCACTCGACCTCAGATCCTCAAAGGTATTTAGATGCCCAGTTCCCATTGAGATCAATGGGAGTTAGGTGCCCAAATGTCTTTAAATGGACTTCTCCCCCTTAAAATCAGGCCCCTTTAAGGTGTCAGGTCTGGCTCCCAAAGTCACTTTTGAACATCTTGGCCGTAGTCCATGACCTTCCCTCAAAGCAATGGCGGGAAGGATGTAACCTCTTCTGCCAGTGTAATACTCAGTGCCTGTCTCCCTATCCCACCAGCCCAGTACCGCTGAGCAAGCAGGGCTTGAAAACTCCATTCACAAATGTTGTGGAATAAGCCAGACATTTACACAAATTATAAGATTGCTTGCGCTTCCTCTCCCCCTACCCCAGTTGAGTTTCTAGCCCTTACGGTTGCAAAGATACACCCAAGAACAGAACTCCAGCCCCAGCTTATACCTACTAGTGCCCCCTGTGGAATGAGTTAGTTTAGAAATAAATCCCCAGTTTTATTCATATCATATTCAAGGTGTCTGTTCTGAGTTAGATGCTAGAAGCTCAGTGACTGTATAGGTAAATGTGGCTGTCATATATGATGGCCTTTTTTGCCTCAATTTTCCCATGCTTGCTAGTGCACACAAGGCACTTACAGGTGACCATCAGTGCCATAACCACCGTGCTGCCTATCCCTGCTCTGAGCGGGGTTAGATAACATGCTGGTTAACACACCAGCTGCTGATAGGCAGTAGCACTCGCCCCATGTCTCTCACTAGCCCAAAAGCTATTCTAGACCCAAGGTGCAACAGCATCAGTCCAAGTTCTGGTGTGGAGCTTGAACTGCCAAATATGTGTCCCAGAGGCCAAAGTGTTACCAGTGAGCTGATGACTCATCCTTGCTGGACCTGCTCACCGTAGCTTACAATGGAAGAACATCTTTTTCTCCAAGGAATCCTATAAATAGGCATGGAAGGATTAGATTTTCATCAGTAGAGATCAGTAAACTTTTATTTCACCGGAGACACGCAAACCAAAATATTATCATTGATAGTTATCAAAATTTACAAAGTAAGAAAAATGCTGTTTGAAAATGTATTTGAATTTGGCTTCAGGATATTGACTTTGTATATTTTGACATGTGATATTGACATATGGCTTTTAACTGTTATAAAGCCTTGACTTTTTTGAATCTCAGTATCTATGGTCATTAAATAACTATGGCCTGACCTCCCCCACAACTTCCCACAACTGTGAAAATTTAAATAGATAAAATTTTTTACAAAGATTACAAATAAACTCCAATATTATCCGTTGAAATTACTAAAAAAAAAATCTGCCACGCCTACTTAGGAACTCTAGCTGTTCACCTTGTCCAACTCAGTGCAAAACCAACCACCACTGAAGTATATGCATATAATTAAGAAATATTTGTATGTAAAGTTGAAAGACTCCTTATGTGGTCCATAAGGGGAGACAGTTTGTTGCCAGGTAGTTGCACATTAACATTAACCATAGTCAGCTATAGCTGCGCTTCTTCACTCTTGTCAGATCTTCCAAACAGAGGCAGCCCCGGTCAGTGTTTGGATGGAGACCTCCAAGAAAAATAATCCAGGCTGCTGTAGTAGGCAAGTGATGTGGGGAATTGTTTAGGTAGCCCTCTTCCCTCTGATTCAATACTGGATCGATGTCCGGGTGCTGTATTGCTGGAAAGGCCAACTTTTGATAAGGTGTGAACTCCCTACCCCGACCATTTGTGATCCTCCAAGATCTGATGGCACTATTCTCCAGAGGTAGGGTACTAACCTCAGTGTCATGAATGTTGTATGGTTATCTCCCAAAAATCCCCCTGCAATGTCAACTGGATACAGACTTCATCTTGTACCCTGTGCAGTGGTAGCGTTTCTTCGGAGCAGTTAAATTGTGGTTGTGTTCCACCTCCCCCCCATCCCCCCGACAGGCAGCATTTCAGTGGTGGGTGAAGTGATTCCTGTGGGGGGGGGGTCAGGGCCGGTGCTTCCACTAGGCTACCCTAGGCGGTTGCCTAGGGCGGCAGAATTTGGGGGGTGGCATTTTGCCGTCCTCAGCGGAAATTCGGCGGTGGGTCCTTCACTCGCTCCAGGACCCGCTGCCGAAGTGCCCCGAAGAAGCGGAGCGGAAGGACCCCCGCCGCCGAATGCTCAGAGGAGGAGCGCTGCCACCTAAGGTGGCAAAAACCCTGGCGCCGCTCCTGGGGAGGGTGGGGGGTGAGAGAGAATAAGAGAGAATGTCTATACAGCACAAAAAAACAACCCCGTGGAAGCAAGTCTCAGAGCCTGGGTCAGCTTTGGGCTCATGCTACAGGGCTAAAAACAGCATGTAGATGTTCAGGCTCAAGGTGGAGCCCAGATCTGAAATGCAGTGGGGGTGTGGGGGAGGGTCTCAGAGCTTGGGCTCCAGCTCCCTGCCACACAGTTGGGTTTTTTTGCTGTGTAGACATACCCAGAGATACTCTGTAAAGCACTTTGGTTCCTTTGGAATGGCAGGAGCTGTATACATGTAAGATGTTGTTATCATCATCATCAAATCTGATCTGATTCAATGGACGCCAGAAGAAGGAGAGTGCCATGTCATAGCAGGCTAATGTAACAGACATGGCAGGTGAGCAGGCTTTCCTTTCTGCAGACACCAAGGACAGAGCCAGCAGAAGCCGCAGAGGGTTGCTGGATGATATGCTGTATTTAGGGTGACCAGATCGCAGGAGTGAAATATCAGGACACATTGGGTGAGCGGGGAGGGGGGAGGATGACAATGACAGACACAGGTGCACAGAGCCATGAGAGGGGACCCTAGGAAGCTGCGAGAGGGGTTGTACAGCCTCTGCTGCAGCCCGCACCACAAGCCACAGGGCAAGGACACCTATTGAATTCAATGACAATTTTGCATGTGAATTGATGTACCTAGTTCTGAGATTATAAAGCCAGAAGGGATCCGGTGATCACCTGGTCTCACCGCTTGTATAGCACAGACATAGAACTTTCCCAAAATAATTCCTAGAGGATAGCTTTTAGAAAAACACCATGACCCTTAGTATATTGTTAATCGTTAATTACTCTCACCATTGAAAAGGTATGCCTTATATCCAGTTTGAATTTGTCTAGCTGCAACTTCCAACTGTTGGCTCATGCTCTACCTTTCTCTGCTAGACTGAAGTGCCCATTATTAACTATTTGTTCCCCATGTAGATACTTAGTCTATAACCAAGTCACTTCTTAACCTTCTTTTTGTTAAGCTAAATAGATTGAGGTCCTTGAGTCGATCACTATAAGGCATGTTTTATAATCTTTTAATCAGTCTTGTGACTCTTCTCTGAACACTCTCCAATTTATCAATATCCGTCTTAAATTGCGCACACCAGAACTGGACACAGTATTCCAGCAGTGGTTGCACCAGTGCCAAATACAGAGATAAAATAACCTCTCTACTCCTGCTTAAGATTCCCCTATTTAGGCATCTGGTCACCTTATTTCTGTATGCATTTCCCCAGGTTTTTTTGTTAAAATCAAAACTGAACTGCCCCAGAAATTCTGTCATGTGGAATCATCGTGAAACTCTCATGGCTCCAGCCTTGCCGATGAACCTTTAGATCCACTGCACAGACTTCTGCCACTTGAGCTAATGGAGTAAGTGATGGCAGAGGCAGTAGGTTGTCATCCTATATGTGATAGATCAGCTCTATAGGGGGATGAGACACTTTTTTTGCCACTGGGTTTCACAGATATCTGCTGACAGAAGAGGAACTGTGAAACTCAGGAATCCTGGGTCTATTCCAGGCTCCTGAACGGAGTGGTCTCTAGTAGTCAAAGACCCTTCTTCCCCGTCCCCTCCAGTCTATGTCTATCCTATTGCTGTCTAACCCGCCCCAGCTCCTCATCTGATTTCAACTGCCCTCCACTACCACTCTGGATTCCTTGTCCCAGTTTCCTGGTCCTGTCTCATTCTCCTCTCTCCCCGCCCCATGCCTCAGATGGGATGTTCGTTCCAGACTGGCAAAATTATAAGGCTTCCCAACATTTCAACACTTTCTATTCTAAATTTTCGGTTGCTTAACTATAAGCTAGCTCTGCCTACAGCAAAGCATATTCAGAACCTCTGATTAAAGGGATTATAAGTGTAGCAACTTCCATCATAGCTAGTCACCAAAGATTGAACCCGAGCCATCCAGACTTAAAAGCATGAGCTTCTACTACTTGAGTTCAAGATATAACTCCCTTAGCTGGTAGCTATACAGTTATCCTCTAAAAATCCACCAGAGGAGGGCAAAAACACACGTTGGACAGTGAATTACAAAAGTGCCAAATATTATTATTAGACCTTCAATACTTTTCACAATGAACATCAGCAGGGGATAAACTGGGAGTTTAAGAATATTTGGAAAACAATTTTAGAATAACATTCAGTGCTGTGGTTTAAAAGAAAAAAAACCTGTTAAAACTCATAACTTAGCAGTGTTCAGTGTTTGAAAAAAAAAAAACAACTTCTAGGAGCTATGGGATACAAGTTAAGAATGTTGAAACAGGAAGATGTTATGCTTAGTTACCACTTGGGCAAGGCGGCGTGCTATGTAATACTTGCAAGATTTCACTGTAATGTTTTACAATATATAGCAGCACAATGCTGATTCCATTGATTTTGTTGAGCAATTCATGCTGATTTTATTTCAGCCCATATCTTAATAGTTTTGAATACTATAGATCACAATTTTCAGCTCAGTTGGTCTGAACATGCAGAGCTTTAAAACTGCTATGCTCTAAACTGTATATTAACTACAATTTTATAAACCGGCATGTCAGAGAACTGTGTGCCACTACTATTAGACAGTGGCACAAGGAAATTCAGTGTGAATCACAGAAATGTAGGACTGGAAGGGACATCAACAGGTCATCTAGTCAAACCCCTGCACTGAGGCAGGACTGAGTAATAACAACACTAGACCATCCTTGACAGGTGTTTGTCTAACCTCTTAAAAAACTCCAATGACTGCTATTCCATAACCTCTCTAGGTAATTTGTCCAGTGCTTAACTACCTTTACAGTTAGGAAGTTTTTCCTAATGTCTAACCTAAATCTCCCTTGCTACAATTTAAGCCCATTGCTTCTTTTTCCTGCATGTCCTGAATGGGACGGGGTGGGTCCAGGCAGTGGGATTGGGGGGAGGGAGGTCGAGGGAGTCGGTGGGTGTGTGGGGATGGACCGGGGGAAGCAGGGTGGAGGAACTGATGGGGACAGGACTGGAACTGGGGGAGTCGGGAGGGGCTGAGGGGGATGGGACAGGACTGGGATGGGGGGAGTAGGGTAGGGGCTGAGGGGAGCATGAATGGGACAGGGTAGAGAGAGCTGTTTAGAGTGGGGTGGGGCTGGGGAGGGTCAGGGGGTTGGGGAGAGGGACAGGGTCTGGAGGGGATGAGACCGAGGGGAGCAGGACTGGAATGGGGGGAAGTTGAGGGGGTGGGACAGCAGGGGGAGTGATGGGGTGGGATGACGGGGGAGGCTGAAGAAGAGATTTGGGGTAGGGCAAGGCTGAGGGCAGTGGGTTGGGGGGAGCAAGGGGACTGTGGGGGAGGTTGTTAGAACGGGGGCAGGGACTGAGGGCAGTGGGTTCGGGGTGGGAGGTACGGGGGGGCTGCGGGGGAGGCTGAGGGAACAGGGTTAGGGTGGGGGCTGAGAGCAGTGGGTCGGGTCTACACTGGCACCTCTCAGCATTGCTGTGCCGGGCGGCAGACCTGCACCAGTGCTACCCTGGCGATGGAAGAGTCCTCAGTGGAAATGCAGACTTCATGACACGGACCCTCCTCGTCACTTCAAACCTGGCGCTGCTCTCGTCAGTCACTAGGCTCTTGTCACTTTCAAACCCATGCAGGGTATCTGGCTCTTTTTCAGTTCTCAGGTTAAGAAAAGCCTCTGCATTTTGTGAGGGCTTCAGCATTCACTTTCCTACTTGACAAAATGTCTGCCTGACACATTGCTCCCAGGGCATTCATCTTTATTCATTATCGGCAGGTCCATCAGATTAAGGAGCAACACAGGGGGAAGCAACACAATGGTGTCAAGGATTTTTAATTTTTCAAACCACTTTGGCCTCAACAGGGATAACAGCAAATCTGGACAGAGCAGATGGGTGTCAGGATGGGTTTGGGTATTTATTTATTTATTTAAGTGAAAATGTTTGGGTCTGAGCAAAGGCTGCAAACTTCCCTTTGGAAACCTCTGCTGATCTTTTGCCCCAGGGGCTAACGACAGCCTGGAATCCGGGACAGATTTCCACATCCATGCAGGGTGAGATGATGGGGGGCAGGGGAGGGACTGTGGGGGAGGCAGAGGGAAAAGGGTCAGGGTGGGGGCTGAGGGCAGTGGGTCTGAGGGGAGCCCCCCCAGAGGGACCTGCCAGGGGGCCAGGTGAGCCCAGCAGTGCTTACCTGGAGCGGCTCCCAGGAAGCATCCAGTAGGCAGGTCCCTCCCAGTCCCTCTGGCTCTTTCCTAGGGGCGGGTCGAGGGGAGGGGGGCGGGCGGGGCTCTCTGCCCGGCGACCGCTGCCCGCTGCCGGAGTCTACAAGCCCCGCCCCGCTGCAGCACGCAGGGAGCGAGACCGCCTCGCTGCCTCTCTGTGTGCCCGGGGCAGGGGCAGGGCTGTGCTCTGCAGGCTCCTGCTGGCCAGGCAGTGGGCCCCGTGGGCTGGCGCCGCCACGCCGGGAGCTCAGCTGCGCGCTGCCCCAGGGCCCAAGGAGGAAAGGTGAGTGGCGCCGGCAGTGCCGGCTTGCCGTGGTCCCCCTCATATAGGGTGACCAGATGTCCTGACCAATGTAAGGTCGGGACGCGGACAAGTCCCCTAAAATCAGGACTGTCCCGATAATATCGGGACGTCTGGTCACCCTAGCTGTATTGAATAATTCAAGTGATTTTCAGACTGAATGAGGATAATGGAGCTCCGAAGAGCTTCCCTCTACGTTACAAACTGCTGCGATGCCACTGCTGTGTGAGCTGGTGGACAGGAGTCCCCCTCTCTCCAGTTCCACCAGCCAGGTTGAGGAGCCCTGGGGGTTAAGGATGTAGCTAACTCTATGCTCTTTATGGAGAAATGAAGGTTATGGGGAGAGGCTCCAGGGTGGAGAGGTGGATGCTAGGCTGGATTGAACCCCCCGGGAGACTGGCTTCTGCACACCTTCCAATTGAGTGGGTCCCTACAGAGCAAGGTTGGTCTCCGTGGCTGGAGCTGTGCAGAGAGCCTCCTGGCACAGGGGGTCCCTACATCCATGGCTGGAAGGTGGCATGTTGTTGTTGGAGCCATCAGGGTGGCTCCAGATGGAGTGAACAAGGAGACCGAATGCTTCTCTGCTTAGAAGAGAGGGTCACTTCAGGAGCAAGTTGGGGAAGGCGGCTGGTCCTTTGTGGGAAGTCTGCATTGGCAGCTGCCCTAGTGTACAGCATGTCCTGTTCTGAGAGTATAAACAGTTTTGTAAAACCCTGGTCCCTAACAAGCCCTCAGCTTATCACTTCGGCACATAAGCCCAGAGCTGAGAGGCTCCCTGGTTTTCCAGCCGGCATGACATCTAATCTCTTCATTACCCTTCGGGTTTTCCCTCTGATCTCTTTCTCGATGATCCTTCTGCAGCACTTGCATAACCAGCCATTACTGTCGCCAGCACCTATCCAAGAGGTAATGACAGCTTGACAATGGCCGAGCGGAGTTGCTGTGAAAAAATGGAGCACTTTGAGAGAGGCAGCTCTGTTCGGAACTTGGCTCCGGGTTAAATAGAGGGCAGGCCGGACAAAGGACAAACTTTACACTTTAATGATTTTCCCACAGTAGGAGACTCACAAAAATCCCAGTGCTGGAGAAGAAAAGGCAAAGATAACCATGGGCCTTGCTTGCCCTTATTAGATAGCTGTTCCCCTGCCAAGCTCAGAGAATAACCTCTCTGTAGGAAGGAAAGGTGGGGCCGCGGCTTGCTGTGAAGTTGGGTGGGTGGAAGGTAGAGCACATGCAATTGTTTTAACGCTCCCTCCCCTGGCATTTAATTTCCTAACATGATGAAAATTCACATGCATAATGTCCAGGGAACTCAGGCTTGTTTGCGACCCAAACCAGCAGAGTTCTGCTGGGAATTACTTGCCAACCAGTGTTTAAAATTTTCACACAGAGGGAGGTGTGCAGGGGAACGAGAGTGCTCAGTTTTAGATGCACGTAAAACCCAGAGTGTTTTCGGAGTGGTGGGCAGGGAGTTCTGAGGATGGGCCCCCGCACTCAGCTTCAGGGATTTTGGAAAGGCCACAGTCACGTTACGTTATGGTGACTAGGCTGTGCTAACCAGTTGCCACATGCAAAAAAGGGGCCACTCCACTGCCCATGCATCCTAGCACTAATCAGGGAGCTGAGTTGGAATCAGTGCGTGACTGCTGCCTGGGTAATGTGAAGAACCAACACAGGTCCAGGAAATGTACAAGACATAAAACTGCAACTGATGCTCTCTCAGTCTCTCTCACACACTCACTCACATACACACACAGAGACATATATCATATGTGTGGAGTAAGATTCTATAGGAAGCCCTCAGGATGCATGCAGGCATTCCACTATGCCTAGTCCTGGAGGAAAGGGGGCTCTTTCACAGAATTTGTGCATGATTCCCAGTTGTCTCTGTCTGTGCATGATTATAGATTCCAAGCTAGAAAGGACCATTGTGATCATCTAGTCTGATGATCAGGCCAGAGACTTTCCCCAAAATAATTCCTAGTGCAGATCTTTTAGAAAGACATCCAGTCTTGATTTTAAAATTGCCAGTGATGGAGAATCCACCACAACCCTGGGTAAATTGTTCCCATGGCTAATTACCCTCATTGTTAAAAATTGTACACCTTATTTCAGTCTGAATTTGTCTAACTTCAACTTCCAGCCATTGGATCGTGTTACACCTTCATCTCCAGATTGAAGAGCTATATTTGTTCCATGTGTATGTACTTACAGACTGTAATCAAGTCACCCCTTAACCTTCTGTTTCTTAAGCTAAATAGATTAATCTCTTTGAGTCTGTCACTATAGTATAAGGCATGTTTTCTACTCCTTTAATCATTCTTGTGGCTCTTCTCTGAACCCTCTCCAATTTATCAACATCCTTCTTGAATTGTGGAACCAGAACTGGACACAGTATTCCACCAGTGCCAAATATAGAGGTAAAACAACCTCTCAGCTTCTACTTGAGATTCTCTTGTTTATGCGTTCTAGGATTGCATTAGCCCTTTCAGCCCCAGCGTTGCACTGGGAGCTTATGTTCAGCTGATTATCCGCTATGACCCCCAAATCTTTTTCAGAGTCACTGCTTCCCCCAGCCTATAAGTACGGCCTGCTTTCTTTGTTCCTAGACATCTACATTTAGCCAAATTTAAATGCACATTGTTGGTGCCCAGTTTGCCAAGCGATCCAGATTGTTCTGTGTCAGGGACCTGTCCTCGTCCTTATTTACCACTCCCCCAGTTTCAGTGTCCTCTGCAAACTTTACCAGTGATGATTTTGTGTTTTCTTTCAGGTCATTCATACAAATGTTAAATACTGAAGGGCCAAGAATTGGTCCCTGCGGGACCCTCTAGAAGCACACCTGTTCAATGCTGATTCCCTGTTTACAGTTATATCTTGAGACCTATCAGTCAGCCAGTTTTAATTCCTGTAACGTGTGCCATGTTAATTGTATAGTGTTCCAGCTTGTTGTGTATTATGCAGGTCCTCCTTGCTATGGCATTAGAACCATCCTGCAGGCAGCAGGAGCCAGCAGAGGGGCTAATGCCAGTGGTGTCCCCCAGTGGCTGGCTGAAAGGTCCCACAGCATGTATGACCAGGGAGGTGGTAACCCCAGTGGAGGCACAGCAAGCCTGGCTCCTGTGTGTCACCCTCTCCCCGTCACCTCTCAGCCCATCACCTAGATGCATGATGGTGTCAGTTTCAGGGTAACTGCACCTGTAATCTTCCTCTGTGATCCACCAAAGGCATCCGCTTTAGGCTCCTGGCTCCCCAGCCATCACCTCTCTTGGGAGGAGACCCACATCCCACTCCCTTCTGACCAGGGATTTTAAGGTGGCACAGTTCCCTGCCTGTGCTGTGATATCCCCAGCAAGCCAGACTGCCGAAACAGGCCAGCGCCTGTGCTTTGCTTTCTCTCTGCTGGCCTGTATTGCCAGCAGTTACAAGTTACCATCCAGCTCCTTCTAAGCAAGCACCTTTATTCTTAAGGTGAATGCATTACAGAGAAAACATACTAAAAATGATAAAAGAACCTACACACATCTTAAAAAGGTCACCTCCCAACTCCAGCCTAGGGCTCTGGTAGGTTTCAGACCTTCAAAACCACCACTGGGTTTACTCTGTGGTTCCAAGTTCATCCCTCTTAGACCCAGAACAGACACTGGACTGATCAGCCATTCCTTTACATAGCTTGGGCCTTTGATATTAACCTCCTGTAACAGCTAATCAGCCAACAATGACCCTCTTCCCCAGGGCCTAGCTCCAAAAGGCTGGGTCTTTTAATAACTGGAGTTGGGGAATTTACATTAACCACTCCCTAGGAATTCCATACGGGTCTGGCACATTTTTCAATGTAGTCTTTGGAACTCCCATTTCTCACATCAGTCACATCTCCCCGCTAGAGAGGTTATATACAATCCCAACCCACACTAATACATACCCTATTGTATTGAGTATGTGGATAGTTTATCCCAAAGACACTGCAGGAAGTTGCCCTGGCTTCTGGGGTGAGCTAGTATCGGTGGATAACCTGCCCTTCCAGAACAAGCCCTTTAACAACTGCTTACTCTCTGATTCTCTCTGCATGTCGGAATCATTCCACCCCCTCACTCCCGTCTCTAGGGATTTTGAGCTCAGTCTGCAGCGATGCTGTGTGAAGAGCAACCAATGAGTGGTTAGTGTCTGAGTGTCTGAATCTCTGCCTGTTGGTGTCATTGTGCCCTGGACATGACTGGGATGGGAGCAGCCGGGCCTCTAAGGGCCCGATTTGAGAAGAGTGTCTCTCTCAGTGTGCACCCAACACAGTGAGCTCTCTGGAAAATCTGGGCTACAGAGTCGCCCTCCTCCAGCAGGAGAGGGCACTGCAACTCAGCCAGGGTCCGGGAACAGGGCGCCGTGCACAGCTGTGGTGTGAGTGATCATCCAGGACTACAGCTGGCTGCGAAATGGGGGAGGGTTTTCCAGGGAAAAGTTTAAAGGGAAAATGAATCTTTTCCCTTTTTCCTCCCTAAATTTTCTGTGGAATTTTTTCATTGAAAAACCCCAAATTAGTCTACTTTCAAAGCCACGTTTGGACCAGCTGTGCCGTGGGGCTCTCATCAACCAGGCCCTTCGAAGAGAAGCCGGGTCCCCTACTGAGGAGAATGGGCGAGCAGGGCTGCCTGCCACCCATGGCATCTGCGAAGGGCCGAGGCAGCTTGTCTCCTCCCTTGGCTTGCCAAGAGGCCCCATGACAGCTGCCCGCACTCCTGCCTCAGCATCCAGAAGAAGCCCCCCTCCTTCTTTGGCCTTCAGGGAGGTTCCCATCTCCTCTGGCTTGGAGGGGCTGACAGCAGCCTCCCCTCTCCCTCGGGGGTGGGGTGGGGGATGGGATCAGGTGCCCTCAGGCCCTGCCATCTCTTAATCTCCTCCCCACTACCCTCATTAGACTGGTAGCAAATAGCTGACTCCCTCTTCCAGCTCCGCATGTGCAGCAGAGGGGCCAGGGGGCAGCGCAGATGCAAAGGGGGAGCTAGTTGCCCCTACACCGGGAATGGTGCCCCAGCAGTGGAGGGAGGCCCTGTTCACAGGAGGAATGGGTAGAAACTCAGGGAGCTCCTCTTTGCCTTTGCTATAGGGCCTACTTAGCCATCGGGGGCTATTCCAACTCCCCAGGCCTCCTGATCAGCTGGGCAACTTGCGGGAAGGGGGAGCTCACGTTGCTCTACCTCTGCCCGTGCTGAGTTCACTCTGGGCCAATGGGCAGATTTAGCCCTCTGCTGGTGCGGGGTGTTTGTGTCTCCTCAGCGAAGGGGTTGGGGAGCCCCTGGTTCAGGTGAGGATAGCCCTGCTGCAAGGATGCTGCAGTACTGGGGTTCAGGTCTGTCCCAGCTCCATGGTCTCCTGCACCCAATCGCCCCCTTCCCTCCTCTGCCCTGCCTTAGCCTATCCCAGGATGCCCCTCTGCCTGGGGCTGCTATGTCGCTTCCCCTGAGGGACGTACACCTGCTCTCTGGCCCCTTGGTGCCAGCCCAGCCAGCACAGCAACAACTCAGGCCCTGAGCAGAGCCGGCTGCTTATGTAAGACTCTGGCAGCGGGGATAGCCGTGCGGAAGCACATCATGCTGCTGGCAGGGCGTAATCATCTTGGATTTCTTTGTTTGCTCAGCAGCTTTCATGTGGTCTGGGAGCAGGAAGAGGGGTGGGATTCCTGCACACTGAACTCCTCTGTTCCTCTCAGCAGGATGAACTGAACATAAAACTGCCAGCCCAACAGCCAGTGCAAACCTGCCGTGCAATGCAGTGCACTGCCAGACCCACCCAGGAGCAGCCACATGTGGACCACCCTCTCCAGGGGGCAGAGGGAGCTCGGGCTTTGGGGTCAGTTCATCCTTAGCTGCCTGACACTGCCCCACCAATGATCCCTGTTCCATGGTTATCCGGGCTTGGATTTTCCCACGCCTTCTCCTGCCATCTTTGCAACCCCTGATGACCATGCACTGGTAACTGGCCCCCCATTGATTATAGTCCTGGCAATGCAGGGGTGCAGTGCCCTGCAAGCAGTCATTGAAGCATTGTGACTGATAGATGCTGGGGACGAGTTGTGTTCTTAGGAGGGCTCCAGATTCCTAACGGCCCAGTCTGCTTCCCAACATGTAATAATTGTGAATGGGCAGGGCACCCTCTGTTGGGATAGAGGAAGGAAACCAGCCCCCAAGCTGCTTTAAAAACAAGCACAATGGAACTTTGGTCTGTTTGTGCCTGTCCTTTCTGAGATCACCTAGAGCACTGTGAGGTGGTCAGGGACAGTTCAAAGCCACCCAGGAATTCAATCAGCAGGTCTCAGGAGGCCCAGAGAAGGACACTAGATACAGCGTGGTATCTGTTTGCACAGACTAGCACCCCTATACTGGCTGGCTCAAGAAGAAGAGGAAGCATGCATTCCCCATTCTGAACACAGCAACACTCAGAGAGTCATTTCTGCAGCAGTCCCTTCAGCGTGTTCTTAGCATTTAGGGCTGGATTGTGACCTGCCCCAATGTGTCCATGCTAGGAAGTCATACCCCTGCCCCCATGCAGCTGAGTTAGCATTCCCCAGAGCACAATTGCAGGCATGGTAGAGAGACGAAGGGCTCTGCACCCAGCCCGCCTCAGAAGATGGGCAGAGACGGGAGGGAGATGGGTGGGGAATGGGCCCAGCCGTGCCCCACCCCACCCGCCAGTGTGCCAGCCAGCAGGGCTGAGCCAGTGTGATGGAGGCTGTAAGATGCATGCTGGAAAGCAACTTCCCTTCAGAGCAATGTGAGGGGAATTGAGGCTCAGTTCCTTCCTTTCATCAGCTCAAGCAGACAGGCTATACACTGCCCATAAACCAGGGTTGGAGCTAGGGCTTAACCTGTTCCTTAGTTTGTATAATCTCTGTTTATGCCCCATTTACTAATGAATATTCGTTATCTTGCAGTGGAGGGATAATTTCCCTAGATCTGCCCTCCTTTGAGCTCCCCAGCCCGGGTCTCACTCAGTACTGGACAGTGAGTCTGTGATTGCAGATTAGCCCCCTGGAAATCAGCTCTTTCCTGAGATGATTATTGGCTAAGCAGACTCTCCAGAGGTGAAATCTTGGCCGCAGTGAAATCAGCTGGCACCACACCCATTGATTTCCAGAGGGCCCAGATTCCACCGCTGGAGTCTGCATGGGAAGTGTGGGGGCCAGCACCCAGTGGGGAGTCTGCTTGTTGCTTTCTTTTGAATAGCTCAGCGGATTTGCGAGCCCCTTGCTGCCCTCTCAACTCTCATTTATTTCAGAGCCAAATTTAGCTCCATCTCTCATAAATCTCCCATCAGGTCCAGTAGTGGTGTATTCCTGAGAGCTGAATGCTGAGCCTTGCTGAAGTGGCCAGCACAGGAAAAGAATTGTACCCCAGTCCCACACCATTTTGCTTCACTAATGATGCTCTTGTATCTCATATTCTCTGTCCCATGCGGTAGCCCATGCTTAGGCCTTTGTCGGTAGAGCGGCACTGCATGAGTCTAAGAAGGCTATAATTCAGCAGGCGAGCAGAACCCAGCTGAAGTTTAATGTCATCCCAAATGGATCTGCAAATGCAGCCCTTTCACTATGGTTGCACCCCTTCTTTGACCTCCCCCCCCCAATGTTTCTGGCAAAAGAAACCTCATTGCAGTGAAAAATCCTTCCCGAAAAGAATCATTTTACTACCAAAGGGAGGTGAGATGCAAAGGGGAAAGTCAATGAGATTTAGACACACAATTCCATTAGGTTCTTTTGAGAATCATAGCCCAAATATATATGAATGGCTACTAATATCCTATCCAGTGACTATTCATTACCCTGCTAAGCCTGCAAGGACACTGTCAAAGTATTTTTCAGAACTAGTTTTGGTTGTTTATAGTCAGGATGATGGGAAAAGGGGTAAACATCTGAAGGCTAAGCTCAAATATTTGCCCTAGACCCCATTCTGCAAATGTTCAACCAAAATAACCTGCCCAAGGAACCTAAACGCCACGTCACATACAAATAGCTCTGCTGAAATGTAGCCACCAGCAGGTAGCATACTCCATAACAGTGGGGGAGAAGGGGGCACGTGGTCAAGGATAGCAAGGCAAAGCCCTATTCTTTGGAGATGGGCTATGAGATCTTTAATGTACACATACAAGCGAGGAAATGAGCACAGATGAGAGACTCAGCTGCTTATCCGGAGCTCTTGGGCTGGGGTTTTGTGAGAACCGGCTTTCTCATGGGATTTCCAGTGTTTGCTCACTAGGCTGGAATCCTCACAAGAGCAGCCTTTTCTCATGGCGTTTGGGCATTTCCACGTCTGGCCCTGGTCAACGTTAGCAAGTGCTGAAGCACCGGGGATACTGTAGAAAACAAACACCCAAAGAGGTAATGAAACTCATTCGAGCCTCCAAAACGTTTCCATTTCGGGTGAGGTCTTTGTTCTTTCCTGCGTGTGTTCAATGATTTGTCCAGCCCTTATGAATCAATGCAGTGTTATTAATGGTGCAGTGTCCCATCCAGTGATGAGCTAGGATTCCATTGTAATGACTATGAAGGGGATATTTTAGCCTGGCTCCTGGACGCAGACAAGACCACGTGGTTCTCTCTGGCTGTCTACCTTCCAGACTAACCAGATGGAGCTTGTGCTACTTATTGTCCCCACACAAGGTCTCCCTCAGCAAGGGCATGGACAGAGCAGTCGTGAAAGGGACTGCTGACCCCGTTACTTCTGGCATATATACAAACAGATCAGTAGCAGAGGTGGAGCTCAGCTGTAAAGTGTGGAGTGGATCTAAACTTTCCTACTGTTCAGGGTGTTTGGATGTGGAGTTTTTGCCCAGTCTTTCAAAGAGATGCCGCCAACCAGAAACTTCTGATTTGAATCCAAACTTCCCCGAAGTTTGTGCTGTTTGGGCAGTGATGCTGAGGGCTTAATCCAGGCCTCATTTCTAATGAATGCTGAAGATCTGATTTATATATGAATTGATAAACGTTAGTGATATGATCATGTGGAACAATCTGGCTGAGGTTGTAAAGTTGAATCTATTTGAAGGGAAATGAGAAACAGCTGTAAAGAAGGTTCCCTAATAGTAAGCCATTGGAAGCTTGTAAATGAAAACTGTTTTCTTACCAGGTTTTTCCCCATCCATTACACATCTCTACTGGTATGTTACTGTAACGTTGTGTAGTAGTTCTGGGTGGTTGGCATTGACTGTTTTGAAGAGGGTTGTTGAGGAGTGAAGGGGAAAAGGGCTATCCAGAATTTCTGTAGGAAAAGACAGACACAAATAACTCCATGGATTTTGTGAAAAGATCTAAAGAGAAAAAGGTAGCTTGGCTTCTGATCTTCTCAACCTTGAATGTGTACTTTTGGAAAAAATGAAACAACTCTGTAATTTCCAGTACCGCAGATTATGGGCTGTGTCAAGCAGGAAATCTTCTGTTTTTGAGCAAAAAATCAAGACACACTTTAAACCAGGGCACCATTTGAGCTATAGACCAAACACAGACATAGCACTGAAGCAGCAGCCTTGACTCCTGTGATTACTGAGTGAATGGATTCCTTGTGTTCTTTAATAGAGATGAACCTGAGCTGCAAAGTGTGAACATGAGACTAGCCTGCTCTCAGATTCAGGTCTGGTCAGATCCAGGCTTTCAGTTTAGGTCAATCTCTACTGTTTAAAAATACCTCTCAAGCTACCAGCTGGATTTCCCTCTGCTGCCATGTATCTAACCAGTGAACGTTAGCAGCTTCACTGAGATTGCTAGAAGGACTAGTTCTACATAAGTGAGAGGGCATAATTAGGTCGTGAGATAATTATAATCAATGCAGTGGAACTGGATGGCTCTGGGGTCTGGCTATTGGAGATGGTACTTTTTGCCCCTAGGTCACTGATCCAAGTCCAACACAGGTTGGTCATAATTGGAAGTTGTTACTGTCTGTGGTTGAGCATCTTGGTCGTGAAGAATTGTCTACAATACACAAAGAACACAGTCATAACTGGCCTCCTTTCCAGCACTCTCAGTAGAAAGGCCAGAAGATAAGCGGATGGGCCTGGAGACTGAGCTACTGTTCCATGCCTTGAGCTGGTCTCAGGGTTGATGCAGTGCGGCACTGTTATGCCATGTGGTACCTGTTCTGTGGAGAACTAAATTCGCCAGGTCTGTTAGCTAGGCATTTGTCATTAAAATTCACACCAAAAATTAAACATAAAACCCAGAATCCAGCCTGAGACCCCCCAAACGATGAGATGAGAATGCTTGAAAAATGTGCATGTTAGCACGCTACATTGAAAGTAAATCATGGGCATAGGACAAACTGGCAGGTGAAGGATGTGGAGTCTATAATATATTAATCCCATAATGCACTGGTTATTAGGGTCCTCTGTGTTCTTACACTCTTAGCTTTAGCAACACAGCGAGGCCATGTAGCAGACCATGTCGTGGGAAATGTTAAGAAACACGTACACAGCTGCAAGGGAAGGGTGATGGGTCGGCATGATGTCTGTTGTCCACAAATGTTGGAGATGAGCGTTGGAGGAGGAATAGCAATTAATGGGAGGAGGTAAGGAGTTTCTTTCCTTTTCCAAGGTGAGTGTTTGGTTCCAAACTCCAGATCAGGTGGAACTGCTTTGGAGCAGATACCACTCCATGAAGATGCCCCCCAAGAGCTAGGGAGATGGCTGTCCTGACCAAGCCACAGGTGCAATAAGCTTGAGGCTGGCAACAGTCATGCCTCCCCACACTTCACCTTTAAAACTGGCAGCCACAGGCTCTGGACCTAGTTCCCACAGGGAGAACAGCCCATACCCAGAAGGGGAAAATGTTCTTCTGATTTCTTCTTGTTATGACGATGATGATTATCTCTTGATGTCCTAGCTAGGAAAGAACATTCTTCTTCCTGGTGCTAATGTTCCCAGCTCTCGGCTTAGAGGGGTACGTGAGCCAACAGGACAGTCATTTATTTCTCTGAGAGTCTGTTTGTTCCGTAATTAATATACGAAACACCCACCCTGGCTTCAAAGAGGTTTAATTAAAATCCTTTGGCTTTGGCCAGGTTGCAGGGTGAGCGAGATGGGGTACGAGAGGGGGAGAAAGAAGAGGTCACGCTCACATGTCCTCCCAGGTGACTGACCACCGGGGTTTTCCTGGGGCAATCCAATTTGCAGCTCAATGCAAATGGGTGAAGGGAAGGGAACGTTTCTTAATTTTGTGGGACCTTTTTTTTTCTTTAGAAACTGAATCAAAAACTTGAATTGATTCAGCTCCCTCCTCCTCCTCATCTTCCTCTTCTCTCTGCTGCAGCCAAGCAGAAGATTATGAATTAATGTAGGGCTCAGATCCTGCCAACCAGAATTTGGGAGAGCTCCACAGGTTGTTTGTGTCCTAATGAGAAACCATGAATAGAAAACTCAAGACCAAACACATATCTAAAATACCCTGTCTCGGTCCTAATGAGCAGACTCTGTGTACACCTTGATTTGTTTTCAAATTTATACAAATGCGCTGATTGTTACTGTGACAGTGTACCCCATACGGCTTTATGGGGGGGGTGCTTATAAATGTATGTATGATATAACTGGAATAGGGTTTTGCTACATATGCTATGTAACATATTTATGTAAAGGTTATAATTTACTGGTTATGTTTATCCTAGTTGTATGCAGGCAACATTTGTGTGTTTAAAGTTATGAACATTGGCTGTATAATTGCTTGAATTTTAAGTAGCCTTAGTTAGAACATTTGGTTACTTTTTGGGAAAGGAATGTGCAAATTAGGTGCTTAATTAGGAAGCACTTAACAGACAAAAGAGCTTGGAAGACTTCAATTTACATAAGAAGTTTACCTGAGGACGTTCAAGGTAGCATGTGAGTTATGGCTGCTACCTGCAAGTTCTGAGTCATGCATGGGCATGTAACTTGCCCATGTGATTTTGAATTTTTATTTTGTAACTAAATTTTACACAGTGTGAGGAGGGGGTCTCCACCCACAAGAGAGAGTTTATTTAAACCCCTGGGAGACCCCTCCATTTTGTTTTTAGCTGGCTAAAGAAGGAGCCTTTTCACCCCACCCCCCAGGATACTTGAAGGAAACTGGAACAAAGGACAGTAACTACAGGGGGTGTGAGTGATTGCTGGACCCAGGCTAAAAGGAGATTAGCCTGTAAAAGGAAGCATTCTGGAACTGGTGAGGATTTTATTTGTATTTAGTTTAATTAGACATAAATTTGCGCATTTTATTTTATTTTGCTTGGTGACTTACTTTGTTCTGTCTGCTACTACTTGGAACCTCTTAAATTTTACCTTTTGTATTTAATAAAATTGCCTTTTACTTAGTAATTAACTTAGAGTGTGTATTAATACCTGGGGGAGCAAACAACTGTGCATATTTTTTTATTTGTGTTATAAAGGGCAAACAATTTATGAGTTTACCCCGCATAAGCTTTATACAGGGTAAAACAGATTTATTTGGGTTTAGACCCCACTGGGAGTTGGTCATCTGAGTGCTAAAGACAAGCACACTTTTGTAAGCTGTTCTTAGGTAAACCTGCAGCTTTGGGGCAAGTAATTCAGACCCTGGGTCTGTGTTGGAGCAGACGGGAGTGTCTGGCTTAGCAAAACAGGGTGCTGAAGTTTTGAACTGGCAGAAAAAATAGGAGCAGGGGTAGTCTTGGCACATCAGTTGGCAGCTCCCAGGGGGCGTTCTGTGATTTAACCCGTTCAGTGGCGTAGTCGGCAGGATCTGTGCACAGCTGATTGTTTTAAAATACAGGTAGTGATTTTAAGTGAGCTTTAAGTGTGGTGTCTGGAGAACAGACAAAGTGGTTACTAGTTTGTTATTTTCTGTTTGCTTATTTCGGGCAAGGGACATAGGAACAGAAAAGAAAGCAAAATAAGTAAAAAGAAAAAGAAAAAAAATTAAAACTGCACAGGGTGCAAATTGCCCAGAAAAGCTAAACACTGGACACTGTAAAAGTCTCTGTTAACTAAAAATCCACTGAGCTGAGTGCATCTCAGTTTCAGTAAACTGCAGAGGGGTTGTGGCCCAGCACAAGAAAGCATGAAAATAAGTACTAGTAACGCCGCTAATAAATTAAAGCTGGCCAAACTAAAAGACAAATAAAAAGAAAATAAACATAAGAGACAGCAAGGGTGGCGGCAGAGGCAGCTGCCCACAAGAGGGCTAAGGAGGCCTAGAAACATGAACTGGCTGTTACGGAGTTGAGCAAACAAAACTCTCCACCCGCTGGCTCCACTTCCCCAAAAATCCACAAATGGGAGCGACTGTGTCCACAGTATGACAAGTCCAGCAATATCGCCGAGTATTTCATCACCTTTGAGAGACTGTGCACCCTCCATGCCATCCCTAAAGATCAGAAGATAACCACATTGATAGCAAAATTAACTGGCAAAGCTCTGGACATATTCAATAAGATGCCTATTAATAATGCTTCAAACTATGGTAAATTTAAGGAACTGGTTTTAAAACAGTTTCAGGTTACACCTGAAACCTACAGGGTTAAATTCAGGAGTCTTAAGAGGGGATCTGGATTAATTAATGTGGCTTATGCCAATGAAATGAGAGATTTGGTAGATAAATGGGTGCGGGGGAAAGGCATTACAAGCTTTGAAGGGATGTGTGATCTGGTTACTCAGGAACACTTCCTGAATATGTGCAGTGATGAGGTAAAACAGTATTTGTGGAACAAAAAGGTAAATGCAGTGGGTGAATTAGCTGGGTATGCAGACTCTTATGAACAAGCACAAGCTGCAATCAAACGTAAACCACTGGCAGAGGGGTATAAGGTTGGGGAAAAGCAAAATCACCGTTTTACCCCTGGGTCTGGGAAAAAAGAGGCTAGGCAGTTACCTCCCCATTCTCCTGTTACTCGTCCCAAATTTCCTGCACAAGCAGGGGATCCCAGAAGGTGCTTTCACTGCAATTCCCCAGCGCACCTGAGGAGTAGCTGTCCCAAATTAAAGGAGATTAAACCTCCCTTGTCCCATCTTAGCTCGGTTGCCCTCAGCCCTGAGGCCCCAGAGGGCACCCCTACCTCTTATCACACCAGCTTGGTGGACATGGGGCCCAGTGAAGCGGACAGGAAACACATCAAGGTTGTCAAGATTGATGGCATTGAGTGTTTGGGATGGAGGGATACAGCGGCTTAGTTCTCTCTGGTTCGACCGAGTGTGGTCCCAGATGCTAGTGTTCTGATGGGGCAGACGATCCACGTTAAGGGGGTGGGGCCGCAGAGGTTCCCTGTGCCCTTGGCTAAGGTTCATGTGGAATGGGAAGGTATGGAAAGGGATTTACTGGTGGGGATGCTCAAGGACATCCCCGCGGACATGTTGCTGGAAACTAATTTTTTCAGCAGAACTAGGGCTGTTAGTGTGGTAACTCGCAGCATGAAGAAAGGCTGTGAGGGGGAGGCTGTTCCAGCTGATGACTGTAGGTCTGATGCAGCTGAACAGCCAACCCCTCCTGCCCCAGGGAACATGGTAGTGGGTGACTCGGAGGGAGCCCCCAGGGATGGGGCGGGGACCTTGGAAGCCATAGAGGAGTTGGGGGAGGGTCTCATTAACAGGACAGTGCAGGGAGGCGGGGTACTTCCAAATATGGGAGAGGCCGAGCCAGGCCTCTGCCCGGCTGAAGACAACAGGCTCCCAGGGGTGGGGGCAGGGGAGATGCAGTCAGTGCCCAGGGATGGGGACGCTATCTCAAGGGTTGTCTGTCAAAAATTTGCAGCTAAACAAAGGGCAGACCCCTTCCTTAAAAGTATAAAAAAGTGTATCTCGGAGGGAACTCCAGGAAGTGGGGGGGGGGGAAGAAGTTTTTTGAAGAGGACGGGAAACTGTACAGGGAGGCCCGTGTAGAAAAAAAACCAGGGTCCCGGTCAACCCTATAAGCAGTTGGTTGTACTCAGCCAACACTGGGGGGAATTAGTGCTGGTAGCGCACGACAGTCCCTTTGCTGGTCACTTGGGGGTACAGAGAACATATGACAGGCTGAGGAGGAATTTCTACTGGCCAGGGATACAGAATGATGCGAGGGATTATTGTAGGACTCGTGCGGTGTGTCAGGAAAGAAAGAAGCCGGGGGGACCCTAGAAGGCTCCGCTGCGCCCCTTGCCCATCATCCAGGAGGCATTCCAAAGAGTGGCAATAGACATAGTGGGTCCTATGCCACTCCCCACTCAGAGGGGGAACAAGTATACCTTGGTGGTAGTAAACTTCGCCACTCGGTACCCTGAGGCAATTGCACTGTCTAACATAGAAGCCGAGACAGTGGCAAGAGCTCTGCTCTCCGTATTCAGCAGAGTGGGCTTCCCTAAGAAGATTTTGTCTGATCGGGGGTCAAACTTTATGTCGCAGTTGTTCAATGAGCTATGGAAGGTGTGTGGAGTAAAACAGCTTAAGACAGCCCCCTACCACTCCCAGGCCAATGGACTGGTGGAAAGATTCAATGGGACCCTAAAGTCCATGCTGGGGATGTATACCAAGAAAAGGGGCCAAAGTTGGGATGAACTATTACCGTTCCTGCTGTATGCCTACAGGGAGGTATCCCAAGAGTCCACAGGCTTTTCTCCATTTGACCTTCTGTATGGGAGGAAAGTGAGGGGACCCCTCGATCTCATCAGGAATACCTGGAAAGGGTGCAACATGGTAAGGGAGAACCCGTGACTAAGTATGTCCAGAGGTTCAGGAGGGAGTTGAAAAACATAATGGAGATTGTACAAAACAACCTCCAGAGTAGTCAGGCCAAGCAAAAGGCGTGGTATAATAAAAATACTTGTAAACGCACTTTTAACTTAGAAGATTTCGTCATGGTACTCGGCCCTGCCAAAAATTTCAAAATGCAAAACTCCTGGGAGGAGCCCTTTAAAGTGGTGGAAGTGGCAAATAAGGACACTTATAAAGTTAAAAAGCCCCTGGATGGTGCGGTACCCCAATTGGTACATGTAACCAAACTCAAGGCCTATCACAGTAGAGTGGCCGGGGTAAACATGATCTGTTGTGTCAAAGGGAAAACTGAGGCACACCCACTCACTAATCTAATGGCTAAATGCCAAGATAGGTCAACCCTGAAAAGTATAAAAATCTGTAGTAAGCTAACACCACTCAAAAGAAAGGAAGCGTTGTCAACGCTGCAAAAGTACAGCGAGGTATTTTCCAACAAACCAGGGAGGACGGACTTGCTGTCCCATAGAATCCTCACGAAAGGGGCTCAACCTCCTCCTTGCAGGCCTTATAGGGCCACCGGCAAGGTGAAGGAGCAAATTCAGGCTGAGATACAAAGCATGTTGGACTTGGGGGTGATTAAGGATTCTAACAGTGCGTGGGCTTCCCCTGTGGTCTTGGTCCCCAAAAGAAATGGCACCGTTAGATTTTGTGTAAACTATAAAAAACTCAATGCTGTCACCGTAACAGATGCATACCCCATGCCAAGAATTAATAACATGCTGAATGTGCTAAGCCAAGCCAAGTACCTTAGTACCTTTGATCTAACCAAAGGTTACTGGCAAATCCCTCTGGAGGGAGAGGCACAACAAAAATCAGCTTTTATCACTAATATAGTGCTCTATAAATTTACAGTGTTACCTTTTGGTCTGGTAAATGCTGGTGCGACCTTCCAGAGACTAGTCAACAAAGTGTTAAATGGTTTGCAGCATTATGCTAGGGCATGTATAAATAACATTGCTGTATTCAGCAACACCTGGGGTAACCACAAAAAGCACCTAAAAGTCGTGCTATCAAAGCTCAAAAAGGCTGGGCTAACTGTAAAGCCCTCTAAGTGCAAGATAGGGGCAGCCAAAGTTCCCTATCTGGAACACTGGGTGGAGGGGGTAAAATATCCCCCAACCCTCTTAAGGTAAAAGCCATTGTAAAATGGCCTGTACCCCAGACTAAAAGGCAAGTCCAATCCTTCATAGGTTTGGCAAACTATTACAGGAGGTTTGTGGTGGGGTTCAGTAACGTTGTATCCCCAATCACAAACTTATGTAAAAAGCATCAACCTAATAAGGTTATTTGGTCAAAGGCATGTCAAAAAGGCTTCAACAAAGTAAAAGCACTCCTGTCTGCGGAGCCTGTGCTGGCCAGCCCTAACTTCAATAAGCCTTTTAAATTGTGTACTGATGCATCAGACACAGGTTTGGGTGCTGTGTGCTGATGCAGCCAGGGGAAGACAGTAAGAAGCATCCCATTGCCTTCCTAAGCAAAAAACTGTCCCCGGCTGAACAAAATTACTCTGTCATAGAGAATGAGTGCTATGCCATTGTGTGGGCCATCAAACAATTAAGGCCTTACCTCTTCAATAGGAGGTTCAAAATTCTACTAACCATTCACCTTTGGTATAGCTTCACCGAACTAAGGGCACAAACTCCAAACTGCTACGCTGGAGCCTGGTCCTACGGAAGTTTAACATAAAAATTCCTCATATTAAAGAAAGGAAAAACTGGGTAGCAAATGCCTTGTCCAAAAAAAAGAAATGTTAGGTATACTGCCTCCGCCATGGACAGTGTCCAAGTCTCTGGCAGTAAGTTCAGAAGGAGGGTGTGACAGTGTACCCCATAAGGCTTTATGGGGGGCTCTTATAAATGTATTTATTTGGGTTTAGACCCCATGGGAGTTGGTCATCTGAGTGCTAAAGACAAGCACAGTTCTCTGAGCTGTTTTCAGGTAAAGCTGCAGCTTTGGGGCAAGTAATTTAGACCCTGGGTCTGTGTTGGAGCAGACGGGAGTGTCTGGCTCAGCAAAACAGGGTGCTGAAGTCCTGAGGTGGCAAAAAAAATAGGAGCAGGGGTAGTCTTGGCACATCAGTTGGCAGCTCCCAGGGGGGTTTCTGTGATCCAACCCGTCACAGTTACATCTTCCCAACCAGACTCCCAGTCGCCATGACACATACCAGCCACCTGTCCCGTCTTCCCCTCTGGTCACAGGTGACCTTCCATAAGATTTCTCATGCTTGCAAGTTCCATAGTGTGATTTTTCACTGCCTTTAATTTACTCCTGAGGGCATTCTACGCCAAAAAAATAAAAATTATGAGCACAATATTTTAAAATTCTGCACATTTTATTTGTCAATAAATAAATGCAGAGGCTCCAGCATGGCAATGGGGAGCACAGGCCACTGGCTTGCTGAAGGTGGGAGATCACCCTGCAGCCCCCACGCCCCCAGGACACAGATTCAGTGGTGAGCCCAACCCTGACACAGCACAAGGCCTGGGCCTGCCCCAGAAAAACCCTGGGGCCCTGCCCTTCTGTGCCAGGTGCACCAGGTATGGGGCAGGCAGGCTCAACCAGGCAGGATCCAAGTGTGAAGGGGCTGTGTGTGGGGGGATCCAGGTGTGGGTTGAGAGGATTCTGTGTGGGACAATCTGGATGAGGAAGCTTAGTGGGGGATCTAGGTGTGGGGGGGATCTCAATGCACAAAGGCTCATTGAGGTGGTGAAGGTGGTTGGGGCTCAGTGGAGGGGTCTGAGTGTGGGGGTTTCAGTGGGGGGTTCTGGGTGCTGGGAACGTGGGGCTTGGTGGGGGGGTCTGGGTGCAGCTAGTTGGGGGTCAATGGTATGGTGTGGGGGTCTGGATGTGGGGGCTTAGAGTGGTGCAGGGGTGGAGCATCATGGTGGGGGGTTGAGTTCAGGGAGCTCAGTGGGGCTCCAGAGGCAGAGGCTCCAGATGCAGGGGTTGAGGTTCAGTGGGGTGGGGTTCAGATATGGAGGGCTAGGGGGGTTCTGGATGTACCCGGTGAGGCTTGGCAGGGGTATCTGGGTATGGGAGGTCTGGATGAGCGGGGGTTGGGTGAGCAGCTCCCTGTACAGTGACCCCTCCCCCCAAAGGGGAGTGATGGGGGAAGGAAGCAGGGTAGGATGCTGAGCTTCCTGCAGCTTGGGGAGGTTTCTGTGGGTGGGTCTGGCACAGCCCCAGCCATTCCTTGCAGGGGAAGAGGAAGTCCTGCCTCCAGCCCTGCCGGGACTAGCAGTTGATCCCAACTCAGGGTAGGAGCCCCTGGCTGGGGTGCCCCAGCCCCATGGTGATTTATCTCTCCACTGGCTGTACCTCTCCACCGGCTGCTCTGGGTGCCTGAAACAATGTACCTGTGCAGCTAGGGAGTGATGTGTGACTGCTCTCGCAGATTCCCTTTGCTTCCCTGTCAGAAAGTCATTGTTCTGCGGGAAAGCAAAGAAGTCTCTGGGGGACATGAATTCTATGCATGTGCAGTGGTGCAGAATTCCCCCCAGGAGTAATTAATTTAATGTATGGGGCAACTATACAGGGACAGTGCAGAAGTGTTGCTGTGTGCTAGCTCCTAGGTGGGAACATGGTGTGATGAATCCATGACTACATACATAGACACACCATGCTCACCAGCTAAAGCTAAATCATACATATGCAGAATGTGGAATACATTGTCTGCTCCCAATATAACCAAGCTTCTAAATGAGCTAAAGGAGACTGATGAGGAGTTATCACTAACAAGGATTGGAGCTTTCTGAGAGGATGCCATAAACCCTAAACACTTGAGCAGGTCTGATATTCCAGCCAGCACAGGGAAGTGCATAAATCATGGGATTCATGTATGACAGCTAATAGGAATTGCTGTTCCTGAACAGATAATAGCTCATCCAGTCCAGCCTCCTGCCTGAGAACCTTGCCAGGCTGGGTGCTTCAGATGAAGGTCTAACTTCTCCATGCACAACAGCTCCATTAACTGTGCAATGCTTATCCTGGGGGGAGGAAGACAAATTCTTCCTGACCTCAGCTGGTGACCATTTTATACCTTGAAACATGAGGTAGCCCTTGTGTGTTATATGCAGCAGTGCTGTAATTCATATCTAATCCCTTTTTGAAAGTCCATTAAATAAATGTAAAGGTCACTAAATAAATTAAGGGAAACTGGAAATACTTTGGGTTCCTGACTCCTACACAATGGATCATAGTAGCTTCTATGGGATCCCGCCACTAGGGGTGTATTTATATCTTCTCAAGTTGGGGTGGTGTGATGAATTTCTTGATTCATCCTTTATTGGACAAGTAAAATGAGGAAGATGAACACTAATCAGCTCCAAAGCTAGTCACACAGGATAAAATGTTCAAAAGAACCTGTGTGATTTAGGAGCCTGAGTCCCATTGAAAGTTGATGGGGTTTAGGTTCCTCGTGCCTATGCCACTTTTTAAAATGGGACTTAGGTTCCTTAGGTGTTTTTGAAAATTTTACCCTTAATCTTTAATTTTTTTTAAAGACTGTAACCAGTAGGTTGGCGGGGGGGAGAGGGGATCTGGTTAATGCGGAGCTTACTAACAGATCGACAATGAGTGTGATCCTGTGTACTCTATTAGCTTATTTCTTCAGGGTGCTTCTGCATTAATAATAATAGAGTTTTTTATTGTACTTAGGGCCAATGTTTTCAAACTAGGACTCCTAAAGTTATTTAGGCCCCATTCCTCCAATCACCTCTGGTGTCACATGGGCAGACCCTTGTGCTCAAATGGAGCCTCACTGATGTCAATTGAGTCTGCCTACCGGGAACAACTTGTCCAATGGGGGCCTGAGATTGTCAACCCTTAAGAGCAGGGACCGGGTCTTCCTAAGTGTTTGTACAGCACCTGGCACAACAGGGCCCTGATCTCAGCTTTGCTACAAGCAGCCATGTAAAAAGCAACCTTAAGAGACAGAACAGGAGTACTTGTGGCACCTTAGAGACTAACAAATTTATTTGTCCTTAAGAGACAGAGATTATCATCCCCTTAAGGCAAACCTGCTCTAAACCATCACCCAAAACATACAGTGACCTCATGTTATTTTTGGAGGTTCACGATTTTTCAACTGAATGTTTCCCCACAAGATTTCATTTCTGAGCCATCTCTGCCCCCACAGATTCTGGCTGGAAGGAGAAATGCTCAAACACCGGGGGAAAGCTCGTTCTTATGGTATTTTCAGCCAATCCAAAGTAATCTCTCAAGGTTACCTCTTCTTCCAAAACCCCCAGCACAGGTTGGAATTAAGGTGACCAGATGTCCCGATTTTATAGGGACAGTCCCAATATTTGGGGCTTTTTCTTATATGGGCACCTATTAGGGTGATCAGATGGACAGTCCCGATTTTAGGGGACTTGTCCCGCGTCCCGACCTTACATTGGTCGGTGTCCCGATATCGGGGGGACCGCGGCAAGCCGGCGCTGCCGGCACCACTCACCTCTCCTCCTAGGGGGCCCTGGGGCAGCGCAGCTGAGCTCCCGGCGCGGCGGCGCCAGCCCTCCGGCCTGCAGAGTGCAGCCCTGCCCCAGGCACACAGAGGCGGCTAGGAGGTCTCCGCTCCGCTACGTGCTGCAGCGGGGCGGGGCTTGTAGATGCCGGCAGCAGGCGCCGGGGGGCAGAGAGCCCCCCCCCCGCTCCTGCCCCCGCCACCCCCCTCAACCCAACCCGACTGACCCTAGGAGCCAGAGGGACCTGCCTGCTGGATGCTTCCTGGGAGCCGCTCCAGGTAAGCACTGCTGGGACTCACCTGGTCCCCTCTGGCAGGTTCCTTTGGGGGGGCTCTTGGCCAAGCAGGTGTGAAACCTAGTGGCCAAAGGGGGAGACCTCCAGGGGGGGAGGGTTTGGGGCAAAGCTGCGGAGAAGGGAGCGGGGCGGGCTCGTGGAGGGGAGACCAGCACCAAGCCACTTGCCTTTCTCCCTGTCTGCAACAGATCACACTCCAACTCAATCTGCAGAGAGCACAACTCCTGAGTAAGAACATGAAAAATTTTATATCATCACTTCTTGGAGTAGTACTATGCTATGAAGTTTTACTGTGACCTTATGAAAATTTCTATTTGAATCTGTCTCTTGAACTGAAATATCGCACTACTGTGTATGCTACATTTCTGAGCTTGAAATAAAACTACGATAAATTTGCCCTTTTAAAGGAAAACTAGAATGATTAGTTCCAACACCTTGGATAGCTATATAAATATTTATTAGACAAGAATATATCAAAATTACTTTTCTTCAGAAATAACTACCATTCTTTCCTTGGCTTTATAACTCTGATATTAATGACACCTAAAAAGATTGAATAAAACTTTTCTTCCTGACTGGTTTTGAAGAATTCTGAATACATCAGATTTTTACAGTAAACATTTTGTAAAAGATTTCACATAGATATTTTTTTAAAAATATTTATAAAAAGTTGAGTGGCATAAAATTCATCAAATTGTATTTGAGTAAGTATTTTTAAGATCACCTAACCATCTTAGTGCAATACTTACCATTTTGGCTTTCCTAGGTTGAGAATCTCCCTTCACATACATTGTTAGCTTTAGAAATATATTTAAAAATACTTGGATTATAAGAGAGAGAATAAAATCCCTCACCCAGTGCTCTTTGATTAAACCTTAATTGCCAAAATATTTCCCTTTATGTATTGGAACAGTAATAATGGTTTGCAACCCTATATGTCCAGGCAGTTACATCACACTCATCACTATATCTTTAAACATGTATAGAATTTTTCTTCAAAGAATCTCAAACATTTTACAAGGTTTATATCCCAGGGCCGCCCAGATGGGGGGGCAAGTGGGGCAATTTGCCCCAGGCCCCGGGCCTCACAGGGGCCCCCACGAGAGTTTTTCTGGGCCCCTGGAACGGGGTCCTTCTCTCGCTGCGGAGGCCCCGGAAAACTCTCGCGGGGCCCAGGCCCCCGGAGCTTCTTCCGCTCTGGGTCTTCGGCGGTGGGGGGTCCTTCCAATCCGGGACCCGCCGCCGAAGTGCCAGGTCTTCAGCAGCAGTTCGGCGGCGGGGGCCCCACACCGCCGAAGACCCCAGACTCCCTGAATCCTCTGGGTGGCCCTGTTATATCCTCACAATACACCTGAGAAGTAGCTAAGCATTATTAGATCCAGTATCCCAAGCACAAAGGGGCTAGTTAGAGGCTCTGTATTACTGCTGTATTACAAAGAATAAATCATAATTATACAGATGGGGAAAGGTAAAGTAATTTCTCCAAGACCACATAATAAATCAATGGCAGAGCCAGAAATGGATTTGAGGAGCCCTGATTTAAATTTCCCTTTTCTAACCGCAACAGCCACTATTGGGGGTGAGGGTTTGCCTTATGCTTTCACTTAGAGCTTGTGAAAACAAAACAAACCATTTCTCAAGTTTGAAACCGAATGCAGGAATCACAATATGAAGATCCTAGAATTAAAATTTACATTAGAAATAGTCAAATCTCACTGGTTTAAATTGTCCTAATAGCACAGGAGATGCCGTTTTATCATAAGTCTTGTGATATTTGGTATTTTGCTTAAGTTCTGATTTGTTGAGGTTCCTCCTTGGACTACAGGACAATCTTAGTTTGCATTTTTTTTAAAAAGTAAGTTTCCAGCCTTTATGTTTGTTGGATGAAAAACAAGAAACAAACAAACAAACAAACAAATCCTTTAAGATCTAATCCCTAAAGGCTCCAAAACCAGAAGGCAAATAAAAATATTTTTTTCTGTTCTGACACAGGTCAGCAGAGAATCTGAACTGGCAACAGAAAATGGGGCTCCCAGTAGGACAATAATTCTTTACTCTTGCTAGGAACCTGCCAGTGGATTTTGGGGAATAATGTTATTCAGTCAGTTCGTCTTTCCTGGCGTACTGCACGCGCTGGTGATGTCTAACTAATAATAATAAAGAGCCGAGTTTATTTCATACAAATTGTGTCCAGCGTCATAGATTCGTTGGTTAGAGTAAACACACGCTGTATGATATTAAAGTATTCTTCCTAAGGAAATAACAGGAGGAGAGAGAAACCAAAAACATCTGTGTATCACAATAGGGAACTGAGCAGTTTCTTTGTTACTGACTGCACCAAGATGTGACTGTACAGGGAGCATGGGAGAGGAATATATCTGAATAATTAAAACTAATAGTTTAGCTTTGATGTAAATAGGTGTGGATGACTACAGATGCACTGCACTTCAGGCTCAAGAAAATGCTGATAGATCTGAGCCTTAAGTGGCTTACCCAAGGTCTGTGATGGAGCAGGGAAGCTGGGTCTCCCAAGTCCTATATGCTAGCACCTTAACCACTGCACCCTCGTCTCTTTTATGTTTCATCCTAATCTGTGACTCTCCATATTTTCATTGTCTGTCATTAATGTAATCTTCTTCTAAACAAGATTGTAGTAGCGCAGTGCACTGAAGTAACTGTATGTTTAAATATGTATTACGACTAAGTCTATAATTTAGACTCACTGATTCCAGACCTCTGTGATGTAGTTTGCTTCAGCTGTCAGTGGCTGAAGCTGGGGCTGGGGCTGAAGGCAGGACTGGGGCCCCCCTCTGTGGCTGCGGCTGGGGCCAGAGCTAGAACCGGGACCCTTCACTCCCCTGCCCTGCACCTGGATCTGACTTTGCAACCAGAATCCTGCGCCCCTGTCCTGCAGCTTCAGCCGGGGGCTGGAGCCGGAGCCCTGTGCCCCTGGCCCTGTGGCTTCTACTGGGGGCTGGAGCTGGGGCCATGAGTCCATGCCCTGTGGCTTGTGGTGTGGGCTGCAGCAGGGGCTATACAACCCCTCTTGCAGCTTCCTAAGGCCCCCTCTCATGGCTCTGTGCACCTGTGTCTGTCATCGTCGTCCTCTCTCCCCCCCCCCCCCCCCCCCCCCCCCCCCCATGTTTCCCGATTTTTCCCTTCTGGCGTTCTGGTCCCCCTAGCCCCTTTTCCCCCCCCCCACACACTCTGTCCTGATTTTTTCATACTTGCTGCCTGGTCACTCTAGTTGGAATCCAAGTACTTTGGCCATGTGTAAGCATGGGAACTTTGCACTGCTACAGTACTGTCAACCCCCAGTGGATAAAATCATGAGATGGGTTTAAAATGATATTTTAAAAAAAATGAGTTTCTTTTCTTTGCCTTTTGGTTTCTGAGCCTTTGGGGTGCATTCAGGTCATGTTTTCAAATTTTTCTCTAGAACCAAGAGGGCTAGAAATTTTACTTAGCTTTTATATATATATATAAAAGCTAAGATTCTCCCCAAATCACAGAACTCCAGGAGCTGGGGCTTTATGAAAAACACCGACTATTGCAAGACACTCAATGAAATCATGGGCATTGGCAACACTGAAGTAGCCTCTGAACTTTTGCACGCTTATGAGACAGGACCCAAGTAGTCTTTTCATAATTTCTCTCTTTCCTGTGTTATTATGCGGAAAAGGAAGGGGAAAGAGTTAATTCATGCCAATAGAGGCTAGTCTTGGCAGGGAAAATATAAAGGACATTAAATAGCAACCCTGAATGAAAAAGCAAGGCACCTTCTCCATTAACTATGCCAGTGACAGTAGAAGGTGCCAGCCCAGGAGCATGCTGAAGCTCCGAACCTTTAACTCTGATGACTGGTGAAATTTATTAGCAATAAACCCAAATAAACGTGCCTCCCTTGGAGGAGTGTAGTGAGGATTAATAGGACAGATCCTCAACTGGTGTAAATCAGTGTAGCTCCACTGACATCAGTACAGGTACTAGAGCGGCGGAAGGTGGCTTTTTGAATGAAATGAACATTTTCCTGGGAGAAAGTTTGTTTCACTGAAAAGTTTTCATTTTTTTGACAAAAGCAAAAAACAAAAGCTGAAAGCGGCTCTTTAGTTTGTGTTTCTCTTTCTTTCCCATTCCCTTTTTCCCAATTATCAGTGGTAGTACTTTGGTTTTCGTTTTTTTGTCCAAAGCATGACTTTTCTGTTGGCAGAAAATCAAAGAGATTTTTCCCTAAAGAGAGAGAGAGTGTGTGTGTGTGTGTGTGTGATCTTTTCACCCTGTCCCATTAGCTACATTCGTTCCCACCAGTTGAGGATCTGGCCCGTGTCTGCAGAGAGCTTCGAAGGAGGTCAGCGGTAGATATGAAAGTGTGATTGTTCTGCTTCCCGCTGCCACCCTAACTACACAATAGCGACATTCAGCAGCACAATGGGCAGCAGGCCCCTTGTTCCCCAGAAAGACTCCCCCTCCCCCCTCCAAGTTCCTGCCATCTCCGTGTCCTAAATTATGATCATGGGACCCAAGCAGCTGACACTCTGTCCCAGAACTCCGCAAGTGGCAAAGTGGAATCCCAGCACACAAAACAAGTGCTGTATGTGTTCCAGCCCTGCCACCCCCCAAAACTCCTCACCCCTACCCCATTAATGTGTTTCAAGTCTGCCTGGTAACAGTTAAACCACCTCTCTTTCCCTCCACCATCCAATCAGCTTGCAGCCAGTACCCTGGCCTTTGTGTCCCAAGATGTATAATACAAACAGCTCTGGCAGAGCCTGGTGATCAAGTTGCAGGGAACAACATGTTTTTCTCCAGCTTTGCTTGTTTTCTTCAGCGAGGGGGAGGAGGGGGCTGTGTGAAGTTGGAAGCAGCCCACATGTCCCTCCCCCCCAGCTAGCTTCAGTCAGCCATTCTTTTGAGTTCTTACAGAAACTTCCCAATCTCCTTTTGAAATCAAGCAGGGACTGCAGCCAGATCTGTGTTCCCTGTTTATGAATTGACTCAGCAAGAGCCAGGGCCAGCAACGGGGGAGCAGGGAGGAGAGATTGAAAGAGGAAGGCAGGGATTGGCTCTCACCAGATCTGAATCTGACCAGATCTTTAAGACTTTCCTGCCTGCTATTGTCCCCCTCCCCCGACTTTGCTGCGCTGTCATTCTCCCGTCCCCAGCCTGGCACCCGCAGTAGGAACTGCTGTTAGCACAGTAAACATCCCAGCATATAAACACACACAGGGCCAGATCCTCAGCTGCTGTAAATCAACAGTCTTAACCAAAGCTAGAGGGACTTACATCCACTAAGGATCTGGCCTGGAAGTATATCATAGAAGTGTAGCACTGGAAGGGATCTTGAGAGGTTATGTAGTCCAGACCCTTGCACCCAAGGGCTATGTAAGAACTAAACCATTTCTGACAGGTGTTTGTTCTTAAAAACCTCCAGTGACAGAGATTCCACAGCATCTCTAGGTAATTTATTCCAGTGCTTAACTATCCTGACAGTTGGGAAATTTGTCCTAATGTCCAACCTAAACCTCCCTTGCTGCAATTTAAGCCCATTGCTTCTTGTCCTAGCCTCAGAGGTTAAGGAGAACAATTTTTCACCCTCCTCCTTGTAACAACCTGTTATGTGCTCGAAAGCTGTTACCATGTCTGTAGAGCCAGGATCAGATATTAAGGTACAGTTTCTGCCTTCCCCACTTCCAAGTCCCATGGCAGGTGCCTGACATCCTGAGGATGGAATACACATCAATGCATTAGTTGTCTTTCCCAATAAACCAGAATAAGAAGTGAGGGCCAGATCCTCAGTTGGCTTGAATTGGCAACGCTCCACTGACTTCACAGGAGTTCTGCTGGCTTTCACCAGCTCAGAATCTACCCCAGATATTAAGGTGGAGGCCTGGGTTCTTGTGGAGGATGAATAATAATCAGGTGTTATGAGATACAGGCCTTTTGTGGGGAATGTGAACCTATAAGTACTGAATGTGCATCCAGACCTGAGCCTTACCCACCCTCACCCTATCAGGAACTAAGAGCTGGATATTTGGGAGCTGTGGCTGCCACTGATTTGGAAATTTCCACTGAAGTCATAGAATCGTATTTGCTGAGATGAGGAATTAATTGGAACTGGGAGAGCCCATATGCAACGATTTTAGTGTGTGATCCGTTTTTTTTCCTTCTTCTTTACTTTGGCAAGCGTAGCAGAGGGAAATAATTCTTGGATGTCAGAGAGCAGATTTTGTATCTCTTATTTCCAGGCTAGCCAGCGGGTATGTGATCTGTGTACAAGCCTTGGTGTCCTAGCTATGTGTTGATTTATGCCCCCCCTCTGGGAGTTTGAAACAGGCTGTGCCCCTTGCTGTTGTGATGGGTTATTTAGGGCCAGCATTAGGCAACTCCCGTTACTTACGTTTGCAGGAGGTCCTGGCTAACTCCACTGATGTTGCCACTCATTCAGGAAGTCACGGAATGTCCTGATTTCTGTGGGTCTCTCCCAGCAGGCAGTTAAGTCCCCCAAATCATTTTGGATGCCGTATTTCGTCAGCATGATGTAATGGTGTTGGGTCAAGGCCTGAAGTTACAAACATCACAGTTATTCTAGGAGAGGGTTGGATTTAGGGACCCAATGCTAACATGAGTGGGGGGACACCAGAACCCTAAGGACCTTCCCTCCTGAGGCTGTTGTAGCTCTTGATCTGAGGTAGCGGGTTGAGGAGGATGCAGAGCAGGTAGGTCCATTCCTGGATGATGCCCCAGGACCTTGCGCTCTCCAGATGACACCAGCCCCAATGAAATAGTAACTCCTGTGTACTGTTGAACAGCTAACAGGAAATCGATAGACGCATTGTGTGCCGCACACAGGAAAGGGCTGGGGGAGTTTGTAGGGGTTGCATGTGGAGTGCAGAGGTGACGGGAAACCACAGTATTGCCATGTGGCTGATGTTGGGAACGCATGAGCAGTTGGATAGGCTGTCCTCTGCCGTCTTCTCTGGCTGCAGGTGGACGGATAGGGAAGGGATGTACTTATGTCTGATATCTAGCTATTCTCTCTTTACTAGTGAGTGGCTGGCAATTGCTACATCTCTTTGCCAGCTGCAATATTGTGCCCTAGCAACAATGTTTCCTCTCCAGCTGTTCTTAGAAGTCAGTATCCATAGGTCTGTTTTTCAGGGTGCTTCTTACTGCAATGTTCTTCCTCCTGTTGGTGCTTGTCTCTCTGCTTTCATCCCAGTGCTGCCTGTTCAGATGAGCCCACTGCTGGGAGATCCCACTCTGGTGTTAGGTAAGAGCTGTGCATGGATTTCGTTTTCAAGAGAGTGACACACCAACAGAACTGGCACCAGTCAGGGTGAGTGCAGGATCCAGGCAGGCTCTGGTCACACATCTCTTCCCCTGTCTCTGAAACACCCCTGCCCGTCCAGTCCTGGGTTCCCTCCTACACAGCTGTTTTTGAATCTGAATCCTAACCTACAGAATGCTCCTGTTATTCCAGTTATTAGCCTGTTATTCCAGTTCTAGGCTTCTGTGCAGCTCTGCAAAGACGGACCTGGGTCTCTGACCATGCCAGGAGAGCCCTCACAGGTTTTCCATCAGACTCAGAGATGGTACTTGCTGCAATGGGGCAGAGTGGAAGTTCAGTTAGCTTAGTAGATGTGCTCCTTAAAGTTGCCTGTGCTGGGCCTAAACCTGCGACCACAGAAGTCAATGGGAGTTTATTCTTGACTTAGATGGGAGCAGAATCAGGCCCACGGAGCACATTAACTAATTAAAGGCTTCTTGACAACCCAGGAGGCAAGTGTCCTCTCCTAAAAAATTTCTCGCCTCCCTCTGCTGCTGCTCCCTCTGTGCATCCGTGTGTTAAAGTGCCCTGTGTGATCTGTCCCTGGGGAGTGTGCTGACTTCCAGCCCCACAGTGCCCCGTCACTTGAGCAGTACGCCCCCAGCACCTGGCACAGCCAGCTAGTGTTATATAAACTGTTTGTGTAGCGCGAGGCAATGAAACGGCCCGGGGGATGAATTAGTTCAGTATGTTCTGTGTCAGCATTCCTGGTACTTCTCTGTCCCGCACCAGTCACATATGTTGGAACATGTTTTGCTCCGGCTTTCTCTGCAAACAGGCAATGACAGTTCTGCTGCAGCCCTGTGGTGTGAAAGCTCATTACCAGGAAGAGGATGTAAACTGCCTGCTTCAGTGCAGTTAACACCCCGTCATACACTTCTCTCATCAGGATGGTGGGCCTTGGTCAGCGATTCCCCTGAGCGAGCAGGTTTCTCAAAGCTGCGCTTAGTGACAGGGTGAATACAACCTTTGCCAGCGCTCATTTTTTGATACTTGTGGGCTGTTTTCTCCTGGGTCCTGCCACTTCTGGTCCCTTTCTCCATTTCCCACTAAGTCCCCCCTGCACCCCCCCTTCATTGGAGGGAACATTGACTCCTCCCCATCCCCTCCAGCGCCCCTGAGGATACACCAGGGGTAAAAGTAACTTAAAGGACTTACCCGTACGCCGGAGTCCTGAGTGGGGTGCGGCCTCAACCAGAAGAGGCGGGGCCTTTCAGGATTAAAAGGCCCTGGGGCTCTGGCTGTGGCTGGAAGCCCCACGGCCTTTAAATCACCCTGGAGCTACCAGCTGCAGAGGTGGCTGGGAGCCCCGGGGCTCAGGGGCAAATTAAAGGGCCAGGGCTCCGGCCACCGCGGAGCTCCGGCCCCTTTAAATCACCGCGGGAGGCCTGCCGCCGCTACCCCGGGGCAGCAGGGCTCAGGCTAGGGCTGGGGTAGCGGCAGCAGGGCTCGGGCAGCGATTTAAAGGGCCAATCTGGCTGCTGCGGGGAGCCCCGGGCCCTTTAAAGTGCCGCCGGAGCTCTGGCAGTGGGGCTTGGGCTGTGCTTTAAAGGGCCTGGGGCTCCCTGCAGGGGTCGGAGCTCCAGGACCTTTAAATCCCCGCCCGAGCCTGGCTGCTGGAGCTCCGGCGGAAATTTAAAGGGCCCAGGGCGCCCCGCAGTGGCTGGAGCTCTGGGTCCTTTAAATCACAGTACCGGCTTACTTTCACCTCTGGGATACACATACACACCATTCTAAAACACATTTCTACACACACACACACACACACACACACACACTCTAGAACACATTTTCCCCATCCTTGAGCTCCCTCCTATTGTTCCTCATCCTTCAGCCACAAACATTACTTTCTTTGGAACCCCTGAATGCTCTCCTGAATCAGCCAGAAGAGGGTGCTGTGAAGCAATGAGAAGCGCTCCCTCCACCTATGGACTGAACTCACTGCCTGCACTTATCCCCCACCCCTGGCAGGGATCCAGAAGAGAACACGAGATAGGGATAGGGACTGGGAATTCAATTGGCATTTCCTGTAGAGACACTGAGACCACCATCAAAGCTGACCCAGCAATTTCACCATTAAAACTGCTGCCCCGCTCCTTCTGCTGCCTCTCTAGCCTGTTTATGCGATGCCGGTTGACATTGTGCAAATGAGTATGACTGGGGCGTGTTAGTGAATGCTGGTGCAGTAGTGAGATCTCCCCAAAAACCAATTAACAGGAGAGAAAAGCAAGCTCAGGCTGACTCCTGATAACACAAAAGCAAAACAGCAGCGGTGAAACCCCCAGCTGCTGAATCCCAGAAGCCTCTGGCCTTGGATTCTGATCTGATGCTGAAGCAGCCTCCAAGTCCCACTCTTGCCTTTGTCCTGGGCTCTGTTCTAATTGGCTGTTTTCCTGGCGTGGTGTATAGCATTTGCCCTGGTAACTCTACCCTGCCTTCAAAGGGGAAAGGAAAGAAAGAGCTTGAATTGCCACTATTGAGGAAACCACAGCAATAAATAACATAGGGTGCTAATGCAATTCCTGTCCGTCACAACAGTAGGATGGGTCAGGAATGCTGGCCCATCTTACCATTTTCCAGCGTAGACTGGGCCAGACACTGAGATTCTTTTCAAGTTGCTGAACATTCCCCCTCGGCTTGGGTGAGTGGATCAATCAGGGGGAGTCCAGGGGGCAGAATCACACCAGCCTTTCGGTATGAGGATTACACAGTATGCATGTGCATTGGCCCAGTAGGCTGTTGCTGGCTATTTCATCAATGAAGTTAAATCTTCGCTATCCGTGTGCCAAATGAAGCACGTGTGCAGCTTTAGGTATGAATTATAAAATCATAGGACTGGAAGGGACCTTGAGAGGTCATGAAGCCTAGTGATGGATTGCTGAGATGGACGAGGGCATGTGGGAGGGGCCCAGATGTTGTAGGTATGTGTGTGGGGAGCATGTCAGAAGGCTAGTGCAGTGTCAGTGGGGTAAGGCCCACTCTGTCACTGACTCCCTTGGGCAAGGCACTTAGGCTGAGATTTTCAATGCTTTTTTGCATAAGCCCAGGTCCTGTTCCAGCCTGCTGTATGATCAGAGGAGAGTCCCTTTTGCTCCTATAATCCACTGCCTGGGCTCTCTCCTTCCACATGACCAGGGCCTCTCCCTGCCTGAGGTGGCCACAGATTAAGCCCCTCTGTACAGACTACGGCCCTCGCTCAGCCTACTCAGAATAGTAAGAAATCTGGGGACTCTGAAAGCTCTGGACCAGCTCAGACATTATATTGCTAAGGCCAGGTTTACATTATAGACTTATATTGGTATAACTGTGTCAATCAGGAGTGTGAAAAATCCACCTAAGCCCTGAGTGACATAGTTATAGCAACCTAAGCCCTGGTGTAGACAGTGCTATGTTGGCGGGAGAGCTTTTCCCTTCCACATAACTACCGCCTCTTGCGGAGGTGGATTAACTACGTAGATGGCGGAAGCAGTGTTTTAAGTGTAGACCTGCCTTAACAGGGAGGCTGGATTTCCAGACATGCTGTGGCATGCAGAGTCCTATAGGCAAGGCACATAGGGCTTAATTCTGATCTTACCCTTTTACATCAGTGAAACACCAGTGTTTGCGATGGTTTTACTCCAGATGTACGCAGTGGTGGGAGTGAGAGGAGAATCAGGTCTAACACTCTTGACCCGTTTCTCTTTTGCTGGCTATTATCGGTCACTGCCCACGCTCTTTGCTTCTTGTAACCTAGGGGTTTCTCTTTGGCATCCGGTGCTGCGGGCCATGAGTGGAGAGCAGGGTCATAGAGAAGGTGATAGACCTAGGTCTGGAGAAAGACGGGAAAGAGAAATCAACAGGTTAAACTGGGAGGAGGTGGGGAGGGTGGCAGCTGAATGCAGAAATGGCTAGTGCTGAAGCTGTGGGTGGCAGGAGAGAGGCTGAACCAGAAGGAAACATGTGAAAGGTTTACAAATGAAGACAAACTCTCCCCTTCCCAGCCCTCTGAGGAGAGCAGTTGGCAGGGTGCTGCAGCAAACTGAGCTTCCACAGAGCCATGCGGACAATTCTTTCTCTCAACTATTAGCCCAGTTCAGGGTCCGACAGGAAGAGTAGAACCCAGGTCCATTTCTGGGGCCAGAGTGCCCTCCCCGCCGCCCCCGCATAGGAATGAGGTTTAGCAAAGGAGCAGTTCTATTTCTCTGAAACAGCAGCATTGCCATGGCAACTGCACCGTTCCCTTCCAGCCACCAGCTTGCTGCTGGTTGAACTTTCTGGAGAGATCCAACCTGTCTTCTGATGGTGTGATTGTGATTTAAAGGGGACAACCACCTTGCTCTGGGCCAGCTATTGCACATCAAAAGGGGAGAGCTTGGAGACCAAACCCAGCTGTGTTTATAATAGGGTGCCCTACCTATAAGGGTTAAATGGAATGGTACCTGTAGTGACCGTTACCCTAAATCCAAGTACCCTACCCCTAGGAACCCTACCCCTAGGCCGGAACCCTACCCATAGGAACCCTAACTGTAGCGGGGGGACCCTACCCATGGGAACCCTAATCTAGGACAGAGAGACCTACCCATGGGAACCCTAACCAAAGGGGCAGGGGTCCTACCCATGGGAACCCTAACCCTAGGGTGCAGAGCCAAACCCCTAGGAATGCTATCCCTAGCTCCAAGTACCCTACTGATAGGAACCCTAATGCTAGGACGGGAAGTTCTATCCATAGAACCCTAACCCAGGGGCTTGGAGCCCTGCCCATAGGAACCTTACCTTAGCTCCAAGTACTGTACCCTGGGGAACCCTAACCCTAGGATGGGGAGCCATGCCCAGGGAAGCCCTAACCATAGGTCCACACACCCTACCCATGGGAACCCTAACCCTAGGGCAGAGAGCCCTACCCATAGTAACTCTAACCCTAGGGTGGGGAGCCATACCCCTCAGTCCACATACCCTACCCATAGGAACCCTAACCCTAGGACAGAAAGCTCTACCCATATTAATCTTAAACCTAGGGCTGGGAGCCCTACCCATAGGAACCCTTACCCTAGTTCCAAGTACCCTACCCAGGGGAATCCTCACCCTAGGGCATGGAGCCATATCCATATCAACCCTAACCCTGTCTCCAAATACCCTACACAGCCGAACTCTAACCCTAGCTCAAAGTACCCTGTCCAGGGAAACCCTAACCTTAGAGCTGGGAGTCCTACTTGTATGAACCCCTACTCTAGCGCCAAGTACCCTACTCACAGGTACCTTAACCTTTGGGTGCTGTGCCCTACCTATTGGCGGGGGGAGGGATAGTTCAGTGGTTTGAGCATTGGCCTGCTAAACCCAGGGTTCTGAGCTCAATCCTTGAGGGGGCCATTTAGGGATCTGGGGCAAAAATCTGTCTGGGGATTGGTCCTGCTTTGAGCAGGGGGTTGGACTAGATGACCTCCCGAGGTCCCTTCCAACCCTGATATTCTATGATTGATAAACATCTATGATTGCATCCAAACCCTAGGGCTGGGTGCCTTTATGCCAGCCCTGCTCCCCATGGTATATTTGAGTTACAGTGAGCACCTCGTATCCCCTGGGAGAATAACATGAGGGGGAAAGGAGTCCAGGAGAGCTGGCTGTATTTGAAAGACTCCTTATTGAGGTTGCAGGAAAAAAAACATCCCAATGTGTAAAAAGAATAGTAAATACGGCAGGCGACCAGTTTGGCTTAACAGTGAAATCCTTGCTGATCTTAAATGCAAAAAAGAAGCTTACAGGAAGTGGAAGATTGGACAAATGACCAGAGAGGAGTATAAAGATATTGCTCAGGCATGCAGGAGTGAAATCAGGAAGGCCAAATCACACTTGGAGTTGCAGCTAGCAAAAGATGTTAAGAGTAACAAGAAAGGTTTCTTCAGGTATGTTGGCAACAAGAAGGTGGTCAGGGAAGTATGGGCTGCTTACTGAATGGGGGAGGCAACCTAGTGACAGAGGATGTAGAAAAAGCTAACATACTCAATGCTTTTTTTGCCTCTGTCTTCATGAACAAGGTCAGCTCCCAGACTAATGCACTGGGCAGCACAGTATGGGGAGGAGGTGACTAGCCCTCTCTGGAGAAAGAAGTGGGACAATTTAGAAAAACTGGATGAGCACAAGTCCATGGGGCTGGATGCACTGCATCCGAGGGTGCTAAAGGATGTGATTGGCAGATGTGATTGCAGAGCCATTGGTCATTATCTTTGAAAACTCATGGCGATCGGGGGAGGTCCTGG